>NW_024529821.1:4343084-4399569 GCF_017590135.1 Pyrgilauda ruficollis
AGCGCGCCCGGAACCGCTCCGCCTCGGCCCGCGCCTCGCGCCCCCTGCCCGCCGGCGGTGGCGGCCGGGCGGGACCCTCCCGCGTAAGCCCCGCGGCCTCGGCGCGCCCCGCGCCCCGCACCCACCGGTGATGGCGGTGAACTGCTGGACCAGCGCCCTCAGCGCCGCGGCGCCCGCCGAGCCCCCGGGCGCCGCCATCTTGCCGCCGCCGCACCACAACACACGCGCCGCCGGCCGGCGCGCGCTGCGCATGCGCGGGGCCCGCCCGCGCGCGCGCCCCTTCCCCGTCTGCCGCCGAGAGGGGTGGGGGGGGGGCTCGGTTACCGTGGTAACAAGCCCCGCCCCCTCCGGCCGCGCGGGAGGCGGGAGTTGCCGTGGCAACGCCCTCCTTCCTCTCCCCGCCCCGCCGCCTCGACGGCTTTCCCTGGGAATGGCCCCGGAATTCCCGACCCGCCACTTCCAAGGGGGACACGGGCCTTAGAGGCGGACCGGCACTCTCAGGACACGCACCCGGGGTTCCCACGCGGATTTCCCCCATCACAGAGGCCCGCGGCGCGGCGAGGGGCTGGGCAGGCCGCGGGCCGAGTGCAGATCCAGGTGCTGTGAGCAGGGGGACACCCAGGAATAGCCCGGATCACCCACAGGCCGGGGCTGACCTGCTGGAGAGCAGCGCTGCAGTGAAGGACCTGGGGGTTCTGACCGGCAACCAGCTATCCCCGAGCCGGCAGTGTCCTGGGGCAGAAGGACACTGGGAAGAGCACTCCCAGCACGCCAGCGACTGATCTTGTCCCTCTGTCCAGCCCTGGGAGTGCTGTGTCCAGCTCTGGGCTCCTCAGGAGAGGAGCACATGGAGCTGCTGAGCAGATCTGGGGGAAGCTGTGGAGATGCTGAAGGGCCTGGAGCATGTGGGTGCCCAGGAAAGGCTGAGGGAGCTGGGGCTGCTCAGCCTGGAGAGGAGCCCCAGCTGAGAGGGACCCTCAGCCCTGGCTGGCCCTGGCTGCAGGAGGGGCAGAGCAGGGCCCGGGCTCTGCTCCAGCCACAGCAATGGCACCAGAGCCACGGGCAGGGACTGAGCCCAGAAGTTCCACCTGGACACGAGGAAGAACTTTCCTGGGCAGTGACAGAGCCCTGGACACATCCCAGAGAGGGTGTGGAGCCTCCTCACCGGGGATATCCCAGAGCTGTCTGGACACAATGTGTGCCATGGGATCTGGGATGGCCCTGCTGGAGCAGAAGGGACCCACTGTGGTCCCTTCCAGCCTGTCCCATTCTGGGATTCTGTGGGGCAGGACCTGAGGTGGTCAAGGAACAGCTCATCTGCACCAGTCCAGGGAGCCCTGCCAGGGCACCCTGCCATCACTGTCACAAAGCCAGAAGAGGACACCCTTGGATTTGTCCCCACCTACCATACCAGGTGTTTCTGATCCCCAGGCCACCTGAAGGAATGTCAGGAAAGGAATGTTTTACTCCTTTCCAGTTTCCCCACACAACAGGAATGTGGCTGCCTTGCTGCTGAACACTTTGCCAGTAACACTTGTCAACTCAGTACCACAGAAAGCCGACATTTCCCTAGAATTCTAATAATTTATTACCTCACTGCCATGGAAACAGGTCCATCTGTTCCCTCTCTTATTGCCTCCCATCCCCACACCAGCTCTGGTGCTCAGAGAAGCAACAAGCCTGTGAAGTATTTGGGGTTTTGGCACTTGTTTTGTTTTTCCTGGCAGTTGGATGAGCTGAACTTGTTCACAAACAAGACAAATTAATCTCCAGGGCTGAAGGCAGGTGAGCAGCAGTGAGCTGCTACACCAGCCCAGACATCTCAATACAGACTCCTGCTTCACCAACACCAGGAAAACAAAGATGATTTCACCTCCTTCAAAGGAGCCACAGGGTCAGAAACAAGCTGTTGGTACAACCAAAATCCACGCAGCAGTGGCCAGATCCCACCCTCTAACAATGAAGATCTAAAAGAATAAGCCAAGTTATGCCTGGTGAGGATTATTGTGCCAAGGATATGGTGAGGAATGGGATCATTTGGGGGCTTGCATCATCCCACCTCAGATAAGGCTGCTGCTATAGGTGACAGGTTTTGTACATTTTGCAGTTAAGTTTGGTTTTTATCTAACAATCAATTTTTAGTCCTGGTTTGGTTTTTTTTTGGGTGTTTTTTTTTTTTTTTTGCATTCTGCTTTGAAAATGGGGTTTGTTTTTTTACAGGCTTACTCTGACTGGAAAGGCTGAGGGTCACCAGCATGGAAACAGTCAGTAGCTCTGCCTTAAAAAAAAAAAAAAAACAAAAAAAAACAAAAAACCCTTTAATTAAGTTTTTTTCACATCATGGGTCAACCAGAAAATAATCCCAACTGGGTCAACCAGAAAATAATCCCAACTGTGTTAAGGATTAAGGAAGAACATACTGAAGAAAAGCTTCCAGAACAATGGCTGAGGCAGCAGGAGAAAAAGCAAAGGATTTGCCACTAGTTACCTGTTGTAATTTTCCCAAAAAACATCTCTGAACAGAACATTTATTTATTTATTTATGAGGAGCCCACCAATGATAAGATGTGCAGGCTTTGGGGGAAAAAAAATCCCAACAATTCTTATTTTTGACTCAGTGTGCTGGTCATGCTTTCCGTAAAATTTGGTTTTTTAAAACTTAAACCATCAGAAGATGCTGCTGAAGAAACAAGTCTGCTAGGAATATCCTAGAACAGAATTAAAGTCATCAATGGGGTTCAAAAAAAGGACAAAACTCAAACATCTGCTGATTTTGATGACTAGCACACACCCTTCAGCACTGCAGCTGGCACTTGGCTCCATTTCAAACACAGACAGTGCAAAAGTAGCTCAGAAGAAGCAAAGAAAAGCCAAAATATGGCTTCATAAAACAGATGAAGCAATTAGCAAAACTTCCTCTGCATAGTAGGATCTGGTTGCCTCTTCCTCAGCCTCAACTTCCTACAGGCCTCAGCACCTCCATGCCTAAATTACAGTATTTTTTGAGTTGTTTTAGTTTTAAAGCCAACAGGAACAGTATTTAGTAGTGCCCTCTAAAAGTGGAAGGGAACAGTTACAGCCAGGCAGGGCAGTTATGTGAATCTCTAATTACAGTTATGTCATTACTGAACTCCAGTCTTCAGTTGCTTCTTTCCCCTTTAACTTTCTCCATCATAACTGGCTTCTGGACTATTGTTTTAATCACACTCAAACCAGTTAGAGTATGAAAATGAAACAGCATTAAGTATAGTAACACCACTGTACATTCATATGTACCATTAACAGGACATTAACAACAAAAGAATCTTGTTCTTAACAACAGGGAAAATGGGATCTGCAGGAGGGATCTCTGTGAACAGAGGGGAATGCCCACAGCCTTGGCATCCATAAAAGATCCTTGGCTTTGTCAGGGGAGAATGACCTGTTTCTTTCCTCTTTGTCTGAGGGAGGGGTTAGCACATGAGAGTGAAAGAGTGGCTGTCTGCTTACACTAGTGTTAATGGGTGTGCCAACAATGCAATTCCAGCAACAGCCTAAATTCCAGCAAGGTGCTTCAATTTAGAGAACAGTGGTTGTGCTGAGGGAAGCTTCAACCTTGCAGCTGACAGCCAGCTGGGAATACAGACTCGTTTTTCATTTGTTTCCTCCATGGAATGTGCATCTTTTCCATTAAAGGCTTCAGATTCTCATTTTCAGATCAGACCATCAGTTATCATTGCTTTCCAACACTGCCAGTATTCACATTCCAAACCATGTAAATGCAAATTAGAAAATAAGAAATGCTCCGATTCCTGCAAGAAGTGCTGCAAGTGCTAGAAAATAATATTCAAGAAAGGAACAATTAAAAAACGTTACATTCTGGGTGTGTATGTTAGAACTTCTCAGAACTCACAGCGCCACTGCCCAAAGTGGTTCCCTTCCAAGGCAACCACTCAAAACCGCTTAGGGAAGCTTTGCCTAGCACAGGAGAACATCACCACAGTTCCCATTCCCATTCCACCACCTGTCCATGGCTCTGATCTACTCTGCAACAGGGCTTTTAAACATCTGCAGGATTGTTTTTTGCTTGTTCTTAGGCGGTGAACAAATATCATTTGTGTCACTGGTATTAACCACACAATTCAAAACCTTTCCTTCCTTGATGCTGGGGGATTTCACCCGGACCCTGGCAGGGGACTGCCAGTTTTCATTGCAGGAACCTTTCCGAGCCTTGTGGTGATTGGTTTCAGCCTGTGTTTTTGATCCCTTTGAGTCTTTTGCCCCCTTGGAATTTTCCTTCCTGGCAGCAGAGGCTTTCCCACACCGAGGTGGTTTGGTGCGAAGCAGATATTCGTCTGGAGAGCCCTTCTGTCTGTTCAGTGTCCTTTCCTCCTTGTCCAGCTCCTTTTGCAGCTGCAGAGCCAGGAGCCTGTCCTGCTCCTCCTGCCTGCGCCTTTCATAGAACTCCTGCTCAAAGGCTCTTTGTGTCTGCAAGTTAAAATCATTCATCTGCTCTCCTTGCTCTTCTACACTTTCTGAAAAGGTTCTTCTCCTCTTGTCAATCATGTCCAAGTCAATCATGGCATCAGCTGGGGCCTCCACTAGCTTCCTTTTGGGAGTCTCCTTAGAGTTCTGTGGCCTCTCTGGTATCTCTTCATGTGAGAGTCCAGCCTCCTTCCCCAGGCCAGGCAACACAGTCTGGCTGTCAGACATCACACAATTCATTCCTAACTGACCAGAGGTACAAGTTTCATCAGACTTTTCAAGGTTTACCCTTTGGACAAGTGTCAAATTGCCACTGTCTGACTCTATTCCACCATCATCTCCTTTGGATCTAAGAAGAACTGTCCTAGACCCTTCCTCTTCTGTGGTTCCATGAAGTGCATCTGGAACTCCATCTTCTAAACCATTTGGTCCTGGTGTTTTTTCCTGCTTGACAGTGGCAGTCTCACCTGAAGCTGAGGCACTGAAATAGTTCATGCATGATTCCAAAAATGAATCCTTAGCTCCAGAATCTTTATTTACACTGGTCAGCTGTGGAGACAGGGTTGGCATTTCCTCTTGCTCATCCTGCACTGCAGAACTGCTGCCTTCATTGCTGTTGGAGTCCTGAAGAAAATGGAGACACCACTAATGAAGTAAATTTATCAAAAGCCCATGGGTGTGAATAAATACCAAACTCACTTCTCATGGCTGCATTGCCCCTGAGTGCTCTGGGATAGCAACTCAGATACTTCTCTTTATAAAAAATACCTGACTGTTTAATAATAATTAAAATATTTAAAATTACTGCAGAAACCCAGCTAAAGGACTGAAACCACAATTGCAGCATTTTCCTCTTATCAGTGATTCAGACTAAATGTACAAGCCTGCTCATCTTCTTTGGAGGCCTTACAGGAATGATCAGAAAGACAGCCATGGAATGATGTAAATCAGGCTGCACCCTCTCCCAGCAGGCTCCAGAACTGCCAATCATGAATACCAAAGGTAGCTTAAAAAGGACAATATAACCTGCCCAGTGCCAATGTGCAAGGGGAATAGAGGACTGGAACCCTATAGGCAAGGGGAAAATATCCCATAATTACTAACTGTGAGATTTATAACAAAATGATTCCTGTTACCCCAGAGACAGAGTTGCTCCTGACTCTTCCTGTGGTACTGGAGAACGATGCTGATCCCAACATACTATAGTTCTTTGGAGACAGATACCTTAAAAAGGAAAAAAGGATACCCCTTTAAACATTTTGTCCTTGAATTGTCAGTCCTTTGCATTATTCAAGATCTTCAGGTTCATTCTGACAAACAAAAAACAACAAGAAGGCAAGTGTTTCCCTTCTCCTCCTATGAGGAAATGTTTTAAACTTCAAAACTTCCCATTTGCCCCCAGTTATCTCAGGATGCTGGCCTACCGCATTCCAAAGAAGCAAATGGGGCAGAGGGACACTGGAAAAGGCCAATAATTAAAGAAACACTTGGCTGAATCCCTTACTTCTGAATGTCTCCAGAGTTGCTTGGTTTGTTCTTTGCCTTGCTCAGGTTCAGTGGGGATGTCTGAAGGGAGAGGCTGTGTGCTGGTGTCGGGCTGCCGGGCACGTGTCCCTCAGGATCCTCATTCTTCCAGACAAGTAAAAATAGCATTAGGCAAAACAAAACACAACACAAACTGCAGAACCTCAGGGAACTACTTGGGTTTTGCTGCAGAATTAGTTGCTGTTGTCCAAAGAGTTCTAGAACTGTGAGTAACGGATGGTTAACAAGAAAGAAATGTTACCTGTTCCAAACACCTTCCTGGATCTAGCACTGAGGGACAGAGGCTTTGCTCAATAAGTACACAGGTTTCATCATTGAGTGGCAAAAATTCAACTAAGCAAAACAAATCAATAAAACAAAAAACAAAAAACAAAAAACAAAAAAAAAAAAAAAAAACCTCCAAAAGGTAAGGTACATTTTCACTGCGTGCTCCTTTCTTCCAGTACAGGTTACACATATTCATTTCTTCCAAAGAAGGATTTAAAAAAAGATGAGGAAAAGGAAGCATACAGCAGAAAATCAATGTTTTAAAATGTTTCACAATGAAAACATGCAGCACACATGCTGGGTGCTGGATTTCAAGTGTGCATTACACAGGCTTCACCCTCCTCCTAGCTTTTCAAAAATTAATGGTCAATCAAGGCTTTAAAATAAATTGAAACTATTCCAAATTTTAATATTTGCTCTGACAAGTCCAAGTTGCTTCCACTATATTGATACTTGCTGCTGTCTCATTTGATCCTAACTCACCAGACTGTTACTGAGCTGCCAGGCCAGCTCTTCATCTTCCTTCAGCTGCTTCTCCATCTCCTTCCGTCTCTCTTCTGCCAGCCTGTTCTCCTCCTCCTCCTCTGCCAGCAGCCGCTGGATGTATTCCTCACTGGCTTTGTTCTCCTCCTGTTCATGTGCTCGCCTTTCTGCCTCCACCTAAACCAGATGTTTGAAAAAATCCACCTGGTTACTACTGCAGGGCCACACTGTACACCAGGACCTCTCAGCTGACACTGCTTAAACGTGAACCATTCACTGTTCACAAAATACAGCAGCATTTCATTGCACAAGTCTCAAAGATGTAAGACTCACATGGATACTGCGCGTAGAGCCTTGGGTTCGACCACAGTGGCAAACCTTTTGGTTTCTCTAGATCATACAGTTAACCTGCAAGGCTAAACTGCAGTCTTCACCTTTTCAAAGTGTTAGTAACAAAAATGCATGGAGGTACAGAGAAAGTGGGATTAAAATTCTGTTTAAGGCTGAATCCTAGCCATCCCACAGCATTTGCTCAACTGCTTTTATCATTATATATCTCAAAGACAGCACATCTCTCTTCTAGAAGAGTGCTGCTCTCCTGAAACGTGCAAAACCCAAAGCAGCAGGCCAGGAATTTTACATCTGCCTTTCTTACAGCAGGCATGCTGAGAGATCAGTTACCAGCAACTCCATGAGGAGAGCAAAGTACTTCAAGAGTAAAGCTTTCTTTGGAAATTCCCCCCAGTCCTCTGCTTCACGTGCTCCTGTAATCACCAGCAAGGGGCTCTCAGGGAAAGGTGCATTCCCATATATTCCAACTCTAAATCTTAATACTACTGTGTCTGAATTGAAGGAAGGATCCTTAAATAGGCCAAAACTGAGAATTTTTTAAAATCTTAACTGATTTTCAAAATAACAGAGTGAACAAAGAAGAGAGAAAATGCTGTAAGTTCATTATTGAAGGTTATCTAATTGAGGTCTCTTACTCGGAGGGAAATCAAGAAGATAAATATAAAACCAAAACCCAAACAATTCCAAATTTCTACATTTGCTACTTTTATACACATTGACTGAGAGATGAGGTAGGAGGTATAGATCAAGAATGTCACCTCATGTCAAACACAAAGAAATCTCTTCCACCAATGTAATTCATTATTCAGGAGTGACCAGTATGTCCTTGCAGCTGCAGTGCCCTTTTATGTATCTTCACTATTAAATAAAATTACAGCTGTTTCTGGAAACAATTCAAATAACTGGATACAAAGCATTTATGCTTTTTAAACATATTTTTAGACTTACCTTACTAATCTCTGCCTCATATTCCTGCCTCAGCTCCCCAGGCTTGCTCAGCTGGTGCTGCGGCTTGGGGACACAGACTAATCAAGAGGAAGGAGAGGAAAAACCAAAGTCAACAAAGTCATGACAGTCAACAACAAAGGATTTTAACAGCAAAGGATTTTAACTCCATACCCTGTCATGGGAATGATTTGACTTAAATCAAGTGCTGTGATTGAAAAAAGGAAGGAATAAAGCAAGAAAACACCAAGGAATAAAGTTTGCACAGTAGCAAAGCGTGGTGTTACAGAGTGGCAGGAACAGGCAGTGTTTCCCAAGCACTGTATATAAAGCAAATACAGTGGAACAAGTCTCCCGGAGAAACTGTGGCTGCCCCATCCCTGGAAGTGTCCAAGGCCAGGCTGGATGGGGCTTGGAGCAACCTGGGCTAGTGAAAGGTGTCTCTGCCCATGGCAGCGAAGTGGAATGGGATGATATTTAAGGTCTCACCCAACCCAAACCATTCCCTCATTCATTCTCTGTTGGTACACTGACCATAATTTGTGTATTTCACTCTTTTTCATTAAAAAGACCTCAGAACACTGCAAGTGGAACAAGCTGCCCTATGGCTAACCTACCAAAATGTCCCAGAGGTGCTTGTAACATCATAAACCCCAAAATCCTTCTTCAAAAAGTTAATCAGATTTCACTTCCTTCTCTCTGACACCACAATTTTCAACTCACAGATTCTTGCATTGACTGAACCCCTGGAATTTCAACCAAACTAATTAACACCTAAAAATCTTTTAACCACTTCACTCACTTGACCTGATAAAAAAACACACACACAGACTCACTCTGCTTGCAGATGCTACAGCTGCAAATGAGCAATGAACAAGGCCAGGCACTGATACCCCACACCAAAGGCATGAACAAATACTCACTGAAATCACCAGAAAATGTAATTTTTATCCTCTGTGCTACAAATAAAGAAGGCATTGCCCACCTGTCCCCTGCCTCTTTTGCAGGAGAGCTCTGTCTCTGCCAGCAGTAACACACCTGCCTACCCACAGCTCTGTATTTCCCAACACCTGAAGTCACTCACAGTAATTCCTGTGGCAAAGCAGAGACATCCCAGGACAAGTGACATTTCACTTACTCTCCTCATCCAAATCCTGTCCGTTCATCCTGCGCTCGCACTCCTCTGGGTAATTCTTCTGAATCTTCTCCCAGAGCTCCCAGTTGATGAGAGTATTTCTGCGGGTATTGTAGCGTGCCCAGGAAGAGACTCGACGCCTGCAGAAGGGGCAAGAGAGGCTGGCCTTTTCCACGGTCATCTGGAAGCAGGAATTACAGAGGGTATGGCTGCATGGCAGCGTGACAGGCTCCACAAAGATCTCCATGCAAATTTGGCAGAGGCAGTCGGACAAGGAAAGCGGGGCCGTGGATATCTTCGACATACTGACTTGAGGGAGAGGAGCAGCACTTAGGACAACATCAGGGCCTGAAAGCAAAAACAAACATTTATGTTCCTTATGGGAAGTAAAATAAAGGAAAATACAAAATGTTTTACAGCTACTTCAAGAAAGTGTTAGTAGGTTTAGAAGCCTGCTTAAGTGGTTGCTTTTCTCAGGGCCTTAGAGATTCCTGAGGAAGAAGCAGAGCTTTACAGAAATCATGGAAAAACTGTACCAGGTTTTCCTAGTGCAGTTTCCTGTGAGCTGTAACAGATGCTTTCGGAATAGCAAGGAGGTGGTAAGGAGAGGGGGGAAAAGAAGGTGAGAGTTCTTCTGGCCACCTCTGTTACTCCCCTCTTCTTCCATCATTCCCTGTCTATGATAAGATGTGCTGGATGTTATTCCAGTTACCTTAACCTTCCATTCACTCATTTTTTCAGTACATGCACATCCTTTGAGAGCTGCTTTTGGCACAAGCTTGCTTTCAGCATGTCCTGAAGGTGAAATACACCAGAGCAGAGAAGCTTCTTCCTCATTAATTTGCTTGTTTAAGCTAGGACTAAAAAGCTAAAATTCCTTTTTTCTTAAGATAAATGAAGAATTAAAACTTCAGCACCTCCTTGTATGACTTGACACTGTGGGGGTCATCTGTGTCCTCACGATTTTTCCACTTGGCCCAGCAATACTGTGGGAGAGAAAACAAAAGACACATATAGCAAAAGCATAAACCCACCGACATTTAAGTTACAAGCTTCTTAAACAGGCAGCTTCAGAAACAGGCGGCCCTTGAAAGAAAGGCTGCCATTCCTCACAGAGAACTCTCCAGGGAGACAAATACACGTTAAGGCGAGTTTTATTATTTCCGCTATTTTTATTGACAGAAAATACCGCCCAGGACGTCGGCGCCCAGCGAAAAGGGAGCCCCCGTCCCCGTCCGGCCCCCGTCACCCCCAGCCCCTGAGGGTCCCCGCGGGACCGGCACCCACCGCTCCGGAGGCCGCCAAAGGCCGCGGCTCCCGCAATGGCGGCTCCGCTCCGCCCCTCACTCGGGAGCCGTTCCCGCCGCCCGCCTCAGGGCTCCGCCTCCTCCTCCTTTGTCTCCTCCTTCTCCTTTTCTCCTTCCTTCTTCTCCTCCTCCTTCTCTTCTCCTGTCTCCTCCTTCTCCTCTTCCGCCTGCTCCGCCGAGCCTGCTGGGACACGGAGGCCGCGGGCCCTCAGGGGGAAGGCGGGCTCTGCTGTCGTGATGGGCAGGGCGGGAATGGCTTCCCACAGCCAGAGAGCAGCGTTAGGTGGCATGTTAGGGATAAAACCTTCCCCGTGAGGGTGCTGCGGCGCTGGCACAGCCTGCCCCGCGGAGCCGTGGCCGCCCCGTGCCCTGCAGCACCCGAGGCCGGCTGGGAGCCGGGCTTTGCTCCCTGGCCTTGGTCCCTGCTTTGGTCCCTGGCTGAGCTCACCTGGCCGCAGGTGCCCACGGCACTTCCCGCCTCAGGTCCTCCTCCAGCATCTCGGCCTGCCGCTCAAAGTCGTGCGCCAGGGTCTGCAGGCTGGAGTCCAGCTGTGCGAACCGAGCCTCCAGCGACAGCAGCCTGCTTTCTACTCTGGGCGGTGGAAAACGAGAGTTTAAGGGAATTTCGGAAGGATTTGGGGCTTTCTGCCGTGACATTGCATTGTGAACAGTTTCAGACCCCGTTCTGGGGGTCCTCCCATGATTTGTGAGAACAAACACAACTAAAAGTCAAGGTTTGCTGTCACGTCTTTTTGGCCGTTGCCTGGTGCAGAGATCTTGACATCTCCAAATACAGCTGCACAATGAGTATGTAGACATATCTGTGGCTCTCAACCACATGTATTATCAGTGGCACAGGTTTTTCTCTAACACATTTTGAGGTGATTTATCTTTTATTTGTAATGTCATGGTCTTTTGAACCATTTTCATTTAACATTGAGCAGAACTTCTCCTTCCTCCTCTGGTTAAAAAATTATGCAAATAATAAACAAGCCACTTACAGTGTTTTGTTGTTTTGTTTTTGTTTTTTTTTTTATAGGACTGTCCTTCCATGGAACAACTGTAATAAAAACTACTTCATAGCTTGTATTTATTAACTGCTTTTTCATTATTTGCTATCTGTTGTGGTTTTCCCTATTTAAAATTGTAAATTATAAAGATGAGGTTTTGAGTTTTAAGCCACTCCACTTTTGCTGAAGAAAACTGCCTGGTTTAAAAGAACTTGCTGTATTGAGAGAATATACAAGGGAATGCCAGTATTTATTTTTGTATCCATTTCTCTTTCCTGGGGAGACAGGGTGTGCTAGGCTCCTGTCACTATGGGTGGTTTTTATAAACCTAGTTTTCTCACATTTTCCTCACTTACCTGATTGACATTGAGCTGTGTTCTTGAGAATCCTGAGGATCTGAAAGCTAATGTAAGTAATTCAAAGTTCCTTCCTAAGTACTGAACAACTATCTCAGTACTATGTAGGCAATAGTGATTTACTAGCAGAGCATCACCTACTCCTTACAGAATTTTTTGTGATTTTTCTTTTTATTTTACTGGCAAAACTTCAAGCTGTATCAGTTAACAATAACTACACTATCAGCAAATATTATTACCTACATAGTTTTCCTTATCTTTTTTCATTCCTAGTTTGTTCCACTGCTTCTGTGACCTACCTGTGTTAAACATTCTGTTACCTGTATCTTTGGATTAACTTTTTGTAAGGACAAAACACACAGCAGCTGGTGATGACATTAAAAAATAAAAAGCCAAAACAAAACCCTTCAAACATTTTTCCAATCTTTGACGTGTATCCCACGGTATTTTAATGCCTGTTGTTCTAAGAGATGGACCAAAAATGCCATTTTTTCCTATCAGCAGCTCCTCCCTCTCCCTGCCTGCCTCTACTCCTGCCTCCCCTTCTCCAAACCAAACCTTACTTTGGATTCTGTCTGCAGCTGACCTGAATGAGGAGAAAAAAAAAGATTTAACAGTGGCATATTTTACTACGTATCCTCGACCTTAATTCATTGTCTGGCCGCTTGTGCAGATCCTTGTCTAATGATTTTCTGCTGTTTCCTGAGGCTAGAGGCTTCCTCTGCAGCCTGGCGAAGTTCCTCTTAATGTTGTAGGACTCCTGTTGCTTCAGCAAGAATTTTGGGACGAAAATAGAACTTTATTTGGAAAACTAAGCTGGTGTCATGTAGAAATGTAGGGAGTTCAGAAGAACTGGAAGGATTGATGTGTCATAATTGGATCGAATCTGTCAGCACAGAGAGAGCAAGTGCAGAAACTGAGGTGAGTTGGGGTTTGCTGTGACTTTCAGAGCTGGGTTGTCAGATAATGAGTGTTCTTGCCCGTGAATTGTTGGTCTGCATCTTTTTATCATGGTAAATAAGCTTCCTCACAGCCCATTCTCCAACTTCCTCCTCTACAAGTAAGGGTGAAGTTATCTAAGATCTCATCACTAATGGTACTCAGCGCAGCAGTGGTTTCTCAGCAGGCTTCAGTCCAATGCTTTACTATTTGACCAGTTTTGTCTCTCTAACATTTTTTTATTGCCTGTCTGTAAATTAATCTTCTGTATTTTTAAGCACCTGCAACAAACATTTCAGCATTTGCTAATTTTGGATCTAAAAACGTCTGTTCAGTTATACCATGGTAGATCCATAACTGAACTCCCACAGCTGTAACTGAATTCTGATAGACCGAGTGCTGCTGCCTCTTGATCTAAGTTTGGAATGAAAAGAGGAAGAATGGATTAAACCTCCTGTTTTCATTTCCATCATGACCTCTGAACACTTTTTCCTTTAATGTAAGTGAAATTACCACTAAGTCAGTGACCTCTAACTCTGACTAGTGTACAAACAAACCACATCCCCATTCTTTACCAGAAAGCTCTTAAAATTCCTCTCTTGTTAGCACAGAGAACATACTTGGAAGCCATGCAGTAGAAGCTCCAGCATTCCCAATTCTCTCAAGTGTGCTTCTATGTAAAACCTTATCTGCTATTCAGGCATTTACAGAAAATGACATTTTAGAGCTGTCACTCTGTGGGTTTGATTTTCCAGGCCAGTGCAGCATCCCACATCTGAGCTCTCCCCATTCCCTCACTCCATGGTACATTAGACACATACTTCTTCAAGCCGTTTCCCACAGAATTAATTTTCACTTTTTTCTTTCAGGAGTTGTTTCATCGTTTCTCCCTCTGGTCAGGTCTCCAATAGCTACTTTTGTGTTCGCCAGTGTGTGAAGCAGAGTCATAAAGGCTGTGGGTGAGCCAACAGTATGAGCGGTATCTCGACAAGAGGAGCAGTTTCTTTCCAAGTCTGTCAGCTGTCTGTCTGTCAACACATAATCATTCATTTCCTGAGCAGAAGTACTGCATCCCATCAGCTGTGATACTCTTGACAGGGATCCTTTTTACTGCAGGTAAACCACAGTTGTATGTATGACACCTAATTTGACTTTTAAATGTCTCAACACTGCATAGTTTGCCTTTAAATGTAACATGTTGTAGAATCCCAGAATGCTTGGGGTTGGAAGGACCTTAAAGCCCACCTCATTCCACCCTCTGCCATGGGCAGGGACACCTTCCACTGTCCCAGGTTGCTCCAAGCCCCATCCAACCTGGCCTTGGACATTTCCAGGGATCCAGGGGAATCTACAGCTGCTCTGGGCACCCTGCGCCAGGACCTCACCCCCCTCCCAGTAATGTGAAAATCCAGAGCGTGGGGACAGTATCCTGCCTCCTCTAACTGCTGAGAATTTCAGACCCTCTTTTGATTTTTTTTTCTGAACATCCATGCTCATATCTTTATATCTGCTCTGAGCCACCACCACTGGTGCCTGCTGCTGCACAGCCGAGCACGGATCGGTGCCAGCGGGGGCAGCTGAGGCTGGATTATTTTTCAGGAAGTCCATGAACCTGTTGGTCACGTTCCTCTGCCAAGTGCAGGCTTTGGAAATGGAGGGTGAATCAGCATCACCTATGACCTGATTCCCCAGTAATGGTGATTTGCTTTCCTTAAACTTTTAAGGTCCATTCTTGTGGGGTTTTATTGCTCGTGATAACCACTTATTCCCTATCTTTGAACCGTCCTCTGAGGCATGGTCTGAAAATCAGAAGTTCACCTCAAATCTCCAATTAGAACAGCAAGCCCAAATTTCACAGAAACACAGAATATGCTGAGTTGGAAAGGATCCACACAGATCCAACTTCTGGATGCACTCCTGTCCCCCCGCAGCAATCCCACCACCCAAGAGCATTGTCCAAATTTTTCTTGAGCTCCGGCAGCTTTGGTGCTGTGACATTCCCTGGGGTGCCTCTTCAGTGCCTGACCACCTTCTGGGAGAAGAATGTTTTTCTAATATCCAACCAAAACCTCCCCTGACACCTTAAGGCCGTTCTCTCAGGTCCTGTCACTGGGCACCACAGAGATCAGTGTCTGTCCCTCCTCCTCACCTCATGAAGAAGTTGTAAACCTCAGTGAGGTCTCCCCTCAGTCTCCTCCAGGCTGAACAGACCAAGTGCCCTCATGCAGCTGGGTGATGGAGGAACTGCCCAAATCCTGCAGCAAACAGCCAGGATGGCAGCCAGGGAATGAGCACCACCATGGAGCTGATGGCTCTGTCCCTCTTTCCTCCCCAGCAAGTGAAGGAGAGATTATTTCAAGAACTGTTCATGAGCTCCTCCCTGCATACACCCGATGTCTGCTCACACCCTGCTGCCCACAGAAGTTTCCAGAGCAGCACAGGTTAGCCTGGAGTGGTGTCCCGTGCCCCAGCCCTCCGTGCCCTCCCTGTCCCCTCCCTAGCCCCGCAGGACCTGTTCAGCGTCTCGTTCAGGGAGCGCAGGGAGATGCTGGCTTTCGCCATCTTCCTGGAGAACACCAAGACGAGAAATAAGAGCTGGAGCGGGCTCGCTCCTCTCTCCTGTAGCCGGCAGCAACAGCAGGGACAGGGGATCCGAGTCCTGCAGGAGGTTGTTTGTTCCCAGGCTTTTTATAGCCTGTATATCCAAATATAGGTCATGGATGCACCAACACACGTTCATGGACATATCACACACTGAACCACACAGCCCAACCCGACCCCTTCCTCTGCCCCACTGATCCCATGTCTTCACAGATGAACTAATTCACAGGTAAAACAAAAGGGAGCAACTACAATTTTCAGCCTTTTTTTTTTTTTTTATTGCTGTGTTTTGGCTTTGATTTGCTGTTGTGCCCACCAGATCATGTCTTGGGCCAAAGTCTCCTGCTGGGAAAGGCTGTACAAGCAGATTGCCTTTGGTTTTTTTAATTAAAAAGGTATGAAGGTAAAATCTGATTTGGATGAGAATGAGTTTGTGTTTGGTGGCAGGGAGCTGCTTTGAGCAAAACCAAGACAGTTGGAATCTCCTCCATAAAGGGTGGAGAGAGGCAACACAACCAGATAATGATTTGCCAGAGCTGGGTATGTAAAAAAAAAGAGCTAGAAATGTTTCCAATATAATATGAGTCTGGTAACAACCCAGTTGGTGAAACACAGCAGAACAAACCCAAGCCTCCCATCAGTGCAGCAGGTCCTCAGCAAGCACTAGGAATTCAGTTCTGTGACAGGATAAGGATAGCCCATGAAAAAACCTCTTTTTAAAAAAATTATTTGCCCACTTCATGGGAAATCCAGCATGAACGGAAAATGTCCAGAGCTGTAACATTTCCACTTAGGTCTTCCTACCTTCAATCTGCAAATGAAGGGAAGCTCATAGCAAGCCAAGTTCTGCTCATTGTGTTTCAAAGCTTTGGGAAGACAGGAAGTATTTGGGTAAGTAGAAGCTGTGCCTTTGGCCCTTCGTATTCACCCTGTGATGGGGGTACAATAAACTTTTTGACACAATTTTGTGTGAGGCTGGCACTATTAGAGTGATTCTAAGGACAAAGGAACAGTGAGTGAGAAAGCATTTATTAAGACTAGTGTAATAGTTCTTTTTCCCTGGGATACACAACTAACTGACAGCTGACCCAGCAAACAGGTGTAACAGTTCCCCTGCTCCTTCTTTTGCTGCAGTGAAAAAATTCAGTTGGCAACCACAGGGAAACTCATTTGATTACTCATTAATTGATGCATCTCTAGTCTATGCAGCTGCTGACAGAGCGATGAA
Organism: Pyrgilauda ruficollis; assembly: GCF_017590135.1. Lineage (NCBI taxonomy): Eukaryota > Metazoa > Chordata > Aves > Passeriformes > Passeridae > Pyrgilauda > Pyrgilauda ruficollis. The sequence goes on from NW_024529821.1 coordinate 4,359,716, forward strand.
AACCAGATTCCACCATAACCAGTTCAAGCCAACTGGGACACATCTTCATGGGAGAACTCACACGGAGCACTGCAACAGCCCAAACTACACAGAGCTGAGCCAGTGACAGCCCTGCTACTGCTCAGCAGCCTGACTTAGCATTGTGGGTGTCTCCTGAGCACTAATTTTCTCCTCCAGCCTTAATTACATCAGCTTAGCCATGAACTAATGTTACCCCTAAATATAGAGACCCGTTTCACTTAAATTCAAGCAGCAAACTGCCAACCCTGCAAGAGAGAGTGGCTGTGAGCACAACAGCCACAAAGAACCAGCACGAGGCCAGTGCACAGCAAACCCCTTCCCTTCCCAGGGACCCAGAGGGGTTCACTGTCCAGTTCACTGTCAGTGGATATAACTGGCTCTGAGAAGTGGTTTTGTCCCCCAGACTTCTGTAAGCACCTGGCTGCCTTAAGGTTCTGGCAATGGATAGGCTGATACAGAGCTGCTCTGGTCAGCAACCAACACTCTCCTGGAGCCTTTGATCTCTGCACATGACAGCCAGTTCACCTTTTCTCCGTGCTCAATGCTGAGCTTTGGCACAACTCCAGGGTGTTCATTTGAGGTCGCTTTGTTGAGCTTCCCATCTTTTCTGCTGGAAGCAGCTGCTTGGGCTTTCCTCCTGTGCAGAGACTTTGCTGGACTTTTCTGCTGCTTCCCAATGTTGCTGCTGACATCCCAGAGCAAGACTTTCCCATCGTTTCCTCCAGACAACAACTGGTATGCCTCAGGCATAAAGAGCACCTGTGAGACTCCCAAGCTGTGAGCCTGGAACTCCAGCTCATGTTCAAACCTGGCACCGGTGACTCGGAATATTCGGATTTTACCATCCTGAGCTCCACAGCCGAAGACGTTGCCGCACGAGGCGACAGACAGGGAATGTGCGAGCGGCGGGTTGAAGAACTGCCCAGCTGACTGTGGGCTCTCTTCCTCCATGTCACACTCCTGCAGGTTCACGGTCCACAAGGGACGAACTTTCTGCAGGTTCCACAGCATGACCTGGAAAAAAACCCAGTAGGATGAATCAGTTGTGTGTTTTACTTCAAATGGGATCTTTAATAGTAAAATAAGCAACCACACTTCTTGTCCTAGCAGAGCAAAGGCTGTGCGTGAGTCCAAGGGGTGTAAGGCGTGGGGTTAAACTTGCCCTAGTAAATGTAGCAAATCTTTCTGGCCTGCCTTCCAAAGCCCCACCACCACACTCTGCAGTCAATGACTCAGACCTTCAGACCACGGAAGAGATGCAAACACTGCTCTAAAAGCTTTTGCATTCATCTCAGCAGTAGTAATCATGATACACTGCACATCAATTATTGAGAAGGAGGGACAGGGAAACCCTAGCAGTGAACAGAGATCATTATCATTCTGCATTTCTGTCTCTGCTGCTTGGCCTATAATAGTCACTTCCACGAACATGTCTGAAAAGTGGGACAGCAAAAGGCAAACAGCAGTTGAGGCTGTGGTTTTTAAACAGGCATATTTGTATTTATTTTTATATCCAGTGATTAGATCTGGTTTGTGCTATGGAGTAGGGCATGCTTTACCTACTGAGATGGGGCAGGTCGTGCTTTTAGACTTCCTTTTCCAATGCCACCCCACCTCCAAGCCCCCAGTGAAGAATCCCGTGTCTCTTGTACAGCTGTTCAAGCACCACAGATTTATACTGAGCCAATTAAAAATAATGCTCTCAAGACTTTTATAGGATCTGAATTGACAATGAGCATTCTCAAGGCCAACAGATTGAAAAGGACACGTCAGTCTAATGCAGCACTGGTGTACTGTTTGCTTCATAAAGCTAAGCTGCAATTTGTTATTAATAAAAATACTCCTTCAGTAGTAATCACCAATAAGAAGTCTTTAAATTTAGTTCACAAAAGAGCCTGGCTCTGCATTTCTGGAATCCAAATCACACTAAAACATCTGAAATATATTTCCTGTCACTTTCCTGTTTCAGTTACTGCTGTTGCTGCTGCACTAAAACTACTTCCACAACAACTGTGATTTACTGTAAATGAGAGGGGCTGGGTGATGCTTACAGAAAATACTCCTGTTTTCATCAGAGACAGGACTGCAACAATCTGATGAATCCATCAACTGCTGAAGAGTTTTCTGCAAACTAAGTATTTTCTGTCCTCATGGCATTTTCCTGCTTCACCAAAACTCCTGAAAGAACTCCAGGAACCTGAATTTCAGTTCTCATCAGCCACGGCTTCCCCGAGGGTTTGATAAGCCCAGGACATGTCTTGTAGAGCCCATAACTTGTCCAAAGGCATGGTGCAGCACAGGGCTTCAGGGTTCTGCAGCTAAGCTCCCCTTTGGGAAATTATATATTTTAAATACAGCCTCAATGCAGAATGATGCTCTTTTCGCTGTACAAAAGAACACTAATGAAATCCTGTTTTGGGATACTGACTTTCACCTAAAAACCGACTTGTTGAGCTACAATAAATGAAACCAGTATTAAAAGTCACAAAAATTAATCAGCTCACTTGTACCAAGTTCTACATAAATGTTTACAATTCTGATAAAAAGTTTCCAGCCACAAGCTTGTGTATCTGCATTTTAGGGACCAAAATTAAGCCAGCTGAGGGACTGAGTTGCACACACCACAACACTGAGTCTTTACTCCTCCCAAACAGGATTCATCCTCATGGCTTTAACACAGAAAAATACAGTTTATACTAAATATCAGCATGTATTTGCTCTAATGGGTGTGAGATGTACTTTGGTTTCAAGAACACAGGGGTGAAACTGCTCAAACCTGTCACACAAACTTCACCCTGACACCGCTGGAACCATAGAAACCTTCGAGAAGCGACAGTTTTCATATCGGGCTAAACCAGGAATGTGGTCAGACCTCAACCACTGGAAAGAAATTACTGAAAAATATCTGTTCTGGGCTTAACTCTCAGCATGTCCTTTGCATTTTTTTCTCAGAAATGCAAAGGACAAAGTTTTTCTCCTGATGAGGACAGGAAAGTTTAAAAGGCAAAGAACATTTCATGCTTCCAAGATGGTAACAGAACAAAGGATAAATTATACAAATCACTTGTCCTTCCACTTGGAAAGATGCTGCTCTACCTGCCTGCCTCAAGCACTGTGCCTTTTCCTCACCATCCTTTGCACCTCATCTGCAGCCACAACTGATCCCTAGGGACAGCTGCTGGTTTTGCTCAGTCCAACAAAGAGCTAGTACAGCACAAGTGAGCTTTGCAGTGTATTCTAATTTCCCCTCACCCCACTCACTTTTGAATTGTAAATGTCAATGAAGATAAAAACAGGGGCAGAAGCTGCTGAGTGGAACACAGCACCAACAGCCCCAACACTTAGGTTTTGGGCCAAAACTACTTCAGAATAGTGAGGAAGCTTTCCAGTGACTGCAGGCCGAACACCTTCGTGCTCGGTGAAAGTCTGCGGGTGCCTCACTACACAGGTGGGTAATTACTGTTTCACTTCATTAATAACCGTGCACATGTATGCAAATCACCTGCATGTCCAGTCCACAGGAAACCAGGCTTTGAGGCCGCTGAGGTCGGAAGGCAACAGACGAGCAGATGTTGGAGTGTCTCAAGGACCGGCTGACTTTCTTGCTTTCCAAGTCCACAACCTTGATGGTCCCCGAGTCATCGGCCGCGGCCAGGAAGCTGTCGGTGTCGTTCACCGAGAGGCAGTTGATCTCCTCCTCGTTCACGTGGAAGCGCTGCAGGGGCTCCTGGAGGGAGCGGACATCCAGCACGCTGATGGTTTCTCCGTGGGAGGCGTATAGCGTGCTGGGCCGGCGGGCGGAGAACACCACCGAGGTCACGTCCTCCGCCTGCGGGAGCCGCAGCTGAGCCACGGGCGAGCCTGCCCCGTCCCAGAGCGCCAGCTCGCCCCGCTCCGCGCCGGAGGCCACCAGCCCCTCCGCGCTCACGGTCAGGCACAGCACAGAGGAGGAATGCCCCCCGCTCCACTTAACCGCCATGCTTCAGGGACAGCCCTGAAACAAACAAAAACACGCCCTGAACTGAGGTGGTTGTTTTGGTCTCATTACAGCAGAAACTCATCAAGCAAGAAGATCATCCTGAAACCGCAGTGTCCAGTTAAAACGGGCACCTCGACAGCTCAGGACAGCTCAGTACCCAAGCGGAGCTTTCGCTCAAACAGCAGCGACACCAGGCACAGCCGCGGTGCTAACCGGTCTCCAACCTAAACAACACAACGAGACTTTTTAAAAGAAGCGTTACTAACTTAAAACAGGTTGCAACACATTTAATGGGCTCGCAGAGCACACCCATGGCGCTCACCAGCCGTAACCCTCCCAGGTGTGACTGCCCGCAGCAGCCTGTGTCACAGCACTGCTAGGAGAGCACATCAGCAGAAAATTAAGGCAGGGGCGAAAAAGGGTAACACAAAAGTGTTGGAGGGACTGCGGAGGAAAAGAGAGAGGCACACGGGGTTTGTGTGACAGCCCAGCAGCCGCTTCGCTGCCCTAAGGTCCGTGCATTTATCTAACTACTGGGCAACAAACGGCTTGTTTCTGGCGGTTTCACCTTTTTTTTTTTTTTTTTTTTTTTTTTTTTTTTACCACGTTATGTTTTCCATGTGATTTTTGTTGACCCAGATCTAAAGAGCAGCCAGAGCCCATTCATTGCACCAGAGGAACTTCGGTCTTGGCGAGCAAATAACATTACAGAGAAGGCCGATACCTTCCCCGCAGCTCGCATCGGGGCAGATTCGCGGCCGCCGGTCCCCGGGGGTCCCAGGTAAGTCGTACCCAACCAACCCCCGGGCCCTGCGGCAGCTCGGTCCGACCGCCCCCCGCCCCGGCAGGCCCGGCCCTGCGGCCGCCCCCGGCCCGGCCCGCGGGGCGCGGCGCTGCCGGGGNNNNCCCGGCCCCGGGCCCGGCCCCGGGGCGGCCGCGGCGTCGTGGGGAGGGCCGGGCTGGCGGCTGCCGGGGCGGGTGTTGGAGCTGGTGTTCTCGTACCTGGAGCTGCGGGAGCTGCGGAGCTGCGCGCTGGTCTGCAAGCTGTGGCACCGCGTCCTGCACGGCGACGAGAACAGCGAGGTGTGGCGCAGCCTGGCCGCCCGCTGCCTGGCCGAGGAGGCCCTGCGCACCGACATCCTCTGCAACGTGCCCACCTACAAGGGCAAGGTGAGGCCGGGACCCCCGAGCCGCGGGGACACCCCCACCCCGCCGGGACACCCCTTCACCGCCTCCCCCGGCGCTTGGGGACACCCCCGCGGCCCTCCGGCCCACCCGCCATTGGAAACGAAGGGGGCGGGCGGCTGGGAAAGATGACAGGGTTTTATCTCCTAGAGCCACAATGGTTTGGGTTGGAAGGGGCGCCTCCCACTAGAGCAGGCTGCTCCGAGCCCCGTCCATCTCCCCCACCCACCTTCTCTCGCCCAGGTCCGTGCCTTCCACCACGCCTTCAGCACCAACGACTGCTCGAGGAACGTCTACATCAAGAAGAACGGCTTCACGCTGCACCGCAACCCCATCGCGCAGAGCACGGACGGGGCGCGCACCAAGATCGGCTTCAGCGAGGGCCGGCACGCCTGGGAGGTGTGGTGGGAGGGCCCGCTGGGCACCGTGGCCGTCATCGGCATCGCCACCAAGCGCGCCGCCATGCAGTGCCAGGGCTACGTGGCCCTGCTGGGCAGCGACGACCAGAGTTGGGGTTGGAACCTGGTGGACAATAACTTGCTGCATAACGGGGAGGTGAACGGCAGCTTCCCGCAGTGCAATAACGCGCCCAAATACCAGGTGAGGGGGCTTGGAGTGGGCTGGGGGGTGCTGGCCGTCCCTCGCTGTCCCGGCTGGCTGCTGAGGTGCTCCTAAGTAACCCTCAGAGGTCTCTTTGGCTTCCCTGCAGAAGGCAAATGATTCTACCTTGTGAGCCCTTTCCCCCCTTCATTTACTGCTTGTGCAGGCTACACCTGTCTGGTGGTCAGTGCACCTGACCCTGGGTTGTTCCCACGCTTTAATCTCAAACAGTGAGTGTGAAACCTGTAGTTTGGGTGTCTGCTTAGACATCGTGGTGCTTTTTGGAATAAAACCTGAAATACTCACGTAGCTTTCTGAAGTAGCGACTTGCCCCACAGCAAGGTGAGTGTCTGAGGGCTTGTACCCCTTTGTTGCCTGGCAGGGTGAGCTGAAGTTAGTGCTTAGGTGAGAGTCTTCCTGCAAAAACCTGCAGCTGTGCCGATTGCTGCTGTTTTGCTCACTGGCCACCTTCTGTGGGTGACATCCCTTATCTGGAATCTGATGTTCAGATAACTTCAGGGTGTTAAAGAGCACAGGCCACCCTACCTTTTTGTCCTTGTGGAAGTGCTTGTCTTGTCATTCTGCCTGCTCACACAACTGCCTTTTCACTGCTGCTTAACATTTGCCCATGTTACAACTTGAGCTGGATCATTGTAATTTCCCTCTCATATTCAGAGAATGGGTTAGAAGGGACTTTAAAAATAATCCACTCCAGCCCCCAGTGCTGTGGCTTTGTTTCACTTGTGGGTGAAGATCCTTGTAGTACCTTGCATCTGATACTCCTAAATGTTGTGTGAAAGTTCAAATCAGTGACCCTTTGGTGTATTTTCTGTTTATTAAGACCTGTACAGTGATCTGCTCATAGAAAATGTGCTTACAGGAAACCCATGTGTGTGTTAGTGTTGGCTAGAAGAAATTCCCAGTGCTGGGGCTGGCTGGAGAAGAGTCAGGAGTTTGTGTGGTGCCTGCTCTCCTTGTGGCTGTTGTCTGGGACTTTCATTGGTGTCTGAAATAATGTGTGCTAGATAAATGCAGGGAGCTCTGGGCCTGCCTGGATCCAAGGCTCCTGCTGTGGTCAGTGTTGGTTTATCTTGTGTATGTGTATGTATGTGTTTTATATATCTTTTTGGGGTTTTCATTTTACATTTTGTACTGAAATTTCCTTTTACCTTGGTGAGGGAACACCTCTGTCAGTGACAGCACCTGCATATTAATCTATTCTGGGATTTTTTTGTAGGTGGCACTTGCCTTTCTTAAACCCATTGTCTTTAAAAATGCTCCTCACAGAGCAGTGCTGCTCAGCAATAGCAGCTGAACACAGAGTTCAGGTAACTTGGAGCCCATTGCAAAGATTCCAAAGCTCTGCAGTATTTCCAGAGCACACAGCACACAGTGCCTGCTCTCAGTGCTCTCACAGGTTCATATGGGAAGGGTCATGTTTGTTATCACAAACAGATGGTAGATGCAGGCTGTCCTGCTTCAGATCATGGTGAAATGGAGAAATTCCCGTCATAAGAGCAATCAGTCATGAGACACAGGACAGCCCTGCTTTAAAATTCTCTGCTGCGTTACACTTTGCATTATTTTTGTTTCCATCTGAACATGCTGACTCTTTCTATGTTTTATTTTTACTCTCCCTCCTGTCTCTGTTTCCAGATAGGTGAAAGGATTCGAGTTATCCTGGACATGGAAGACAAAACATTAGCGTTTGAGAGGGGCTATGAGTTCTTGGGAGTTGCCTTCAGAGGACTGCCAAAAGTTTGCCTGTATCCAGCAGTGTCTGCTGTGTATGGTAACACAGAAGTGACTTTGGTCTACCTGGGAAAGCCTCTGGATGGATGACGTGGATTGTTCTGTTGGGACGTCGAGATGTGGATGTTTGGGAGGAGAAATCTGCATGTTGGTTAGAGGGAAACGTGTATTAGAGGAAAAAAAGAACAAAAAAGTGTGGGTGTGTGTCCAAGAGCCATCGAGGGAACCACATGGAGTTTGGAAACGGAGGACCAGTCGTACTTCAGCAATTATGTTACATTTCCTCTTTCTACCAGGCCAGAAAAATCCTCAGGGCTGCAGTTGGTTGAGTGGGAAGCTGACACATGCATGTCGCAACAGATTTTATTGCTAAAATGGCAGTGTGACCTCAAACATTTAAGAAAGGACTTGATAAAAAAATGCTTGAGGAAATTAGCCTGGGATTTATAAGTGGCGTGTTTTGTGAGAGACTCCCATTTCCAAACTGCTTGTTCCTTCTTTCCTTCCTTCCTTCCTTCTTTCCCTCCTTGGGGCCAGCATGGGGGCTGGAGCAGAGCTGGGGGTATTTACAATTTTTAGTGTCCTGAGAGGCACGGTCTGTGCAACTGCCCTTCTCTGGTATAACCATACAACACGTGTGCAGCTATTTTTAAGTGTATTTTAAGGATTGTATATAAAGAAAATGTTGAAAAGAACAGTTAAAAGAAAGGGTTTGCTTTATTCTAACTGGGACAGAATTTCTTAAAGGGAAAAAAAATCACCCCCCTCCCTGGCACCAGAACACACACCTGGGACAGGTGTACAGCCTTCATGTCAGTGCAGTTCTGTTGTAATGTGTTTTGGGATGCTCTTGTGGAGTGCGGTGCTGCTTTGGGTTGTTTCCTGTGAAAGTTTCCATGGCTTCAGTGGCAGGTTTGTTCTCTGTAGGAAACAAAAACGTTTTCCCCGCGAGTTTCCTTTCAGCAGAACTCGCGCTCCCCTCGGGGAAGGAAGGCTGAGCACAGCACTGAGCCTGCCTTCCTCTCCACGTCAAAAATGCCACCTTTTCAAAGCATTCTCTCACTTGCTGATCACTGTTGTGAGATGTCTCAACATAATGTGGAAGGAGCATTGGGCTTCTGCAGCCAGACCTTACTTTCAGCTTCAGTGGCTTTATAAAGCTTTAAGGCTTGCCTGAACCTTTCTTAACTGAATCAAATCCCCCAGCACCCCAACATTCACCTGCCCAGGACTAGTAAAACTCTCACCAGCCCTTTGATGGGGATTCTGGGTCACATGCAGTGTTTGTGCTCTTCACTGATTCTCTCAAAGCCATGTCCAGACCCCCCAGGCGTGTCTGTGTGCTGGCCTGTGCAGGCTGGGAAGCTGCCAGGTGTAGTGAGGAAGAAATTCCTGGTGAAACCACTTTGCTGTGAGGCTGGAAGGTCTGTAGGGAGCCCTAGGAGGGCCCTTCAGCAGGGCAGGAAGGCTGTGAGCCCCATGGCTGGCTCGTGACTCTGGTTTCATGCTGGCTGGCATCTCCCTGAGCTGCCTGGGCTGTTTCAGAGCTGCTTTTCAGAGAGGGAAAGGAAATGCTTCTACAACTTTATTTTTGCTTGTTTTTTTTGCCTTTTTTTTTTTTTTTTTTTTTTTTTTTTTGTGTGTGTGTTTTGTTTTGTGCTAGGGAATGTGAGTTGCTTGGTACCAGACACTGACAATTCTCTGAGCATGGAAGAAAGAGGAATTCCTCTTGGGCTGTTGCTCATCCCCTTCCCTGTTCCTCAAGGAAGTGAGTGAGGCTTTGCCTTGGAGTGCTTTTGGCCAGGTAGATCACCAGGTTCAGCCCTGGAACTGTGTAAGTCGTTACAATTTAAAGGATTTAAAAGTATTTATTTGTTCTGTGTGTTCATTGCTGAAAGGCAAATCAAGGTCTGTTCCTCCTGCTGCACCAGACAGAATGTGCTGTGAGCAATGGAGGTGTTTTAGGTGGTGCTGAGAACAGCCAAATGAAGGATGTGGGACGGGCATCCAAGTACCCAGACAAATCTGTTACAGGCATTGATTGTACTGGACTGTAAAGTGTCTGCAGAGCAGAACTGTGGGGCATAGAGTTGGGGATAAAGGAAACAAAACCCTGCCCAGTTTAGGGAAATAAATAGTCCCCAGGATGAATGTATCCTCAGTGCAGTCCTGAAAGATGCAACCTCTGTGGTTGTCCATGATCCAGTTAGAGGCAAGGAAACCCTGAGAATTCTGAGGAGTTTTAATCACAGATTCCGATTGATTCCCATTCTTCAGACTGCATCTTGCCCTCTAAATAATTTCCCTCTAAATCAGAAATGCTGAAAGTTGAACATTCCTTAAGGGTGGGTTTGGGTGGACTCACTTATGTAAGATTATAACTTATTCCTGGAGACCAATGCTGGCTGTACAAAATATTAAAATAAACTCTGCTATCATTCAGAAGGATCTATTGGTGTGGATTGTTGGAATGGCATCTGCAAAATCCCACAGATGGGAAGAAGGGAACTGCAGTTTGGTGCCCCAAGAGGACAGAGGCGTTGGGGCTGTGTGATCTGCTGTGTGACTGCTGGGAAAGAGAGTCTGAGTGCTTAAGGAGGGCTTGGAAACTCAGGGATCTGATGGCTGTGGAAGGAAATTGCCTCCTCTGAAGCAGGGATGCTCACTCCTGACTGTGGGAAAGGCATTCCTGCCTGCTGGAGGCCTCTGGGTTGGACTTGGGGTGCTGTGGTCACTGCCCCCTCTGCTGCACCGAGGGGTCTCCTTCCCCCTCAGCTTCCTGCTGTTTCCTTTGCTTTCCCTGTGGAAGTTCAATATTTCACTGTGCTTTTAGGAAGAAGTATTGTGGGTTTGAGCTCTGAGGCACTTTCCAAACTCTCTGCACCAAGAGTTTGCTTTTAAGCAGTAAATGCTGGCTGACACCTCCTTCAGGAGTAGAGAGGTTTGGTGCTGGTTTGCCAAGAAGGCAGAGTTGGTGTTTTTAGCCTGAGGTACCTCAGGGTCAGCTGAGCAGTTGTTTGGGGTATTTTTCCAGCCCTTACAGGGGATTTAAGGGCTTTGGTCAGGGGGAACATCAAGTGTTCACAGCCCCCATAGCAGAAATCAGTCAGATTAACGGGTCTTGGCTTTAGACTCTTACAGGATTTTGGGATAAGCGAGCATTTTATCTGTCATTTTAATAAAATCCAAAATTCCTTGTGGTTTGAGTGTGCTGTGAGGTCTGTTGGGAGCTGAACAGTCAGTCCTCTGTCCCTGCCATATCTCTGAGGAGGTGACGAGCTCCCTGTGGTCACTGGTTTGGGGGCAGAGGCTGTTCTTGGCCTTGGTGGCACTTTGTGCTGGCCCTAAGCCGCTTGTGTGACACCTCAGGTGCTGCTGACAAACTGATAAATCAAGGTGGGCTGGGAAACTCCCTCCTGGAAAATGCTTTTATCCCAGCTGAAGGGCTGCAGTGAGTGTACATTTTTGGGAGCCCTGTGTGCACCCTTCCCTGGCAGAGGCCCCTGGTCCTGTCCCTCCTGGCCACGCTTCAGGTGACAAACCCGGGCAGGAGCAGATGGCCCCGGAGCTGTGGCTGTGCTCTTCCCTGCCTGCCTCCGAATGCGACAGTGAGAAATCCAACTTTCCTCCCTGCCTATCTCTGATCTACATTGCTAAATTCCCTGAGCACACTGGGTGTGTTTCCAGATGGCTGCCTCTATTTTTTTTCGTCTTCCATTTTCGCTGGGTTGATGACAGCAGCGATGAGTTAAAATAACCCTGGGCCTGATCATAGTCTGATCATGCAAAACTGGTTTTTTCAAAGTATTTAAGAGGTGAGCAGCCCTCAGTCATTCCTTAAGCTATGTATTTCCATGTGAATATTTCAGTTTTTACATGTTATAAATAGCTCTTAGATGTGTAAGTGAAATTTTTTTCACTTTCTTGCAGCGAAATCTGCAGACAGAAAACAGCATTATTGAAATTACACTAAGACCCTTTGTACACTTAAAAGCAGGTTTTCAGGGGGCTGGCAGTGGCCATGCTTGACTCTGTAAGTGACAGTAGTCCACTTTGTGCTAAAGTATGATTGAAAGAAAAAATGAATGAAGCAGTGAATGAGCACAGAAAGCTTTTCCTGCAGTGCTGCTGGACCTGCTAATTCATCCCTTAAGCAGGTTTTTCCTGCTGCTGGATGAGGCTGTGTGACTACCAAAGGAACTCTCCCATCTCCCCACGAGAGGGCAAAGCTGTGGGGGCCTTGACTTGTGCTCAGACAAGTGCTGAGTACAAAAAATGTTTTTATGTGGAACCTTCCCCCTTAAAAATGACTTCCTGTTCTTTTCAAACACCAAACCAAACTAAAAACCCTCAACAGGAGTGGATGATGGACATAGAATTTTTTTAAGTTCACTCCTTCATTTGAACCCCGCGTCCTGAAATAGGCTGAGCAAATATTTGCATTTCAGAAAATGATTTTTAGTGACACCAAACTGAGCCAAAGCTCCAAGATGACCTTAAAGGATTGAAAGGGATTTGAGAGGCTCAAACAAAATATCAGAGCTGCTGTTCAAGGTCCACTTTTTCCAAGACTTGCCTTTCTTCCCCTCCGGTGTTTATTATGAGGAAATAGTGATATCAGCAAAAAATTATTTTTAAAAAATCCATTGCAATTGAAAAAAAAAATCAGGGAATTGAAAGGGGATTTTTAAATGAAATTCATTGTATGTTACAAGTGGTGTTCATTCTTCTGCAATTTTACCAAGTCAGGAATTGAAGGGATTTTCCCTTCATGCCTGCACTGGCAGGTGTGGTGTGACCTACCTGCGGTGGTTTCATGTCTGCTTGATTTATTTTGCCTTTTTTAATGTGGAGCTTCCCTTGCTTAGGAGAACTCAGCCATTTCCCATCACTTTTAAATAGAAATCTAAGAGAGTAAACTCTGCCAGCTCCAACATGTGGCTTTATAAAGTGCTGGACAAACCTTCTAGTAAGGAAATGGATGTTGTCCAAAATGCTTTTTTACTGTATTCAAATACTGCAGAGGTTAACATTTTTCATGGAATCCACATTGGTTTGGTCTGGAAAGGACTCATCCAGTTGCAGCCCCTGTCCATGGGCAGGGATACCTTCCACTACACCAGGCTGTACAGCCTTTGCCAGTCCCAAATCACCTTTTGGGTATCTTTGATGGCTTTCTGTTTGTTTTTCTGTGCTCGGGTGACAGAGGCCACTTTCTCACACCAGGTCCCATCTGACATTGGGCACCCGACCCCTTCCACAGGGTCTTGTGCAAGAGAGAGGGCTGGAGGGTGGGATCTTGCTTTGGAAGCAGCCAAAAGATTTTATCTCAGCTTCAGCATAAGGCTTGATCTATTCCTGGGTAAATAATCGACGTGAGCAGAAGTGGATCAGGTTTGGAATGTCAGTGGGACTCGGGAGAGGGTGCAGGATGGAAAGCAGGTGGTTTTTCATGCCCACCTCACCCCACAGTGCTGTGCAGCTCTGGGATGTGACTGCTGGCAGCGTGAGCTGCTCTTCCCGGCAGGAAGGTGGAGAGCAGGAGGGAGATGGGATATTGATCCGTGTGTCTGGCTGAACCTCCCCCTCCTGCGCTGCCGTGCTGATTCAGGTCCCACTGAGGGCTGGAGTGCTTTCAGTCTGTCCCAGGGATGGCATTTCGGATGCAGCAGTGATGTCACCTGTGTTACACTGGTGTCACGTGTTAGAGTTTGTTTTAAAACCCCACAGAAATATCCTGGCAGATTTCCTTTTCTTACCCAAGGGATGTGTCCGAGGTGCTGGAGCATGCTCCAACTCCAAACCCAAAACCCACAGACAGGCTTTGTCCCTCAGGGAGCATGCTGGAAATGCAGGGATGCTGTGTCCCATGGCTGAAAACCTGGGAGAAGAGGACTTTGTAGGGTGCATTTGCTTCCAGAAGATCTGCCTGCCACACCAGGCTGGGGCACAGGGATGTTGGCCCTTTGGCCAGAGAGGAAGATGGGTGGGACATGCTGAGCTCTGCAAGGAGCTGAGAGAGTTTCACTTCCCTTTGGGTTCGTGACTGAATTACTCACTTCTCTTAAGCAGAATGGCAACAGGGAGGGAGTTTGTGGGGCTGCAGATGGGGGTAGGTTTTTTTTTTTTGGTCAAAATTTGCATTCCTGAATGATGTCACAGCAGTGACTTGTCCAAACCTTCTCCTTCTAGTGACTTACAGCCTCCAGCCTTGAGGGTTTTAGGCTAAAGTCTGACAGAGAGGAGGTTTAGATTTGATATTAGGAAGAAATTCTTCCCTCCTGGCGCAGGTTGCCCAGAGCAGCTGTGGCTGCCCCATCCCTGGAAGTGTCCAAGACCAGGCTGGATGGGGCTTGGAGCAACCTGGGACAGTGGAAGGTGTCCCTGCCCATGGCAGGGGGTGAGACTGGATGGGCTTTAATGTCTCTTCCAACCCAAACCATTCCATGATTCTATGATAAAAGACTTTGGTTAATGTGCTGGAGTAGCTGGGTATGGGGTTTTTATTGCTTTCAATGGTTTATTTCATTGTACAGTACAACAAAGGTCAATTTATCCACGTTTGGCAATCCTATGTGAAAAGCTCAGGCAGCTCCTTCAGCTCTAACTGCAGTCACAGTCCAAACTAGATGAAAGCAACCTGGTTGTGGGGCTTTCCAGCCCCTGAGGAGGTCTAGGAGGAATCACTGGATGGTTTGGGTTGGAAGAGATATTAAAGCTCATCCAGTCCCACCCCCTGCCATGGGCAAGGACACCTTCCACTGTCCCAGGTTGCTCCAAGCCCTGTCCAACCTGGCCTGGAATACTTCCAGGGATGGGGCAGCCACAACAACTCTTGGCAAAAGATCAGAGGTCTTTTCTGACTTTGGGCACTGGCTTCTCCTGCAGATGCTGTTTTCCAGAGCATCTGGACTGTCTTGGATCACAAGGGAGAGGATGCACTTGGCTCTCAGTTGCTCAGAAATACAAGATTCTGCTGCTTTAGCATCCAACACATCCTGCTGCACGCTGTGCTCTGGAGACCAAGTGATCCAGATATTCTCCTGTCCTCCCAGGAGAAGTTCACAGCCTCGTGGTGCTGGATCCCGAGGAGCCCCCAGACCTCAGCCTGGGAATGGCAGGAGCGTGGCGGCTGCGAGCGGTGCCGGAGCGCGGCTGCAGGGAGGGCCAGGGGGAAATGAGATCCCTTGTGCAGCTTTCCCTCTCCAGCCGCTTCCTCCTCATTTACAGGCCGAGCAGGAAGAGCGCTGACCACGGATGGAGCTGCCTGGGCTGGAGCTGCCTGCGGGAAGGGAACTGGGCAGAGCCTCACCCCAGCACGGGCTCTGACAGGGGCTGTGGCCGAGCCACTGGCCGAGCCTCCTCAGGACAGAGCCCTCTTCTGCTGAATTCAGGGCTGCTGCTGCTTGCTGGGATCAGGGTGAGGCAGAGGACAGAGCACCTTGCTCACTGGAAGAAGGATGTGTTAAGCACTGTAGTGCCAGGCCAGAGCTGCTAACAGTGGACTTTAAAACCTGTTCTTGTGTGTGAGCATCTGAATGTCCTTGCCATGGCTTTACACGTGCAGCAAATGCTCCTGGCAAGGAGAGCAGTTGTTGAGGAAATGAAAAGCATCACCCTTACTTGAGAAACCAAACTGTTAATAAACACGTAATAAAGAAAACAACATGAAGATGTTGGTGCTAACTGCAAAGGCTGGGTGAGTTTTGGTGCCTTTCCCAGCCCTCTGAGGCTTCAGAAGATAGAAGTCCACTCCCTTAGCAGGCAGCTCTCACTAGCATCCATACCAGTGTTCAGTCAAAAATCCCTCTTCCCTTCCCACCCTGTGCTCTCCTAACTGGGTGAGTTTTGGTGCCTTCCCCAGCCCTCTGAGGCTTCAGAAGATAGAAGTCCACTCCCTTAGCAGGCAGCTCTCACTAGCATCCATACCAGTGTTCAGTCAAAAATCCCTCTTCCCTTCCCACCCTGTGCTCTCAGGAATGTTTGGGTTTGCCTCCCACTAAATCCTGTTCCTGCCTTTCTTCTGAGTCCCATAGAGGAAATGGGCACCTTTTGGGGACTGAGGGGTCACAGGTGGGATCCTCTATGAAGTTCTTGTTGTGGGGCTCCTGATTGGTGTTTAGATCCTTGATCAAATGTCTTCCAAGCCCAAAGACATAATTTTCCCAATTGTTCACCTGGATCCCTGGAGGCTTGTTGCATGTTGTCAGTCTGGGGGATTTTTGTCTCCCCCCTCCTGCCTGATCTCCCACAGCCCCAACTCCTCTTGTGTTGGCAGCCAGCGTGATTCTGCAAGGGTGGGTGAGCAAGCCCAGGGCTCTGCTCAGAACAACCCAGAACTAATCCTGACTCAAAGAAGTCTTCCTTGAGCCCTGCTTTCCATCAGAAAACCTGGCAAGAGCTAGGAGATTTCTGACAGCTGGAAATATGTTGAAGAAATTCCTGGCTGTAGGGGTGCTGAGGCCCTGGCACAGGGTGCCCAGAGAAGCTGTGGCTGCCCATGGATCCCTGGAATGTCCAAGGCCAGATTGGCCAGGGCTTGGAGCAACCTGGGCTAGTGGGAGGTGTCCCTGCCCATGGCAGGGGGTGGAATGGAGTCCTCCCAGAGGAGAGTGCTGGGGCTCCAGGGGCTCCCAGACACACAAGTCACTGCAAAACCAGAGCCTGGAGCTTTACTGACAGATGCAGGAGCTGGCACGTGCCTTTCCTTGGACCCAGGTAAAGCAGCAGTGGGGTGGTTCGACCACAGCTTGGAGGAGAAGTTGGTTTTGAGGCTGGTTATAAATCCTTTGTTTTTGTCCATTGGTTTCCCCTGCAGGAACTGCCCCAGGGGAACTGTGCTCCCTGCAGAGCTCCAGCCCTGCTGCAGCTCTGGGGCTCTCAGCCCACACTCCTGTACAGCAATGCACCATCCTGCGATGGGACACATCCCTGGCTACCCCTGGAGTGAAATTCCCATTGGGAAATTCAGCCAGATGAAACTCCCCAAACAGAGCTCAAGTTTAAACTTCAGGCATTGAGCTGTCCATTTCAGCTTTTCCTTTTTGCCCATGGAACAAATTCTTTTTTATTTTTTGTGTTCATGGTTCCTCTTAAATTAAAGGCAACTACTGCTGCTGGCAGCTCCTGAGATACAGGAGACCTCAGGCTTGTTTTATCCCGAGCAGGTGATTAAATAAAATAAATTAAATTAACAATGCTTTGCACCATCATCCCTTGCAGAACCATTTTTAAAATTCTTGCCAGTTCTCCATCCCAGTGAGATGCCCATGGAGAAATATTTCTGTTTCCCTTTTCCCCCACTCAACAGGTCCTGCTGCTGTGTGAACCACGAGTGACCCTTTGGTGCTTCCACTTGGGAATAAATCACATTTCCTGCAGGAAAACACATGTTCAGTGATGGGATTGCTGTTTCCTGTTGCAGTTTCCTTTTCCCAAGGGTCCTGTGCTGGGTGCATTCCAGGAGAAACCAGGAGCCTGCCCTCTTATCACAGCTTTGCTCTTGGGTTGTGTTTGACAGTTTGAAGGCTGTTAAGGGAAAAAGATTGTTTGGAGGAGGAGGAGGTGGGAGGAACGGAAGAAGCTCACTGGGTGTAAAACCATAAGGGGATTCCCAGTTGTCTCCTACAGCTGCAGGAATTGCAGCTGCATGTTTGGACATGGCTCCAAGCAGCTGAATCTCCTTCAGTTCAACCCCCCCGGGCCATTGAGCTGCACTGGAGCTTCCTGGGGGGCTGATCAGAGGAGCAGCTCCTGGCAGCTCAATCCCCATCCCTTCACTCTGCTGGTATTAAAAAATAAATTACCCCCTCTCAAAGCACACATCAAATCCTTACTGAGAGGACTGGGTGGGGGTGTGAGGGGAGGAAAAGGAGGGGACCAAACAGCAGCTTCAGGACCTTTTCAGAGCCACCCGGCTGCAGGATGTGGGGAAAGTGTGAAGAGCAGCAGCACTGCTGATGCCCCAGCACAGAGCTGTGGGGTCAGCCCTGAAGTGGGACTGCTTTTCAGGAACAGCAGGGTGGGGGAAACCTGGATGGGCCCTGAGGGGCTCTGCCAGCCCGTGGTGCTGCTGGGGACAGGGGTTACACTGCTCTGGCTTTGGGGATGGGGATGAAGGAGGTTGGTTTTTCTCCCAGTTCCTGCTGGGCTGCAGGAGGAAGCTGGTTTGACCCCCAGGGCACCACAAAAAGGAATCTCATCAGAAGGAATCTCATCTCTCCCAGAGCCTGCTGATCCAGAGGGTGGAGTGTGGTCACGGCTGAGGATGCCCAAGTGCCACAGCTCTGCCAGCTCCCGTGTCTCCAAGCACCAGGTGAGGGGGTTGAGTGTGGGCTCGTGGCAGGGTTTGGGATGAGGAGTTTGTGGTCATCAGCTGATCTCAGCCTTTTGTGTGCCCTTGAGCAATGCCATGGGAATTTTGCCCTTCTGTGAGCTTCTGCCAACTCCTGTTCGCTTCTCTCTTCTCCTTCTTGATTTTTATACATCAAACTTCCTTGAAAATGGAGGAAATGAAACCACAGGGCTTTTTTGTGAGTGACAAGGGACAGGTCAGCCTCCTCCCAGAGAAGAAATGAAATTTAGGGGGAAGGCAAGAAAATTATCTCCCTGATCATTTTTGCTGGTTTCAGGATTTTGGGGGTCACGTGGTCTGGCAGTTCATCTCCCGACTCTGCAAATATCCCATGGGCACCATGGAGCACATGGCATGTGGAGCATGGACCTGCTGATCCCAGACAGGTCCTGCTGCAGGGCTGGATGGAGCCTTTCTCCATAATTTTGAACCCTTTCCCAGCTAGACAGATCTGGGCGAAGTTTTCCTCCTCAGAGGCTGGGTTTGCTGGGGACTTGAGGGTGTGTGAGGACCATGGGAAGGGGGAGACATGGTGTGGGGAGGTGGAGAGCAGAGGTAGATGGGGCTGAGGAGGTGCATATTGCCTTGGAAATGTGGATCTTTGTTTCCTGGCAGCTGCAGGAAGAGCCATTTCAGCTGACTTTCACACAGGGACTAGCACTCAGGAGGTCCCTGCATCCAGGTGGTTCTGACTTGGGCCCTGGGTGCTGGGTTTGCTGAAATCTTGAGCAGCCCCAGGACAACCAAAGGTCTGGGAGCAGGGGGATAAGAGTGTCCTGAATCTCACTTGGACAAGGTGAGGGACAGGCACTGGCTTCCCAAAGTTACTGGAGACTCAACACCTGGGACATGTCCAGCCTTGGCTTGGGATGCAACAGGAAATAACACACCTTCTTCCCCATAGGACACGCATCCCTTGGCTCCTGTCAAACCCCTGAGCTGGGCACTGGAGGCAAGAGGGATCTGGAGGGACACAAGGGGAATAGGTGCCATGCAGGGGTGGCATTTCTCCACCCTGCAGGAGTGATGGCATGGCTGTGCAGGGCAGAACCACCCCCGGTCACCATCTCTGTGGGCTGAGACCCCGAGCGGCGGTTCTGCTGCTGGAGCTGCGTAGAGGAGTCACTTGTCCCCAGTGCTGGCTTGTCCCCAGGAGCTGTGTGACACCCTGTACCCCTCGCTGCCTGCTGGGCCCCGTGGTTCCTCCTTGCCATGGGTGAGTGCATGACCCGGGCTGGGAGCGCCGCGCTCAGCGAGGAGAGCAGGGCCGCGCTCGCTGCCTCCATGTGACTGCAGTTTCCGCTGGCTCCTTCCGCAAAGGCTAAATTGGTGCTCAGCCACGGGGCGGGTGGCACACGGCCGGGAGGGTGGCACACGGACCCCGTGGGTGGCACACGGACCCCGCGGGTCACCCCTACCCCTGTCCCCGGGACCCCCCTGAGCGCAGCTGAGGGGCCGCAGGATGGACCGTGCCGAAGGCCGGGCGCTGTTCCACGCGGTGAGTACTGCCCCCGATACCTGTGCTGGGGGAAACACCACGGCGGTTCCCTGTGCCAGTCTGGGGACCTGTGGTGGCCATGTGTCACTAACACCCATGCTTGAAGAGCTGTGGCTGCGTGGGCTCGTGCCGGGGCTGGTGTGAAGTGTGGGGAGCACCCGGGAGCTCCCAGAGCTCTTGGATGTGGGCTCTGGTGTAGGGCTGCGGGCAAGGGTTTCCTGCTGGGGCTGCTGCCTCCTCTCCTGGCTGGCCAGGTGCCATCCCGCCAGCTCCAGGGAGCACTGGGAGGATGGAGGTGCTTCTGGTGTTGGAAGAAGCCAAGAAAGGCTGAGCTGGGTGAAGTAAAGTGGGAGTTTCTGCAGAGAACCAAAACTGTGTTCTTTGGGTGCAGCGAGGACCAAGGTCCAGGACAGCGAGGTCCCTCTCCTGCCACCGTGCCTGGGTATGAGTTACTGCTGGACTCCAAGAACTTGAGAGGGCAAAAGAAGCTGTGTGTCACTTGCAGCCTGGGGAAAGGGGACTACCTCTCCATCTCCCCCAGAGTAATAAATCCTGCTTTGATAATGCACCAGCTCAACACTTTGGCTGTCCCAAGGAAGGAGACAGCCCAGGACATGCCCTGCTCCCTCTGTGCTGTGAGGCTCTGGCTACCTGGGCTGCCCAAAATAACCCCGTTTCTCCTTCATGCAGTGGCAGCTGTGAAAGTGCCGTGTGTCAAACACTTGCTGAGCCCTCACTGCTCATTTGCCTGAGTTTCAGCTTTTCCCCAGATGCAAATGCCGTCAGCTCCGCTCCCACCAGGTCAGTAGCGGGGCAGCTCCTGCTGGAGAACCTTTGTTCCCTGGAAGGGCCCCCAGCAGGGATGGGCACTGTGGGGACGTGGTGGGGGGTGGGTTGGTGTCCCCTGGAAGTGTTTGATTCCAAGAGGAGGCACATGAGCCCTGCTGGGGGACACCCTGCTCGAAGGATGCAGCTCAATGGCCTTCACGAGCAGCTGTGCAGCACCCATGGTGCCTTCCCCCTGCCTCCCAGGCTCAAACTGGGGGAGCCCCATGAGGGCTTCTGCTGGGGTGGGTGGGCTCAGTGCCAAGGCTCTGTGCCCCTTCTTCCATGGGCAGCTCATGGTGGCCCAGGTCACCTGGGCTTTTTGGGGTGAACAGTTTGCAGCTTCTGACCTCCTCCCCTCTACCTGCCTCTCCACAGGAGTGCCGCCACTGAGATGGAGGCCCCACTCCCTGGTGTCTCCCTGCTCCTTCTCCTCCTGGCTGTGGGATGGGGAAGCAGGATGGACGCAGCCTGGGCACCATCTCCTGGGGGCTGTGAGCTTGTAAGTCCTCTTTTGTGAACCCTCACCCCTCTGAGTGCTTGGTCTTGCCTGGCAAAGCCCAGGCAGCTCAGCATCTCCAGACCTTCTCCATCCCAGCTACTGCCTTGGAGTGGACTGGTGGGCCAAGGCTACAACCAAAGTGCCACCTCCTCCTCCCTTACTGTGCTCCCCAGACTTCTCCCTCCTCATCTCCTGCCTCCCACAGTGGTGTTATATGTCCTCCTCTTCCTTCAGGTGCAGAGCATCATGGACTGCACTGGCAGATGGCTGAGTTCCATCCCAGGAAACCTTCGAGGTGATACCGAGGAGCTGTTTCTTGATGACAACACTATCCATGTCCTGGGCAATGCCTCTCTGCTCCTGTATCCCCAGCTCTGGCATCTCAGCTTGACCAGGAACCGGCTGGAGCTCATTGAGCCCGGTGCCTTCCTCAGCAGCCAAGGCCTGGAGGTGCTCTCCTTGACAGACAACCTGCTCTTCACCAACTACTCGCTGACAGCTGCTGCTCTGTCTGCTCTGCCAGCCTTGAGGATGCTGGATCTGTCTGGAAACCAGCTCAGGGAGGACATGGTATCAGTTTTAGTCTCAAACCTCTCTTCCTTGGAGTCCCTGTCTGTGGCCAGGAACATCATCATGAGGTTGGACTCATCCATCTTCACAAACCTGACAGAGCTGCTGGAGCTGAACCTGGAAAAGAACTACATCTTTGAGATTGACAATGCTTTTGAAGGGCTGCAGAGGCTGCAGAGGCTCAACATAGCTTACAACTACCTCCCATGTCTGGTGGGGTTTGACCTGACCCAGCTCAGGGTGCTCAACGTCAGCAACAATGTCATTGAGTGGTTTCTGACCCTGGAAATTGATGACCTCTTTGAGCTGGAGGTGCTGGACCTGTCCCACAACCGCCTCCTGTTCTTCCCTGTGCTGCCCCAGAAGAGCAAGCTGCACACCTTGCTGCTGCAGGACAACAGGATGAGCTTCTACCAGCGTCTCCCCAACGGCACCTCCCTGGCCAACGTCACCATGCAGTTCCTGATCATTGATGGCAACTACACCAACATCACAACAGTCAGGCTCTGGGACGAGCTCTGCCACAGCAACCTCTCCTCCCTGCGCCTCCTGGACATGAGCCAGAACGAGGTCTGGGGCCTGCCAGACGATTTCCTGGCCCAGATGCCCTCCCTGACCCACCTGAAGCTCAACCAGAACTGCCTGGAGGCATTTCACCTGTCGGAGGAGGACCCCTTGGACATGCTGACAGAGCTGGACCTTAGCCAGAACCAGCTGGTGGAGCTGGGGGTGAAGGTGGGCGTTGGGGACATCCTGCCCAGCCTGCAGTTCTTCAACCTCAGCACCAACAGGCTGCAGGCTCTTCCTCCCGGGATTTTCACCCGCACCAGGAAGATCACTACTCTGGACCTCAGCTACAACCGGGTTGACCTCTGTCCTCAGCCAGGTGAGGCTGAGAGTCTCACCTGCGTGGACATCAGGGGTGTGGAGACCTTGACCCACCTCTCCTTGGCTGGCTGTGGTCTGCAGGGGATGGGGGGCCATCCCTTCCAGGGGACATCGCTGATTCACCTGGACCTCTCTGACAACCGCCAGGTGCTGTCCGGGGACCCGGGGTGGCTGCAGGACCTTGTCCTGACCCTGCAGGTGCTGTCTCTGAGGAACACCAGCCTCTCTTCCACCGCCGTGGACTTCTCTGCCCTGAGCAGCCTCGTGCGCTTGGACCTCTCCGGGAATTGCTTGGCTGCGTTCCCCACCTCGCTGGGCAGGCTGAGGCTGCGCAGCCTGGACCTGCGGGACAACTGCCTCCGGGAGCTGCCGCGGGACGTGGCGCAGGTGCCGCTGGGGAGCAGCCTGCGGGAGCTCTACCTCAGCCGAAACCCCTACAACTGCTGCACGCTGGGCTGGTGGGACGCCCTGCAGCAGGCCGAGGGGCTGCGCGTCCCCGACGGGCGGGAGGTGACCTGCAGCCACGGCTCCCGCGCGCTCAGCCCCGGCGCGCTGCCCCAGCCCGTCCTGCAGAGCTGCCGATGGCAGACGGCCGACCTGGCGCTGCTCTACCTGGTGCTGGCTCTGCCCACCTGCCTGACGCTCCTGGTGGCCTTCGTTGTTGTCTTCCTCATGGTCAAGGAGAAGCTGCTGAAAATGGTGAAAACCCGGTGTGGGGTGTCCAGCCCTTACTAATGGCTGAGGAAGAGGAAGGGCTCGGGAATAGTCAATAACAAGGGGTGGTCAGGAGTACAGGTGATAACCCTTCTGAGGTGGTCAAGATGGAAACCTGATGGATGCAGGACAGGAGGTGCTGGGAGAGCTGCCATTCCTGCCCTAATGGTACCCAAAGGGTGAGGGCTGTGTCTGGTGATGGAGCACTGGGAATCCTCAATGAACGTGTCTTCAGCAGAAACCTTCAGCTGGTGTTGGTGAGAGCTGAGTGGACAGGACATCAAACATTCCTTGGCTGAAAGGACAGGTTGCCCAGAAAATCTGTGGATGCCCCCTTCTGTGGAAGTGATCAAGGCCGGGTTGGAGTGTGCTTGGAGCAATCTGATCTAGAGGAAGGTGTTGTAACCAGATGGGTTTTTAAGGTCCCTTCCAACCCAGACCATTCTGGGATTCTGTGACAGTTTTCTCCACCACTGCTTTCCCCACCCACCTTCCGGCTGTTCCTTTTATTTATTCCCACCTGTAGCCAATTCAAAATGTCTTCCAGATCTGCAACCAGCCTCGACAAAGTGCCCCAGGCTGGAGCAAATGTCAACTGGGCACTGTGGAGAAGGGTCTCTGTAATGCTCTTGCCAGCACTGCCAAACTTGCAGGCAGCCCTGATCATGCACCATGTGCGTGTGCTGATAAAGACAGGCGTTGTCAGCAGGGCTGAAAGACACATTTTGGGGTGTTGTTTCTTCACCAAGTCACAGTCTGGGTTAGAAAAGTGCATTAGAAACAGCCCAGGTTGCAACAACGGGAAATATCGATTGAAAAGCAGGAGAGTAAATTACATCCCTCGGTGATATTTTATCATGGATTTATGTTTCTCCAGTGACTGCTGGATTAAACATACAAAGGAAACAAGAGAAATCCTTCCTCCTTGTTGTGCAAGCCCTGCTCCCGCGGGCAGTGCCCGGGGGTTTCCTCCACCCAGCTCTGCTCACAGCAGCTCTGCCTCTCCCAGAGCAGCAAGCACTACCTGGGGAAGTGCTGCTCTGTTCCTCGGGGGTCACTGAGGGGAAAGGAGAAGTGGTGGTGGTTTGTGCTAACTCAGAAGCCCTTCTGAGAACTGGAGTGGCTTTATTCCTGTGGCACTGTTGGGATTTTTCTAGTGAAACATGTTTAATGGGAACAGGGCACAGGGAAGTGTGCAGCAGTGTCTGAGTGGGAATTCTGGGGGCTTGTCCTGCCTGGGTGTGGGGGGCTCAGTCGGTGATGTGGGGTGTGCCGGGGCTCAAGCCCAGGAGAGTTGTCCTATGAGGTGATGGATGGAGATGCCCAGGACTGGCCTGAAGCTGGGAGGATGCCGGGGATGGTGCAGGCAGGGGAGCCAAGGCTGGCAGCAGGGCAAACCCTTCCCAGGCACGGGTGTGGGACGGGGCTCATGGCGGAGCCTGCTGCGGCTGGCGGCTGTGCAAGGCTGGAAGATGGATGGGTCAGACTCTGCTAGACCAGCCAGCAGCTCCACTGGGGCTGAGAGCAGTACAGGCTCTGGAAACCCATCTGTCAGATCTGGCTCGGAAATGACCGCTTTCTGCCCCAATTTTAGACTGAAATAGCCAAAACCAAAGCAGGCCCCAACTGGGGAATCCCTCAGCCTATTTCAACCCTTCTTCTGCCCGTAAGCTGCACCCTGGGGGACAGCAGTGACCTATAAATACATCCCTGCACTGTTCCCCAGCTGCATTCCGGAGTCTCCCCGCCGGTAGGGTGAGCCAGTGCCCCTGCGAGCTCCCTTCTCCCTGGGGCTGGGCTTGGAGAGGGATGTGTGTCCTTCCCCAGCTCCACAGCCAATGCTGCTGCTCCATCTGGTGTGGGCTGTGGGGTGAGCTGTGGGAGAACACATAGGGAGGAACCCAGGCACCTGGCTCTGCCCAGGGCATGGCTAAAAAGGAGGGATTCTTAATTGTATGGAGCTGATGGGGATACTCAACATTCCCTCATGATGGTGCCTGGAAAGCCACGGCTCACCTGGAGCTGTGATGTGAATGGGATGCTGGGGCAGCAAGAGGAGATTCCACTTTCTGAGGTGTCCTTACAAAGCTGCTCTCAGCATCTTTGCAAGGCCATGGTGATCAGGGAAGGTCCTTGGTGACTGGAGAACCCAAGGGTCCCACCCAGTTTCAGTAACAGCCAAAAGGCCATCCCAGAGAGCAACAGGATAGTCACCTTCATGTTGGGAAAGCCATGGAATGAATGTTGTTTGGAGCACAGTTCCCGAAAAAGAAGGTGGCTGGAAGAAGTCAGCATGGACTGCTGAGGCTAAGTTATGCCTGCCCAACCTGCTTTCCTCTCAGGATTGAATGGATGGATGTGTGGGCAAGGGGAGAGTGGTGGATTCCCTGTGCCTCAGCAAGGCTTTGGACACAGAGCCCCACAATGTTCTCCATACAAATGCAGATGACACAGTCTGGATGGTGGGCAGCCAGGCAGGTCAGGATCAGTGGGAGTGAAGTGCAGAGGGCTGTGGCCAGTAGGAGGTGCTCTGCCAGGAGGCTGCTGAGGGGACTGTTTTGGGATCTGTCCCATTTCATGTCTTCATGCATGATCTAAAGCTGGCTGTGAAGTGCCTTCCTGTCAAGTTCCCAGAGGATCCCAAACTGGGAAGACCAGTATGGCTCCCTGCTGAAGGTCTGGGGTGGGCTGGAGGAATGGGCCAGCAGGAACCTCACAATCCAGGCACTTGAGGGCCTCATGTAGCCCTCACTGGAGAGGGGGCCATGCCCAGGGCCAGGCACAGGCCATGTCCTGGTCAGGATGAAGCTGGTGGCAGGCTGGAAGTGGAGGAGAGGTTCCCAGGGGCCCTGTCCCTCCCAAGTGGGAGACTTTCTGTGTTGTTATGTTGCTGTTGAGGCAAAGCCTGTGCCAGACCCCTGCACACTCTTTCCTGTCCTGGGAGAGCTGAGTCAGCCTTCACATTCTTTTAATTTTGGCAAGTGAGGTCTCAGCTTTCAATTCTCTCCTGACTGAAGTCCCCCTTGGCCAAGTGTGAGCTCCCTCATGCTTTCTAGTGACAGCACACTTGCTCCATGTTTTTCACAGCAGTGATTCATTTTGGGGTGTAGGAGAAGAGCTCTTCCCGCTGCTCCTCCAGCCACTCCTCTTAGTTATGTCAGGCAGCAGTTTGTTGAGGCCCCTCAATTTGGGATGAAGGCCCATCTCACCCACAGCCCTCACACCTGCCTGGGTTCAGAAAGCCAAAACCCAGGAAGGTTTTGGAGTTGTAAAATTTCCCAAAGAATCCTAATCTTAGTCCTCCAGTTCTTACACTAGAACAGGACTGATCTGTAGAGACCAGCCAAGGTAGACAGCTGGACTAAAACCTTCAGTGGGACAGCTCTGTCTCACTCTAGAACCACCCCCAGCCTTTGACCTTCTACCACTCTGGTTCTTCAGATACTTTAAGCACATTCTCCCAGAACTGAGCACTTATGAGGAAGCATCATCCAGGAGTGTAAGGATCCAACCATCCCACTGCAGCAGTTTGAAATCACTGCATTTTCAAAAGTACTTTTAAGACTAATTCATTTCCAACATATTCATTCTATTACATGTAAGCACTTATTTTTGTGTAAGCTAAAACTGGAGATTTAAGCATTGCTAGGGAAATGTGAGAGTAACATTGTCAATGCAGAGTTGATTTATCCAGAATGACTGATACATATTTAACTTCCCAGTAGGCAATAATAATCACCCTATTTGTACAGTACAGCTTTAACAGTGTCCTCAGGACATGAATATTTAACACTTCATTTTCAGCCCAAGCTGACTGAAATGTAAAAAATTGAAAGATTAAATAATTTAAAATTCTTTTATGGAAGAAAAGACTGAAACCAGCCAACAATTTCAGCTGTGCAGTTTCCATTTAATCAAGTCTGGCTTCTTAAACAAAGCTCACTTAAGCCTGGGATTGCTGTGGCACCTCGGGTTCTCCTGAGCCAATGTACGATGACATTGTTCTCTCTGCTGGGACGCTGAGATTTGTCTCTGAACTGCCCATACTTGTCTGGAATCAGATTTCTTCATCTGACTCCATGTCCCAGGCACAGGACTCCAGCTGCTCATCCTGTGGGAAATCCACCTCAACGTTGTAAATGAAGTCGGGGTCATCCTTCTTCTTCCTGTTCTTTTCAAAGACCTTGTCCATGATGCTCTTCCTTTTGGCCAGTTCCTTATCATCCAGTTTGTTCATATCCTCCTCTGGGTCAATAGTCTCTTCCTTATGAAACCTTTCCAAGCTCTCAGAAAGGCTCTGTCCTTCCAAATGACCTCTCAGCAAGCTGTAGAGCTTCTGGAGCTGGTGCAGCGAGACCCCTTCCAGGTAGGCCTTGTGCCGAGGGTTGTTCTTCAGCTGCTCGGCAGCCCTGCTGCAGTCTGGGGAGAGCCAGCACAGGCACCTGCAGCTCCAACAAACCTCTTCCCACTGACACAACCCCTCCCAAACCCTCCCCAGGGATGTCTCCAAACCCTCCAGCCACTGAGATGTAACCTTGGGCTCCTGGGAGAGGCAGCATTACCCCAGCACAGCCCCTCCCTGCACGCTGCTAGGAGGGCACTCAGTGCTCCCAACAAGGCTGCTGCCAATGGGCTCTGCATGCAGCTGGGGAAAAGAGTGAGTGAGTGCAGACAGGAAGGAAAGAATGCATGCATTCAGGAAGGAACGCCCCTCACCTGAGAACCTGGAGAAATTCCTGACGGGCATGATGCGCTGGCGAGTCTTGTCCTGGCTGTTGTCTCTGTAGATGAGGATGATGGACGGGGGCTGGAAGCAGATCCCGCATTTCTGTGCGCTGAAAGTCATCCTGGCTCCATCAGAGCCTGCAGCAGCTCTCCCTGGGAAGCAGGGAAAAGGAAAGCAGGTGGCAGAGTGTCTCTGTGCTGCTCTTTGTGTCAGGAGTTCAGCAAAATCACAGAACCCCAGAGTGGTCTGGGTCTGACCGGGCCTTAAAGCCCATTCTAATTTAATTACGAAATTAAATTAGAGGGGACTTAAAAATCCAAATCTGCTGCAGATCCTGTTCCCAGCTCAGTGGACAGCACTGACTGCAGGTGTTACTTTTATTTTTAATAAAATAAATAGGTTAAAACCCAATATTTTTATTAGTTTAAATATTTTTATTGGTTTAAATACTTTTATTGGTTTAAATATTTTTATTGGTTTAAATACCTTTATTGGTTTAAAACAAATAAAAATTGGTTTTAAATGAGTGAAAATATGTCAAACATGAAGGTGATTTCCAGACTGCAGTAAGGCAAAGTGACGTATTTTACCCCAAAAAAATCAGTGTATTTCTCCACATCAAGGAAAGTCACATTAATGTTGAAAAGCTACTTTTATTGGTTTAAATATTTTTATTGGTTTAAATACCTTTATTGGTTTAAAACAAATAAAAATTGGTTTTAAATGAGTGAAAATATGTCAAACATGAAGGTGATTTCCAGACTGCAGTAAGGCAAAGTGACGTATTTTACCCCAAAAAAATCAGTGTATTTCTCCACATCAAGGAAAGTCACATTAATGTTGAAAAGCTACTTTGAGGCAGAATTGGAAACACTTCTCCCTTTGTAAAAAATCACATAGGAAAGAGTTTGAACATGCAGTAACGTCCTTAAAAATGGAAAATTTCCAGTGTTGGGTTGGTGGGGATTTGGAGGAACGTGGAGTAGTGGAAGGTGTCCCTGCCCATGGCAGAAGGTGGAACGAGAGAAGCTTTAAGGTCCCTCCAACCCAAACCATTCCGGGGTTCTACGAAGATGAGAAGCACTAACGTGAGCAGCCCTTGGGATCTGCGGCTAGGAGCCTTTGGATCTGCGGTAACCGGGGCTGAGCCCTTCCCTGCCGGCGCCACCGGCGGCCCCGGCAGCGCTCCGGCAGCACAGCCGGCTGCGGGGCAGGGCCGGGCCCGCGCCCGGTGCCGCTCAGAGCCGCTTTCCTGCCGCTTTTCTGCCGCTTTCCTGCCGCTTTTCTGCCGCGCGAGCGGCCGGGCGGCGCGGCCGAGCCCGACCTGCGAGCCCGAGGGGCAGCGGGGCCGGGCCGGTGCCTCCTGCCTCTCCCGGGATGGGCCAGGCTGGGAGGGAGCACAGCGGCCACCCGGTGCCACCTCCCTGCTCCAGCAGGGCCATCCCAGAGCCCATGGCACACATTGTGTCCAGACAGCTCTGGGATATCCCCGGTGAGGAGACTCCACACCCTCTCTGGGATGTGTCCAGGGCTCTGTCACTGCCCAGGAAAGTTCTTCCTCGTGTCCAGGTGGAACTTCTGGGCTCAGTCCCTGCCCGTGGCTCTGGTGCCATTGCTGTGGCTGGAGCAGAGCCCGGGCCCTGCTCTGCCCCTCCTGCAGCCAGGGCCAGCCAGGGCTGAGGGTCCCTCTCAGCTGGGGCTCCTCTCCAGGCTGAGCAGCCCCAGCTCCCTCAGCCTTAGCCCTTGGGATCTGCGGCTAGGAGCCTTTGGATCTGCGGTAACCGGGGCTGAGCCCTTCCCTGCCGGCGCCACCGGCGGCCCCGGCAGCGCTCCGGCAGCACAGCCGGCTGCGGGGCAGGGCCGGGCCCGCGCCCGGTGCCGCTCAGAGCCGCTTTCCTGCCGCTTTCCTGCCGCTTTTCTGCCGCGCGAGCGGCGCGGCCGAGCCCGACCTGCGAGCCCGAGGGGCAGCGGGGCCGGGCCGGGCCGGTGCCTCCTGCCTCTCCCGGGATGGGCCAGGCTGGGAGGGAGCACAGCGGCCACCCGGTGCCACCTCCCTGCTCCAGCAGGGCCATCCCAGAGCCCATGGCACACATTGTGTCCAGACAGCTCTGGGATATCCCCGGTGAGGAGACTCCACACCCTCTCTGGGATGTGTTCAGGGCTCTGTCACTGCCCAGGAAAGTTCTTCCTCGTGTCCAGGTGGAACTTCTGGGCTCAGTCCCTGCCCGTGGCTCTGGTGCCATTGCTGTGGCTGGAGCAGAGCCCGGGCCCTGCTCTGCCCCTCCTGCAGCCAGGGCCAGCCAGGGCTGAGGGTCCCTCTCAGCTGGGGCTCCTCTCCAGGCTGAGCAGCCCCAGCTCCCTCAGCCTTCCCTGGGCACCCACATGCTCCACGCGCTTCCCCCGCAGCCTCCGCTGGCCCCGCTCCAGGAACTCCCTGTCTCCCTTACCCTCTCGCCCTGTCCCCTCACCTCGGGCGGCGCAGAAAGCCTCTTCTCCCTCTTCTTCTTCCTCTTCTTGTTCCTCTTCTTCCTCCTCTCCCTCCTCCTCCCGCTCCTCCCCCCGGTCGGCCCTGCCTCTCCGGGCGGTTGCCATGGCTCCGCCGCCGCCGCCGAGCCCCGGCGGTAAAGGCCGCCTTCGCCCAAGGCCCCTTTCGGGCTGCCCTCACCAACGCCTGCGGGACACGGCGCCGTGGAGGAATGGGTGAGCGGGCCCCGCGCGGTCAGGCGGCGTTGGGGACAGCCCGCGCGGGGCGTGCGGAGCGGACCGCCATGGCGGGCGGGCGGCGGGGGCCGGTGCGGGTCGGGGCCGGGCTGGGCGCGCTGCTCTGCGCCCTCCGTGAGTGCCCGCGGGGAACCGCCGGGAAAGGAGAGCGGGTGCGCAGGGCCCGGCCACTCTGCTCTGGAGACAGGCTGGGAGAGCTGGGGGTGCTCACCTGGAGAAGGGAGGGATTCAGGGAGAGCTCAGAGCCCCTTCCAGTGACTGAAGGGGCTCCAGGAGAGCTGGAGAGCGACTGGGGACAAGGCATGGAGGGACAGGACACAGGGAATGGCTCCCGCTGCCAGAGGGCAGGGCTGGATGGGTTATTGGGACGGAATTCTTCCGTGTGAGGGTGCGGAGGCTCTGACACAGGTTGCCCAGAGCAGCAGTGGCTGGAATTGCTCAAGGACAGACCTGGAGTACTCTGGGCTTGGGGACGGCGTCCCTGCCCAAAGCTGAGGGTTGGAACAAAATGGGCTTTGAGGTCTCTTCCAACCCAAACCACCCTGTGACTCCGGATTTGGGAACTATGGCTCAGCCAGTGAACCAAGAAACTTCTTCTGCTCTTTGGTCACAGCCAAGTACTGCTTCCCTTCTTCTGGGAGAGGGTTTGCAATGAGGCGTTCGTGAGTTATAAAGCTTTTCCAGCCCCTGTGGTCGCTGTGCTGTTACACTGTTGGCTCTGTGTCACCTCAGATGTGCAGGCAGCCTGTTGGGACACCGCTGTCACACAGGAGCTGCTGAAAGAGGGGTTTCACAGGTGAGTCCTCACCCTGCCCTCCAGCAGCATAACCTGCCACGGGATTTCCTGCTGGAAGAAGCTTCTCTTCTTTTCACGTGCAGTTGTATCAACTCCCTGGGCCGTGATCCCTGGGCACATGTCAGGAATGTATTAACAGCATCAAGGGATTAACAAGCTGTAGTGGAGGGAAAATAGGAGGCCCCTTTCTAAAGCTTCTCTGGAGGCCGTTGGTGGTTCTGAGACATTCACAAAGAAGTGAAACTTCATTTTGGCCATGGTTGTGGGGTTGAGGTTAAGAAGGCTGGACAGGGAAGTGTGATCAGAATTAGTTGCACTTGGAGTGAGAGCTCATCTCCTCTGAGAAATGTCTCTCAGGGGTCTTGTGCCACATTTTTGAAGGGTGGGTGTAAATTTTTTGCTCCTGTTGCTGTTTGAAGGGACCTGCTGGTGAAGGTGGAGCTGGGGGAGGATGCAGGAGGATGTGCAGTGGCAGCTCAGGTGCACCTGCCTCCAGGAATCTACGTGGATCCCTACGAGCTGGCAGCACTGCAGCAGCACAACCTGACAAAGGTAATGGCCCCAAACCCAGGAGATGTGGCAGTGGGTCAGGCAAGGACTCAGGGACTTGGAATGTCTGGTCATTATCTGGCTCCTTGAACCAAGGTGATTATTCCTGGAAGGAGGTGCCAAACAATATAATCTTCCTGGTGTCTCCTTGTAGCTCAGCTCTCTTGGCATCCCCTGGTGCTGCTGCTATTGTCACACACAGCTGATGTGCCAGGGAGCTGCTGCTCCTCTCTGAGCCCCACAGCCCTGGTAAAAGGGCCTGGGCTTCAGCAGGTGGAAGGGAAACCCCCAAGGAGGTGCTGGTGAGCTCTAAGTCTGTGCTGTGTGTCTGGACTGAGCAGCTCCCCAGCTTTGTTTTCATCCCAGCTTTCTGTGCTGCTGTCCAGTCTTTGGTTCCCATTTTGGAGCTGTGCAGAGGCTGTGCCTTTTATCTGCTTGGGTGCCTGATTGCTGTAAAACATGGGTGCAAAGGCTGTGGGCAGCTCCTGCCCTTGGCATGCCTGAGGTGCAGCTCTGGCCTTGCTGACACCTCACAGCTTTGGCTGTAGGCACAGTGACACTGAACTTTTCCCACATAGGAGTCACTCCTTGAAGACAGTCTTGAAAAGGTGTTTTGGAACAGCTTAAGGCTGGAATTCCCAACTTGATCATCCCGACCACAAAATCACTCTCAGTGTTAGAAAGAGGGAGGCAAACAGTTTTTGATTTCCATCACAACCACTCCTGTGTCTCTCCCTGCTTGCAGGCAGTGTTATTTCCTGATGCCATTGACGTGGAGGCTCCTGAGTACTTGGCCAAGGCTCTTGTCCTGCTGCTGTTCCTGGAGCCGGAGGCGCGCTGCTCCCGCTGCTTCCGCGGCGCCGTGCCCGTGCACGCCCGCTACCACCGGCCAGCCCGGGGCACGGCCCAGGCCTCGGTGCTTCTGGAGAGCCCAGAGGTGCTGCTCTGCTGCTGCCACAGTGAGATCCTCATCGATGCTCTTGGGCAATCCCAGCTCTGGTTGTGTCTGGGATGGAGCTCTGGGTAGTTGTGTGGACGTAAGCGGAAGGCGTGGCCCTGATAGAAACATCGCTGTCTTCCTCGCTGGGTGCTGCTGCCTGGCCAAAGGCAGGGGTTTGTCAGAGCCTGCTCTGTGTCAGAGCCTGCTCTGTGTCAGAGCCTGCTCTGTGTTGTGCTGCTGCCATTGTACCCCTGTGCTGCTTGGGCTCTTCCAGCTGGAAGACGTGGCAGTTGTCATGATCCGTGTTTGTCATGATCCTGGTTTGCCAAAGGCCCCCTGCTCTGACCACTTTTCCCATGGCAGCTGGAGCTGTGCAGGGTGTGTTCAGTAGCCACTGTCACCTATTTAGAGTAATCAAAGTATTCAGATGGCTTCTGACACTGTTGCTGCATTCCCTTTATATAAAGGGGGAATGTAGGAAACTGTGCCTGAAGCTTGGAATGGTTGGGCTCTCAAACTCTGGTGAAACCAGAACCTGATATCCACTACAATTAATATTTCAAGTTATGTGAACAATTAAGTCCTATATTTTTGTTACAAATTTTGTGTCCCTTCACAAAATCATTCCTGCCAAGTCAAGCACTAACGATTTTCAACTGCTTTTTCTTGTGCATTATTTGAGCAATGATTTTCTGGGATAAGCACAGGGACAGGCAGGACTACCCAGTCACTTAAATCTTCCTGGCACATTTACTAGTTATGAGCAGGAAAACATTTCTTATTAATGATTAATGGGGAAGGATTTAAAGTATTGGGAGGGAGATCTTTTGTGTGCTGACAAGAGGCCAAGAAGAGAAATGGCCTTACTTATTTTGGGAAAAATTCTAACTATATGGCTAAAGTTGAGGGGTCTGCAGGCTAACCAGGAATTCTTTGCCCTGTTAAGGACAGGAGGACCAAGATACCAAGCAGGTGAGATTCTTTGTTGGGTGCCTGCTGTATCAGGAAGGGAAGAGTTGTAAAGTCCACAGCCAAGACTGCCCATTGTCACTTTGGCCATGCAGAGGTGTTTCACCACTTGGCTCCCAGGGAGTAGATTCTGTTGAGCTGTTGTGGGGGAAAAGATACCTTATTTGGAATAAAACTCGCAGGCCAGGTTGCTTATCCTGCCTGGCTCCTGGTGATGCAGGAATGCCTTCCCTAGATCACCTGTCTGCAGAGTGCTGGGAACCTGCTGCAGTGGACAGTCCCTGCTCATCTGACACCACCAGTCCCTGTCAGTGGCACACCACAAAACACAGACCTGTGAGTTCTCCCTCGGTTCTTTTTAACAACTGCTGCCTTTTTGTTGTGATTAACACCTTTCTGGATTAATTTTTATTTCAGGATTAATTTTTTTTTCCTTTCTGACTGGCTTTTAGTGGGGATCATCCTGCCCTTCTGCTGTGTTTGCAGGGGTTGTGCTTTTCTGGCCCTTTAGCATGGCTGCTCTCCTGACCATTTTTTTTTTTTTTTTCTCCCCTTACTGGTTTACTTGGAATCCCAGGATACAACTGGCACTGGCCAAATTAAGAAAAGTCTTTACAATGCTGGTGTTTCAGAGCAGTAGCAAAGTGGAAGATGATAATCTAGCTACAGTACTGGTAAAACTGCAAAGATTTAAGGAGTAGCATCCTAAAAAAAGGCCGCTTCTATTTGCTTGGTTGTTACCTGTTTGGGTAAGTGTCTAGGAAAAGATGAAGTTTCTTATTGTGTTCAAAACCAAGGAAAGTTGGATCTTTAGTGTGGCCAGCAACTGTCTTTGATGTCCAAAAGTGCCATAGCAGTGTAGAGATTCAGAAATTAGACTGATTTATATAATAAAATAATCTGTTGTTGTTGTTGTAACACATGTGCCTTCCCATATTTAAGATACCTGCAGGCCACTGGTACATCTGTAGATGTTGTCCATAAACATTTTGCAGTTTCCTGTATCAATGAAAAAACCAAATGGTTGTTGACTTTGGAGAAATCTGTGTCCTTAGTGGTCTGAGCTCACCTTGGGAGCTGCTCTCCCTGCAGCATTCCAGACATATCCTCAATGGCTGGAGTGGGAGCAGAGATCCAGGGATACAGATGGCAGCAGATCCATTTCCTGAGCTGTGCAGTGCAGCAGTGGCTTTGAATTAAAAGGAGATGTCCCATCCTGGTTCTGATATTGAGTCTCAGAATTTAATCAGCTTTAGCCGAGTGCTAATTAAATCAGGGTCTGGTTCCTCATCCTCTCAGTTGCAGTCAAAAAGAAACAGCTGGTCAAATGAGTGTGATATATTTATTTTTCTTTGTAGGCATATGAGGAATCAATGCTGAGGGTTCCCGTGGGGCTCAGGGAGCACAGTTCCCTGGTGTGTGCCC
The DNA here is from genome assembly GCF_017590135.1 of Pyrgilauda ruficollis. Classification (NCBI taxonomy): domain Eukaryota; kingdom Metazoa; phylum Chordata; class Aves; order Passeriformes; family Passeridae; genus Pyrgilauda; species Pyrgilauda ruficollis. Next base: position 4,394,730 of record NW_024529821.1, read on the forward strand.
TGACCCTGCTCACCACTGGGCTCTGCTCTGGCCTGATCCTCGCTGCTGCCTGCAAGTACGGACACTTCCCGCAGTGACCTGAGGAATGTGGGATGTCTGACCTCCATCCAGCACAGCCAACTGCAGCCTACACCGGGCTCCTGGATGGATCCTGCTCTGCTCTTAGTTGTATCTTAGGGGGTGCAAGGGTCCCATAATGGGTTATGGTTCCTTTGGCTCATAATGCTTACAAAGGCCTTCCCCAGCCCAGAGCACATTTTGGGTGTGCTGTCAATATCCAAAGCAGATGGAGAGAAGGAAGAAGCCTCAAAAAGCTGAAAGCACTGCTGTGGGCAATGAGACAACAATCAGGAGTGGGTTTGGGGCTCCTATTCCCTGCTTCCAATACAGTGCTGCCTCTCACAGAGGTGTTTGTATTTTTTGACTCAGGGATTGGTTATTAAGGGTATGAAAAACATTATTGAGTCATTAAAATTTCTGAATTTTAAGCTTGTTATGCAGATGGTTTATGTATGAGTTTGTGAAGAGACATTCTGTGCCTACCTGGGACACGTCAATGATCTCTCCCATCCTAATGACTCTGAGGCTTGGCTGCTCTTGGCCTAATCAGAATCACAGTCATTAAGGTTGGAAAAGCCCTCTAAGATCATTGAGCCCAACCATTCCCTGTGTGCTGCCAAAGCCACTCCTAACCCGTGTCCCCAGATGTGACATCCACAGGTCTATGAAATCCCTTTAGGGATGGGGACTCCCACCACTGCCCTGGGCAGCTGTGCCAGCGCTGGGCAGCCCTTCCCAAGAGGAACCTTTCCCAATATCCATCCTGAGCCTCCCCTGGCGCAGCTTGAGGCTGTTTCCTCTTGTCCTGTCCCTGTTTCCTGGGAGAAGAGCCCGACCCTCACCTGGCTCCATGTCCTGTCAGGAGCTGTGAAGGTTCCCCTGAGCCTCATTTTCTCCAGGCTGAACAATTGGTCAGAATTGAAAGAGTTTAGAAAATTTGGAGAAATGTCACCCTATTTCATGAGAGGAAAGAAACCCTTGGAAGATGAAAGTGAAGGACAGGATAGTGACTAGAAGCAAATATTTAGGAGATGTACATTCAGTCTCCAGGACAGTTGATAAATAGAAGGAAATGGAGAGGAAATTACCTAATGGAAAAGCCGAGAGGCTCTGGAGCAGCGGAGCTCGGGCGCTGTCTGCAGTTGTCAGTAGGTGGCACTGGGAGCCCACGCTAACCCCCGTGTGGAGAAAAGAGATTTTATACCACATAAACCTCGAGTAAATCAGTCAAAGCAGGGAATCTGGCTGAGAGTGTGTGTGAGGGGATGAATGAAAATTCCTTCCAAGGGCTCCCTGTGCAGCCTGTAATCGATGTTCCCTGGGCATCTTTCTCCAGCTGGAATTCAGCAGAGTGAATTCCTTGTGACTGCTTCCACGGCAGGTTGGAAACAATCAGAGAGATTTGGGCTGTCCAGCCCTGTCAGCACTGGGACCAGCACTGTGCCACTCGTCTCCAGGTGGGATGTTTCATTCCCAGAGCTGGGTTTGTTCCTGTGCTCTGTGGTGACTCTGGGTTGGAGCCTGACCCTTGGAATGGCAACATCCCAGATTGCCAGAGCTGAGGGACAGGAATTCATTGCCTGGTTTTTAACACCAGGATTTTTTTTAATCCCTCAGTTTAATCAATCTCCCTGACAAAACCTAGGGAAGGGGAATGGGAATGAAAAAAAAATATTGGAGGTGGAAAAAATATGGAAGTAAAGCCTATATCAAGATTGCCATTAATCACCTTTTCAACTGAACCTAAGTAATTGATTCTGATGAATGTAAAATATGAGAGGAATGGCAGAGCTTCACAAGGCTTGGTTTTTGTTGTGGCAAGTATTTGCTGTTTTCAAATCCATGGCACTTGTATTATAAATATAGCAGACACGTTTTTCCTTACAAACTGTAAATAAGTCTGATAACCATAGCAGTTAATTACAAAGGAATTTGCCAGTGAATCTCTCTGTCAGAGCAGAAACTGCTGTCACCTAAGGCAGCACAGAATTTAGCAGGTGTGCCATGCAGGAGGATTCAAGTGCCAGCTCCAGAGGGATCACAGAGATCAGAGGAGGAGCTGTGTCCTGTGCAAAAATTCTGGCAGTTTTGGAGACAGAAATGAGGCGTTCAGGAGTTCTTGGCAAGAACCACAAGGAGGGTTGGACACAAACATCCCCATCCTTAATATGTGTAAGGACTGAATCAGAGCAGGGAAAGAAAAGGGGATGGGGCATTAAGGGGTATGTTGGGAATTAAGGCTTTCTGAATCCCAAAGAAATGGGCACAAAAAAAACCCCCCAAAAAAACCCAAAAAAATCCCTCTTGAAAAGCTGTGCCTGGGGAGGGAGACAGAAGGGAGGGAGGGGAGTCAGGATTCTGCAAATGGAGCTGGAGCTAAGAGGGGCTGGGGGTAGGAGGCCGAGGCAGCACGGAGAGGTGAGGAGGGATGGGGAGGAAGGCCAGGGAAGGGTGAAGCCACAAACCTGCTGTGGCTGCTCCAGGGCTGTTGCAGAGGTGAATTAGCAGTGGCTGGGCTGAGTCAGAAAGGGAAAAGCAAACGTGGGAAGAGAAGTGAAAGCACGGCTGTGCCTCTGGGGGATCGGATCGGGGTCACTCGGGAATGCTGTTCGTGGGAAATGGGCACATCTGCAGGGACAGGGGTTCTGTGGCTCTGCAGAGCTGCTCTGGACAGCGAGGGAGCAGACAGCCAGCAGGTGTTGGCTGGAAATTGGGATGTGCCTGGACCTGCAGGAAGGATTGGGGTGTCTGTGGATCCATTCCCTGAGAGCTGGGCAAGGGGAATTGCCTGGTGAGTGTCCTGCTCCTTCCACAAGGAAAATCGGATGTTGCTTCAAACCTGGGCAGACAGAGGAGCTGAGATCCAGCCCCCAGGGCAGGTGGAAGCTTGGAGAAATCATGGAAGATGAAATGGACCCCGGGGATTTTGGGGGAGAAGCCTTGAGGGCACAGATATGCTGTGTTCCTGCTGGATCTCCTGGAAGCTGCGTCTCCCCCTGGAAGCGGCAGCGCAGCGGGCTCTGTGTCCTGCTGCTGCCGGCAGAGCTGTGGGCCTGTGCCCGTCGGGCTGCGAGGAGCTCCCCGAGCAGGGCTCGCTTGTTCTGGCACAGAACGTACAGAATGAGCCCGCTGCAGTGCAGGAGGGAGAGAACGAGGACAGAGGAGGAACACGGACAGAGCAGCTGTGGCTGCCCTGGATCCCTGCAAGGGCCAGCTTGGACAGGGCTGGGAGCAGCCTGGGACAGTGGCGGGTGTCCCTGCCATGGCAGGCTGGCCCCGCATGGGCTCTGAAATAAATGGGCAGGAGATCTTTCTCCTTTTTAATGCCTTCAAGGTCCCTTCAGCCCAGGACACTCCGTGATTCCATTCCGCGGTGCTCTGATCCTCCACGCTCCTGGGAAAGGGGGGTTCCCTCCCTGGGGGAGACACTCACACCCTGCAGGAAGGCCCCGCCTGGGGCTGAACCCGCTTTCCTCTCAAAACAAAGCACCCAGGAAATAAACTCTGAATTAAAGCACCGCAAACGGGTGGAGGAGAGCCAGTTTAGATGGATGCTGGGTTTTTTAGGGCGGTGGACTTTGCCCCCTGAAAGTGGATTGTTGTCCACAGCCGGAGAAAAAGAAGAGATCCAAACAGCCTAGAAAAAGAGAGATGTTACAGATATAATATATATTTATATATATAAAATATATAATGAAGCAGTAGATATTACATATGATGTATGTACAACAGCTATTTGTAATATATTTTTATATATATTATATAATAAATATTGCAACATTTATTTTTATATATTATAAATGTATATATGTATATATATGTATATAATATAGATATTATACACATATATTATTCATATTATATATAATATATATATTATATAACATATATACATTAAATATATGTATTTTATAGACACAATATAAATTACTATACCACACATGATATAGATGATGTATATGATATTTATTATAAAACAATTATATATATAATATATATACACAAATATATTAACCAATTATATATATATATACAAATATATATAAAACAATTCTATATATATATAGTATACATAAATAATATAAATATTTATATATTATATATATAATTAAAAAATTTATTTTTCAAATGCTGTCAGGCTCTCTTATTTTTCTCTGACCCTGGTCCAGAGAAATATAATATTTTTTTAATATATTTAAAAGATATATATATATAAAGAACCAATATATATGTGTAAATAAATATTTATATTGAAATTTATTTATACAAATTTTTATTATATATTTATATTTATATATAAATATATCTATTTAGAAATAAATTACTGCTAGATATAGTTCATAGGTATGAAAGACACTCCCCACTAGCAAGGAGCGGACTACAACTCCCGTCATGCCCCGCGGTGACACAGCTTCCGGCGCACGGCGGGCGGTGCCCCCGCGGCAATGCTCCGCCCCGCCCCCGCCCCCGCGGGCTGTGGCCACGCGCGGCGGTTCCGCTTCCCCTCCGGCCCCGCCGCCGCCGCCCCGCCGGTTCCCGGTCCCGCCGCCGCCCCGCTCAGCCCCGCTCCGTGCGTCCCTCCGTCCGTCCGCCGAGGCGGCGGCGCCGCCCCACCCGGTGAGTCCGCTCACACCTGCCGGCCGCGCCCCCCGCCCTTTGTGCGGTCCCGGCCGGGCCGGGCCTGCGGCGGGCGCGCCCGGGCCGTGATCGCCGCTCGCTGCTTCCCTCGCTGTCCCCCCGCTCCCTCCGGCCCGGCCCCGCTCTCCCCGCCCGCCCCGGC
>NW_024529821.1:4399782-4616163 GCF_017590135.1 Pyrgilauda ruficollis
GCGGCTGCGGCGGCGCCCGCGGGAGCTGCTGCGGGACGGCCGCGCTCCGGGCCCGGCTGTCAGAGCCCGCGCCCCGGGGCTGGCGGCCCGCGCCCGTCCGTCCGTCCGTCCGTCCCTGCGGAAAGGGCTGCTGCTGCTGCTGCTGCTGCTGCCTGGGCTCCGCACCCGCCGCGCCTTACTGCTCGGTGTCCCTGGCCGCTTTTTGTGATTAGCCCGTGAAAGCCGAGCAGGGTGGGTTAGAATCACAGAAATGAAACATGGTTGGTGTTGGACGGGACCTTACAGCCCATCCAGTCCCACCCCTGCCATGGGCAGGGACACCTTCCGCTGTCCCAGGCTGCTCCAAGCCCTGTCCAACCCCAGGGATGGGGCATCCACAGCTGCTCTGGGCAGCTGTGCCAGCGCCCTCACAGGGAACAATTTCTTGCTAATATCTGATCTAAATGTACTTTCAGTAGGTTAACAGCAGTGGGGAGCGAGGAGAGTGAAGTTGGGTGTAGCCTGGTCCATGTGGCAGGTGCCCAAAGGCTGCTTTGGGAGCAGAGAGTTCATCAGCTGCTTTCGAGGAGCAAGGCTGTGCTTTGCTGTAGCCAAAATAAACCGGTTCACGAGCTGCCCTACGGCCAGCGCTGTCTGGATATGTAATATAAACATTGCTCTAGAGGTCCTGCAGTAACAGCAGTGTTAGGTGTGGTATATTGTGAAGTTTTTATTGTTTCTGCTTTTCTCAGGTTTTGCCTTTTTTTTTTTTTTTTTTTTTTGTACTTCAAAAAGCAATGCCCGCTCTAGAGAGTCTGGGATTTGCTTTGCAGTTGGAGTGTCCTCATAATGTGAGTCCTGAGGTGGTATTTCCTTAAAAAAACAGGGATTAGCTACTTTGTGCTTCAGTTTGTTCGTTTTAGAGACAATAGTAATTAAATTTACAGGGATATTGTGGAGGCTGGTTAAAGCATATGTTACCAGGGAGCTGGCTGGTCATTACAGACTGAAATAAAATAGAGGGAAAGTAGAAATACAAAAATGCAAAGTCGTTGTTTTACAAGCTTTTGAGTAGAATCTTTGAGATAGTAAAAGCACTTTAAACAAAATGCTCTGGATAATGTATTTTAGAGGCAGGAAAAAGCCTCACTCTAAAGTTCACTGGTTGGATATTGCAGTTCTGGAGGGCAGAACAGAAATGCTGGAGGGAGAGTAACTTTGATTTTCTGTGCTAGGTTGCATATGGAATTTGGCTGGTCTTTATACAGAGGTGGTTGTTAAAACAAAAATACCATGCTGTTAACTGTGGAATTTTGGCTCTGTGTATTTTGCACTTTTTATCACCATGCAGCTTATTCAGTGCATCTGAGGCTTGTGTCCTGCTGGGCAGCCTCTTGTCAGAGGCAGATTTACTGGGATGAAATTTGTGCTGGATTACAGCTTGGACCTTTGACCAACAGTGTGAGTTTATTCCTGCAGGCACCTACCTGCTTGTGCTCCCTCTCTGGGCTGGATGCTGGCCTAGGTGGGTGGATGCTTCAGCCACTTAAGGCACCTCCAATCTTGGGCACGTTTTAAATTAATACCCTTTTAAAATCCCAAGGGTGCTTGGGTTGATTTGGTCAACATTTTGGTTGTGTTTAAAGGGGGAAATTATTCAAGCGCCTTTGGTTTCAAAATAACTTCATAATTAAGGGTATTGGTCGATGCTGCAGGTTTTGTTCTTGTGACAAGAAAAGCTGTAGGGACCCCAGTGTAGGTCTGTGTGTTATTAGTGAGATTCTTCTGCTTCAGAGCCCTCACATCTGTCTTGGGTTGGTTTTGTTTGGGTTTTCCCTCCTTTTATCTGTTTTGTGCATGAGGAGGTTTCTGTGCTCTGAGGTTTGTGCCAGCGTTCTCTCGTTGCTCACAACACACACAGTTCCTGGGTGCCTGTGAAGCAGCTCTTTGTTCTGCAAACAAGCCCGAGAGTCACACAGGCTGCTCGGGATGGCCCGGCCCAGGGACAGCACCAGCAGAGCTCCCAGTCCTGCCTCCCACACTGGCACACAGCTTTGGAGGGAGCTGAGTGTCCCAGGCATCCCTGGGGAGGTGGGAGCAGAGCCTGGTGCTGGGGAGAGCCAGGGGAAGGAGGGGATGTGAGCAGCCAGGCACCTGCTGTGGGTTGCTGGCCACTGCTGGCAGCTGGCAAGAGGCAGAAGTAAGGTGCTTGTGGAGCTTTCCCTTCTTTTCCTGGAAGCATGATCAAAGTCAAGGCACTCCTCAGGGCTGGGATTGATTCAGCAAGGCTGTGCCGTGGTCCGTTTTCAGTTTCCATGCAGACACCTCCCTCCTAAATCTGAATTCACAGAATCACCAGGTTGGAAGAGACCTTAAAGATCGTCATCCAACCCAGCCCCAACACCTCAACTAAACCCTGGCATCCAGTGCCTCATCCAGGCTTTGTTAAACACACCCAGGGATGGTGACTCCACCACCTCCCTGGGCAGCCATTCCAGAACTTTATCACTCTTTCTGTAAAAAACGTCTTCCTAACACCCTAAATTTCCCTTGGCACAGCTTGAGGCTGTGTCCTCTGGTTCTGTCAGTGCTGCCTGGAGAAAGAGCCCAACCCCACCTGAGCACAGGCACCTTTCAGGAGCTGTAGAGAGTGATAAGGTCACCCCTGAGTCTCCTTTTTCTCTGAACAAAAGGTGACTGTCTGGCCCTGGGCTTGGAGGGCACGGTGTGCTCTCAGAGGTTTTCTGCCAGCCCTGGCAGTGCCAGGGACTGAACCTTTGCAGGTGCCTTGATCCTGGTTGCCACTTGCCCTCCCAGGGATAACCATTCAGCTGGGTGCCAGGCTGAGCTGCCAGGCTGGCTCCAAGGAAAGATAAAAGTCCAATTAATGCCGAGCTGGATTGGTTCTGCCTCTTGGCAAGGGCAGTTTGACCAGGAAGGCACCATGGAGGAGGCAGCATCTCCTGCCAGCTCTCAGGAGGAGGTGGGGAGAAGAGGAGTCCAGAGTACTCACCTGGGGGCAAAGGACACGAAGCCCTTGGGCAGGGCACTGGTTCATTTTAGCAAGGAAACTCTGCAGTGTTCCCTGGAGGCCTCAGGATTCTTATCGGGCTGTGCTTTCCTGTGTCTTGAGCTTGATAAGACTTTTGAAAGCTCTTATTTGCATTTAAATGCAGGTGGTAAGAGGTAGTAGAGGCTTTCAGGTGAGAAGAAATCTCCTAGTGACCCACTGGGTGTGAAGTGCAAATGGAGCTTAGTTCAAGCCTTATTTCACTATTCAGAGTTTGTGAGAACTCAGAGCATAATTTTACCTAAAGCTGTTAAAGTTGTTTCCTTTAAAGGGAAAATACACACTTCAGTGTTTGTATTTTAACTGATGTAGTGGGTAGTGTCTGCCACTGAGAGCTGGAAATGCGGGTTTTGGTCCTAGTTCTCTATCTGACTTGCTGGTTTTTTTTTTTTAAGTGGATCATTCTTGATGTTTTCTCAGCTTCTTTCTGTTTTCTCAGCTGGAAATGGGGATTAACCAGGCTCTGAAAATGTCTCACCTGGCAGGCAGGGATGTAAGTGTTAACAAGATGACTTAAAACTGAGTTTTGGGTTTTCTGTTGAGATAAATTTTGATTAGATACACTGTGAATTCATAATAGGAATTCCTCATGCTCTCTAAAGGTTACAGTACATAGAAATGCTCCAAAAATTGGTGAGACAGCTCTTTCGCTTGGGGCAAAACAAGTGGATTTTGAAGTTCTCAGATGGATATATCTAATTTCTATTTGTGAATTTGAAATGCTTTAAAAAAGTCTTCACTTCAGTCTCTAATGATGTATTGGTGCTTAAAATTGTTTGAATGAATACATTTTACTAGGGAAATACAGTATTTTTAATACTCATGGAAATACTGGGGGCTTTGTATACTTGATGGATCATTGTTTCCCAAAAGATCTGAGCCCAGCACGGGTGTTGGTGTAGCCCAAAGCTGAGTGATATTTGCATCTTAGTTCTCTCAGCTAATTAGCAAAAGTTGTTTTACATCTTGAAAGGAGTTACTTTGATAAGACAGGTTTAATTATTTTTAATTCTGTAGTTTGATTTAACCCAGAAGCAGCTGTGGGAAGGAGCCAACATATTGGGGCAGTGGTGAGTGTGATTTAAGTGGTGCTCAGTGATAAGAGAGGGATTTAAAATCATGTGAATCAGAGTGAGGGCAGCTGGCAGGTGTAGTAAGGAATGGAAATACACTGAAAAGTTTTTCCAGTTCAACTTCTACTTTTTTTTTCCTCCTAAAGTTTTCTGCTTCCTGTTTTAGGTGCTGGGTGTTTGACTCAGTGTGTACCCAATGTCAGCTTTCCCACAGCTTCTTTAACGAGTAAAATTAAAGTTATCTGATAGTGTGGGGTTTATTTTAGAAATGGGATGTTTTCTACTCTACGTTGCATTAGTTTTTCATTTACAGTCATTTTAGAACTGCTTTAGCTAGCAGAGGTATCTCCTGGACAAGAGCAAGAAAAAACTGCTTCTGGAAGATGCTTTTAAAAGTCACCTTTGAATATTTAACCCATTTCCTTTTGAAAAGGTCTCCAGTAAAGTGAGAACCTGGAAGAATGACAGTATCTTTCCCCTAAGCCTGTCTGCAGCAAAAGGCTGTTTAAAGGGATCTGGGGATTTGGGCTCCAGGCAGAACCTGGCTGGGCAGATTCTTGTGGAAATAGCTCATTGGCAGGGGCTTCAGCTTGTGAATGATCTGCTTTACCATGAAAAATAACCAAAATAACGAAATGAAACCAAACAAAATAATCAAAATAATAAAATAAAAATATCTTAATGTTTGAAAGGGAGCAACTTTTAAAATTCAAAACCATTACTTAAAAGGCAAGTTTGGTATTTTATATTTGTGTTAAATAAGCTGAGTGCTTGAAATTTTACCAGGACATTAAATCCACCTGCTGGCATTAATTGAGACGACAAAAATACGTGACCATGAATTTGTTACTTGGGGCCACCTGGGCAGGTGGCACCAGCCACAGTTTGGATTTTTCCCTCCCCTGGCCCCAAACCAGTTATTCCAGTCATCCCAAAGTCCCTCTGAGGGGATCCACGACAGGGAATTGACTGCTGGAAAAGGAATCCCTGATGTTAAACTTGGCTTGGGAACGTTCTGAGGGATCTGACACTAATGCTCTGTAACAGCCTGGGAGTGTCTGGATTTCTGCCCCTGCCTTTTTCACGTGTTTGCTGAGCTTTTGGGAGTGCTGCTTCAGATCAAGCACACAAAAATGAACAGGATCTCACAAAATACCGCCATCGTTTTCTGTGGCATAGCAAATAGGTCCCTAATGTTGTTAAATGATTTTTGGCTTTGAAACAGCCTTTTATTTTCCATGTGTGAAGTGCTAGCTGTCACTACTATGAAAATAAATTATGTGAAATCTTTGATTTGTCAGAGCTGGGGCATTATCACCAAGTGTGAAATATTTTCTGCTTCTACCCCTTTAGTGGAAAAAGCAAAGAGAAGAGTGAAGTCGGGGATTTTCAAAGCTCTTGAGCAGCAAGAACAGTTAATTTTAATCTGATGCCAACGTGCTAAGGCTCTTTGATACCAGTGCCCAAGCTTAGGAAGTAATTCTTTGTGGTAAAGAGAGCCTTGATTGCTGCAGCCAGGAAGTTCAGGGAAGTACCTCCTCCTGATTTTTGGGATGAGGCTATTTTGCAGTAACCAAAGTATGTGTTGGTTGAGGACTCACTGCTTTTGTGAGCACTGCTTGTTCTTTTCAGCCCTTTGGGCCTATTTACAGGGATTTTATGTTTTTATGTATATATTTTTAGAGGGAATTGGTGTTGAGATTTTTAGATGTAGATTGTTTTCCCAGGTAGCTGCTGGAAATAAAAAATACAAATTCAGGATAGTTCAGTAGAGCTGGTTTGGGTGGTTTCTTTGCAAGCAGAGCTGTGTGTTTTAATGTGTCGTTGTGATATCTTTTATTTCCTTGTTCATTAATAATTATTCCATTGTAAAATATTTTACTTCTGAGAGGCATAATTCTCATTCTCCTTGGCTTGTTGTGTGCATGCTGGAAAGTCTTTTTGCAGCACAAGGAAATGTACTCAGTCTTGGTAAACCTGGATGGAGTTTTGCTGTGGAAGAAGTTAAGACTTCTAGTCAACCTATACATCCACATCAATCTGTCTGCAGCTTGGAACATCTCGTATAATAAAGTTTTAGTGTCTTAAAAGAATTAGAATGAAAGGTTAGGGAATAAACTGAAAGAATGAAGGATAAGTGAAAATACTGAGATGAAATGATTTTTAATTGGGTTTAATTTGTGGTGGTGATGACTGTTACTCCTGCAAAAGAAAATTTTTACGAACACCATCAGGATTTAAATGACTTTTTTTTCATTCCCTTGTTGCTGCTAGGAGATACTTGTCAGACACGTGGTTGGCACTGAGCTTTATCTTGTAACACTTTGGGCAGGGCTCATTGGAGATCTTTCTTGCTCTGGGATTGAAGATCTTTGGCTGTAAGTCTTTGGCAGCACCTTTGTGCCTGCTCGTGCTTGGCTGAGAGACTGGTGGATGCACTTCAATTCCTCAGCACTTCCTAAGCCCCTGGACCAGAGTGAGATGCAGCTTTCTAAATATAAACACATCTGCACTGGAGAAATCTTTGTTTCGAGGATCTTGGTCAAGATTTGAAGTAGATGTGACTTTCATTCCTTGCTGCTCTGCTTAACAAGAGTGACCATGGATCCTGCACTACTGAAGCAGCTTTTGCTGCCCAACCCTGAAGGGTTTTGTCAAATAACTTGTCAATAATCCTCAGCGCTTGGGGTCTTTATTGTCCCTTTCTCTTGGTCATGTTTTTCATTTCCTAAATGAGATGAGGATGCCATCAGTGTTTTCTTTTGGTTTCTCATTTGCTGCCTCTGCTCTCACACATACCTTGTTGTAGAATCCCAGGATGGTTTGGGTTGGAAGGGACCTTACAGCCCATCCAGTCCCACGTCCAGGGACACCTCCCACTGTCCCAGGCTGCTCCCAGCCCTGTCCACCCTGGCCTTGGACACTTCCAGAGGGATGGGGCAGCCACAGCTGGTTGACAGTGGATGATGAACCATGCCCCAGCAGCAGAGTGGGACAGGCTGGTGGCAAGGGGCTGCTCAGACGGATACTCTGTGGGCTCTGTCTTTGCTGCCAAGTTTAATAGAGATCTTGATCTCTTGTTTTACTCTATTGAAATGGCTTACTGAAATTTGCTTCCTGTTTTCTTAACAATTGAAAGGACCTGAGAAAATTTTCCTTTAGATGACACACTCTAGGAAAGCTGACCATTTCTAAAGGTATGGCCTTCTTCCCTAGTTCAATAAAATTTATGAAGGGAATAATTTTTTTAAAATTAAAAAATATATGCGTTTGGATTTTCATAAACACAGAAAGTGTAAGCATTCCTTGCTCACTTGTTCCAGCAAAAATGTTTTATGCCCTTGTTTCTATGTTCACCCTTGCTGATAGCAGCTACTGGTATTGTGAATTAAAAGGAGGAAGATTTGGAAGGCATCAAATTGTTGTGCTGAGTGATGTGAGTTGCCCCATGTGGTGACTGCAGTGTTGTTGTGGTGGCTACCAGCTTAGTGGCAGGACTCTGTTAAATGGGTTTTTGGAGCTGGGATGTGGCCCAGGATTTGCTTGGGTTTGTGTTCTTCTGGCTGAGGGAATGGAGTATTAGTGCTGCCTCCCTTCACCCTCCTGTGACCAGGGCTCAGTGGGGCTGGAGGTGAAGGCAGTGCTGTGATGTGTGATGTTTTTCCATAATTATCATCATGCATCCCTTGCAGTGGAATTAGACCCCTGACGTAACTGCTGTCTCTCTATTTCTATTGAAATAAATAGCTCTAATTTTGAATTGGGGTGGTGTCTGTGTGTGAGGACACCATGGACAGACACCTCCGTGTTGTCACCTCACTGAGTTTGTGTTCTGTGCCTGTCAGACCTTGGTCTTGGAGGTTTGTTTTATCTGAGTTCAGTCTCACTCTCACAAACATCTTCATCTGCTTTAGAATTGCACAGCTGTTATTGGGGCAAGATAATAAGCTAGAGCAAGGTCTGAGAGCTGCATTCTTTTGGTGTGTAAATGCCTGAGCCTCGTGAAAATGTGTTTTCTGGAGCTTTACTCCTGCTCTGTCATATTTCACTGAAATCTAGTTCTGCCTATGGAATGCCATTTATTGTTTAATGAACAGGCACAGTTACCTATGCTTATGTGTTAAACTCAGACTTTGTACAACAATATAAGTAGATTTTTTTCAGTCTTTTGCAGCTTTCTAAGTGCAATATTATGTTTTGTCAACTGTTTCAATATTATTTTAACTGGACAGCTTCCTTTGGAAGCGCTTCAGATTCCCAGGGTGCTGGTTATGCTGCCTGGTTGTAGTTTTCACAGGCCTTCTATCTATTCAGTTGATAACTGTGTTTTTCATTTTGTATTTTTATTTTTTAAAAAGTATTTTGTTCTTGAGCTGTAAAATCAATTTTTTTGGCTGTGGTGCTACTGTATCCTATATAAACAGCCATGGATAGTAACTCCCTCAAAGTGTACTAATATTGGTGGGATATATTAAATCACTTTGAATATTCAATTTGTTTAACCATTCACAATTGGTGTTTGAAGCATTGTACATTTATTTAAATATCTGTGTTTAGGGCATTTTTATCATGCATTTGATTTGCAAATTGTAAGTAGTGTATGGGGTAGTCATATTAACACAAATGTTTGGGCTTTTCATATTTTCCCTTACTGGCTCCTCTACTTGTCGTGTAGGCTTGGCAAAAATCAATTTCCATATGAGCATAAGAATTATTTATATATTTTGAATTATGATATAGTTTCAGGCTTCTTCTGGCTGTTTAATATATTTTGATGTGTAGCCTGTGTACCAGTTCTAGTTGGTTTGGATTTGTTTTCTTTGGCACTTCAGATAAAAACCTGTTTACAGGCAAAAAGAGTGAGAAGAGGTAGTTTTACAAGGAATGACTTAAAAAAGAAAAATCAGAAAGTTAGTTTAAAAACTCATTCTGGCAGCCAGCATTTTAAGTGGACATGGTTCTTTCCAGTGTCCAAATGAGTGCTCTGGCTCCCTGAAAGGCACAGAAGGACATTACCCCAAATTTCAGGGAATTTGCTGCATTAAGCTGTAAGTAAGTACAGTTAGAGCTGTAAGCTGTAGTGAATGTGTTGCTTGTATGCGTGCAAGTAATTTTAAAGTAAAAAATCTGTAAGACCACACAAGGAAAACTCTGGCAGTGTCACAACAGGAGTACAGGGTGTGAACTGCAGCGCGTGATTTCCAGAGCACCTCTGCCTTGCTCATTTTCCCCCTTTTTTAAGGAAAGCATCATTGCAGTATTTAGTTTTTCTGTTGAGGAATCCAGGTCTAATGTTCAGATTTGCATCTGAGTATTCAGGATAATTTGAATTTGTGGCAGCTGTGCTTTGTACTTTTTGTACTGTTTATTTTGTCTTGAAATAATGGGGAAGGGGTTGCCTGGGGTGCTCTGCACTGGCTGCAGAGTTAGTTGTATACCTCATCTAGGTACTTCACCTCTCCTAATAGACCTAAACATTCCAGGAAAAATCAAAATGAGGGCTTGTATAAAATCTGTAAAACCTCACCAGTGTAAGGAAGAATGTGGCAGTCCTGAAACGCTCATGCAAACACTGGCAGAAGTGCGAGCAAGATTTCACCACCAAGCTCTGAGAGTATTTTACTAAGATCTGATTTCATCCTGAGCTGCTGTTGGCAGGGAAATATTGGAGTGATCCCTCCCGTGCTGCATTCTCATTTAATGAAAAGATCCCACTGGGAATATTGCATCCAGCTCTAGAGTCCTCAGCAGAAGAAACGTGGACTTGTTAAAGTAAGTCCAGAGGAGACTGCGGAGATGCTCTGAGGGCTGGAGCTTCTCTACTCTGGACACAGGCTGGGAGAGCTGGGGGTCTGCAGCCTGGAGAAGGCTCCAGGGAAGACCTTCCAGTGCTTAGAGGGGGATTACGAAAAGGAGGGAGAGACTTTTTACACAGTACAGCGGGGAATGGTTTTAGAATAAAAGAGGAAAGATTTATATGGGATATTGGGAAAAGTTCTGCCTTGGGAAGGTGCTGAGGCCCTGGCACAGGGTGCCCAGAGAAGCTGTGGCTGCTGGATCCCTGTGGCTTCCTGGATCCCTGGCAGTGTTCAAGGCCAGGTTGGAGGCCAGTGTTCAAGGGCTTGGAGCAGCCTGGGATAGTAGAAGGTGTCCCTCCCCATGGTGGGGGATAGAATGAGCTGAGCTTTCTGGTCCCTTCCACAAACAGCTTTCCCAGCTATCAGCAGTGACTTTCCCGGTGCAGAAGTGGGATGCTGCAGGGAACCCAAGTCCTGTAGAAGTTTCCGTGTGTGAAGAAGCCAGTGTAGTCTGTTGTGATACAAATGGAATAAAGCTCTCCCAGGAGAATTGGTCTGTAGTTTCTGTGTGGTGCTGCTGGAATACGCATGGGAAATGAGCTGTGTCCACCAGAGCCATCTCTGGAGTGGGTTTGTTTTTGCCATGCTCAAGTGCTTTTGGTATTTCCAGCTCCTGCATTTGATTTCTTTGCTCTCTCTCTGTCGGATTTGTGTCCAGTGTGGGTATGAGAAAGGAAGCATCTTGAGCTTGCGTCGTGCAGGGGTTTCAGCAAACTGGTGAACCTTTCCCAGGGGCTGTGGCTATGTGGTCAGCAGCTGTACTGGTGTCCCTTGGGATTTCCCCCTGTGGCATTTTGTGTCAGGTTTGCATTCCTCTAAGAAGAATCAAGGTTTGGCCCCAGGACTGCTCTGCCCAGCTGAAGTTCCCACTATCCACTGGTTACTGTGGTTGGAGCAGGCCTTGTGCAGCCACTAGAGAGAAACAAAGAGCTCTATTCTGAGTGCCTGTGAAAAAGAGAGCTCTTCTGGAGGGACATGTTTCATCTTTCCCCTTTGCTTCTCCCTTATTATTCCTTTTTGCCTTAGCTGACATTTGACAGCTCTTCCAGTGCGATGTGGGAGTGCCGGATCCCTTAACCTTGGATTCCTTCTGGTTTTGCCACCCTCATAAACACTTCATGTTACCTCTTCTTTTTCCAGTTTCCTCTAATCTGGATGGGGAAGCAATGGCTTTGTCTTACCATTGCCCAACAATATTTCTGGAGGTTAAAAGAAAAGCTTAAAAAAGCACTTTCATTCTGACTTGGTGTTACTGGTGACCCTTCTGCACTTTGCCAGCAGCCTGAGGTTTTTAGAGCTCTGTTGTATGGTGAATCTTCAGGTTAAAGAGCTGGGCATGCTCTTATTAACACAGAAATGCACCAAGCTGTACAGGTGCCTCATGTAGGGCAGCCTTTAGTCAAATAACTTTTGCTCTGGAATGTGTGGTCCCTCCCTGCCTGTAAATGTCAGCTTTAATTAAGAGAGAATCTCAACAATGAGATGCAAACCTTTTATTTTTTTTTTTTTATATAATTTTCTTGTAAACTTTCCGTACTTGCCCTTTTCCCTATTCTCCTTTGATCTTTAGAAAACCTCAGCTATAAAAATAAAGGCTGAAAAGTGTCTGCTAGGTGGTGAAATATGAGTAAGCACAAACACCCCGACTCACTCACGGATTTGCATGTGCTGTGCCCGCCGCCGGCTGCCTTGTCTGCCTTTAGTTGACTCAGGATTTTCAGCAGGCAGAAGAAGGATAATTTCCTTGTTCATTGCTGAACAGGCTGGTTCAAACACCTTGGAGCACGTGTTATCATTATGCATCTTTGCACAACGGTTCCTTGAAGGAAAACTCTGGCTGCGGGCTGGATAAAAGGAGCGTGGCCTGAATTTGGTGGGTAGGCGGCAACTCCCCAGCCCTGCGGCAGAGGGTGGGAATGGATCCCTTGGATCCCTCTTGATTTCATTCCTCCTCCACCACGCTCCTTGGACCTCTGAGTTCCTGCAAGGGCTGCCTCAGAGAAAGGTGGGAATGGGCGTTTGTGTCCATCAGCACATCCCTCTGGCTTGTTTCTGTGTGCTGCTCTCATCAGCTGCCTTCCAAAGTTGAGTTTTCCTGCCAAAATTTAGGGGAAATGGGAAATCGGGGCAGTCGGGAAGTCACTTCTGAGGCGCATCTGGTGCTGTCACCTGTGGTGTTTGAGGTCTTTCAGAGGCAATAAAGCAGAGAAGAGGTTCCTGGTTTGCTGGTGGTGAAATGCCACCACAGTTCAGTGAAGCCACATTTATTTCATGAAGCAGAAGTGATGACTCGGGTGGGCGTTGAGTGCTCTGCAGGGTTAAAGGGGCAAAGTGAAGATGAATTGCTTACAGGTGGCCCCAGTATTCAGTGAGCCAAATATCGTTAATTTGCTTAAATTTGCTATAGCTAATAACTTACTGGTTTTTACCAGGACTCTTGCACATCTGGGCCAACTCAGATTTTCCCTGTTTATTTTTTTCAGTCGTGATCCTCCTCAAAAGACTGAGATTCCTTTTTGATTTCAAAAATGACATCTTCGCAGCCCTGTCGCTCATTTTTGGTGCAAGACTTTGCACATCTGCTCAGTGCCTTAAGGAGTCAATTGCTTCAGGTTGTAATGGACTTTGGCAATGGGTTTGAAGAATATTTTCCTTTAGGAAACCTTAGGAATCCTTTCAAATACCCCTCAATACACATTTGTCTTTTGTAACTCAGTTCATGGTATGCACATTTATTACAGTTTTGGCTATTCTTTCTTCTGTGCTAGGGATAGTTTCCTCTCTTCTTTTTTTTATTCCTTCCACTCAACTGTGATTTTTATCTTCTTTTTCCCCCTAAATCTCTTTATCATTTGGCAATTAACAGTTGTTCATGCTATGTTTTCCTTCTGTTTGTGTGACTCAGCAAAAATCCTAAGGAAATTAATGGGTTGGAAAAAGACAAATTGGAAAGAATTTAGCTGGGTTTATTCTGTGTGCCATCCAGTCAGATTTTGCCAAGTCAGGCTGAGGTTCTCCTACAACCTCATTAAGAGTGGGAATATTATGTGTTTCCTCTGCCACCTGTAGCAGTAAAGGGAAGAGGCAAGGAGGGACCTGACCTGTTTATAAACTTCATGGTAGCTGGTTTGGTTACTATGTCCCTTTCTAATCTTAATGACAGATTGGTTTGGCTCAGATATTTTTTATTTCTGGAGGTTTTTTTCAGCTGTTCTCTTAACTGCATCATTTGCAAGGGCGAGTGTCTTGCCTGTTTGTGGTTGTAAATCTGAGCTTGGTCGGAGTATTTTAGGTTAGCGTAGGTTCCTCTGTGCTCCCTGTAAAGAAAAGCTAAATAAAAATAACTTGGTTTTCACGTCTGTGTGGTTTGGCATCGACCAAATCCTCTTTTCTGAGACCCCCTAAAGCTGGAAGGAGGGGTTCCAGTAGATGCCATGGAAGTTGGTACCTGCTTTTCCAGAGGAGGGATGGCTCCGAGCGCCGCGTTGGAGCATCCGCGGGTGTTTCCAATAACTGTAGGTGGAACAGATTATCCCGCTGGCTCTTCCTGGCCACTATCACGGTTACTCTTGTCCGTGCTTTTGCACGAGTCCTCTCTTGGCAGGCAGAAGATCTAGGACTATGTTTGCCAAGTCTGCAAGAAAGCAATTCTTTGTCTGCCTCTGCTGGGTTTTTTTGCACGGTTTTCTCAGTTGAAATGATGAGATAAGTATTTTCAGTCTCTGAAGGTAGTCTCATTCTGTTCCAAAAAACTCCTCTTTGGATCTGTTTAAATAAATCTCGTGGATCCAAATGCTTCAAGTTGGAAAGCTAGACATCCCAAAAGACTTGTTTTGTTTTTCATGGAGAAGACAGTCTGAGATGTGCTGGTTTTATGAATTTTTCTGCAGCAGTGAAATAATTTCGAGCTGCTGAACTAAGAGGCTGTTCGTGATGGGGCAGGAAGCTGTGGCTAGGTAGCACCATCTGAATAAAAACTTGTCAGAAAGCTGCTTTCTGCTAATCCCTGGGAGGAAGTGAGCTATAATCAGCACTAAGTGAGCTAATCACAGGAAATCTATTGCTCAACAGGAGCCTTTGAAAAAAAAGGAGGGGGGCAGGGAGAAAAGAAGAATACCCATGGAGACGTTTCATTCTGTTTTTGGACTACAAAATCTGTTTGATTTAAGAAAATCGAATATCTGATGAAGTAAGCAGCCCTCCAATCTCCATTTTTAAACTGCACCTCTTTTCCAGAATAACGAAGCATCCAGTGGTGATTTTCAGGTATTAGGAGGTGGTGGTGTGGGGAGGCTGTGTTTAAGCAAACTACCAAAACCACTGGAGGCCTGGGGTTGGGGTGTGGGTGTGGGGATGGGAATCAGTCTCTAGGCATTTTCAGCAAGGATTTTTATAACATAAGAGCAGGAGTGGGACACGGCTGCCTTAAATCTGCCTTGTCACGCCAGTCTTTCCTTGGAGCATCACACACTAGCTCTTGTATTGTTCTTGCTGGCTCTGTGCCCCTTTTCACGTGACACCTTCTGCCTTGGAGATTTGTTTCCCGGACATCTCCTCTGCTCTTTTCCTCTGCCCTGGCTGTGGCTGTCTCGATGCAGTGACAAGTGTTGCCAGTGGCCCCCTGAGGCCCCCGGGGAAGCGGTGAAGCCGCTGCCTGGAGATCTGCAGTAGAACCCTGGTGTCCTCTGCAGGGACTGCACCCAGCAGCAGCCCTTCCTTCATTTTTGACCTGTTCTCTTTTCTTCAGTTCCTTCTGTCAGGCCACAGACAGTTTTGCTGTGTTGCCCTTCAAGCTGTGTGCATGGCCCAAGTGTTTCAGGTGTTGTCCCAAAAGTATCCCGCAGCTGTAGTGGCACATTAAAAGTGAAGAGTTGTTTCTTAATGCCTTACTAGCCTCAAATTTGTTACTCCTCCTTTTTGGTCAGCCCTGCCAAATGGACTTAAATGTGATGGTTGTGCTGCTCCTTCTGTGTTGTGCTGCTGATTGTAAATGAGCTGAGTAATATTTACCTGCAGTGAAGAGCTGAGTTCAGTTTGCAGCTCTCTGAGGCTCCTGTGACAGATTTATTTGATGTATTTCACTGATTCAGCTCTGGCTCCTCAGAGATCAGTGGCAGTGTGAAGCCAGTATTGTGTGCCAGGAGCAGGAATTTAGGGACATGTTATCAAGCAGCTCTAATCTGGATGTGCTTTGTTTTGGTTTCTTTTTCCAAGCAGTAGCCTGATAAAGTTTTGTGTTGCATCCCAGGCAGCGAAATACAGGTGCAGCCTAGACTGCTCAAATACATTAATTTGGACATCTTAAGAAGACAGATTCAGGTCATTGTGATGTGAGAACTTTCTACACCAGCTGTTTGGTTTGGCACACCGTGCCATCTTTTCCACCCCTGCTCAGGGCTTTG
Source organism: Pyrgilauda ruficollis (assembly GCF_017590135.1). NCBI lineage: Eukaryota > Metazoa > Chordata > Aves > Passeriformes > Passeridae > Pyrgilauda > Pyrgilauda ruficollis. The sequence continues at coordinate 4,415,165 of NW_024529821.1, forward strand.
TAAGGCTCATGTGTGCACTGTAATCCAGGTTTAAAACTGAATCTGCTCAAATACAAATGCTCCAGGGAAAATGTGAGCGTGCACTATAGCAGATAGCAGAATGATTGACTTCTGTTTTATTTCCTTTCATACTTTTATTCAATTTTCCTTTTATTTCCTTGCTTTGTCTGCAACAAGTTGGAGAAGAAAAGTGTTTGTCCTTTTCCAGAGTGAGGGGGGCTGAACAGCAGCACAGAGCTTCAGCTGGGATGGGAGTGCGTGTCAGGCTCCATCCCTGTCACGAGGGAGCCGGGCTGGCACAAGGGCTGTGCTTAGGAAGTCCTTCAGGAAGCAGCCCAGCTTTATGCTCACACAAGGGGAACTGGGGGGGACAAACAACAAAAAAGGGCAAGTCAAAGCCAAAGCATTCAGACTGACGTGCTGCAGCAGTGTGTGTTTGTCAGCTTTGTGAAAGCACTGCCCAAGCCTCGCTTCAGCTTTTACTCACTGGCAGGGTTGCGTTTCTCTGGGTGTTTTCCCACCAGGGGCACTGATAGGAATGGCTGTCTCTCTCCTGTGACCTGCCCATGACCATGGGTTTTGGGGCCCTTTCCATCCCCTAAAAGGGAAAGACAGTGAGCAGCAGGATGTAGATTGTAAAAATGAAACTTGGCGCGTGTGAACGTGGTGGGCAGGTCCCTTCAGGGCTGGGAGGGACGGGAGGTGGGTTAAACCACACAAGGAGCTCCCTGTGCATGTCCTGCCTCAGCCTCTCTGGGCAAAGGTGGAAAGGTTAATGGTGCTGAGTTAACTGTTGGACTCAATGACCTGATAGATCATTTCCAAGCTTGATGGGAGAGGGGAGTTGCAGCTGTGAGGAGCCTGGTACCAGGTCTCCAAGCACTGGTGGTCTCCAAACCCTGCTGGTCGCTCACTGCTGCCTCTGTAGAAGAGCACATTTATTCTTTGGCTGTGTAGGATGGAGAGAACACTTAATTTTCACAGCCACAGTGCAGGGAAAGAAACCTTTGTCAAAAGGAGGGGCGAGTGTTGTGTACTGGGGATGAGGACTGAGAATCAGAGCCCTGTGGTCACCAGCACTGGCACCTACAACTGTGTTTTGTGGGTCAAGCAGCAGAACTGTGGGGAGAAAAGCTTTTAGCTTTTTTTGTCTGACTTTTTGGGCTGCAGTTGTGTCCTGTGGTGGGACTGAACCTGTCTGAAGGCTGTAGTTAAGTGTTATTTGCAGCTTCTCAGCTCGTGTCTGTGGTTCAATGCATTGCTTTCTAGTTCTCGTACTAAATGTAGTGTGAGTAGTGATTGTGGGGGAGCTGCTGATGTGCTTGAATACATTATTGTTACTGGTATTTCCTTCACTGGCAAAGATGAAAGTGAGTCCCTCTTCCATGTATTACCTTTATTATACTTTTGTGAGGCTGCTCAAACTCAGGTTAACTATTTTAGTAAACGTTCTTCAGCCAAGCTAAAAAACCCACCATTACTTGTGTTGTCTGATTGTGTCAGAGAAATACGAGCCTGACATCCACTTTGCTGGATTACAGATTCCTGGCAGCCACTGGAAAAAAAATTCCCCATGTCTTTGCAATTCCCTGCAAATCAGCAGGGCAGGCAGTGGGTGATGGTGCAGGAGTGATTCTGTCTGGCTGCTCCTTCTGCTCTTTGGAGGCTGAAAGAGCAGAAACAGAGCTTTGGGGGGTATTTGCACTCTTATTTTAATCTTTTTTTCCCTTTTTTCAATCCCTGCTCCAGTCATTGCCCATAATTCCAGACCTCTGTAACCATTTGCAAAAACTTCCTGACACTGTGGAAACTTCCCCTGCATGATGAAGGCAGGATAAGGATAAAGAGGGGAACTGCTCTCTTCTTTAGCTGAGTGCAGAAGAAAGAGGGCTATTTGGATTTGAACCTAGACAAAATGATAGATTTTTCACTTCCCATGATGACTGAAGAATCAGAGCTGTGCTTCATGATGTGCTTGGCCTGAGTGGATCTGTTGTAATTTATTTAAATGATGAATTGAAAGCTTTGAAATGGGCCTTTGTGCAAACTAGGTTTGAATTCAGCACTTAATTTTATTAATGATCTTTGAAACAGCCACTCAGAAATTCTACCATGTCTTGTTAAATAAATCACAGTTTAAATTGTTCCTTGGAGCTGAGGTTTTCCTAGACCACAGATTTAGTGAGCTGGAAGGGTTTTGGTGCTGGAGCCACTCCTCGAGGTGGGAAGCTGATGCCTGAGCTCTTTGTGTCTCTCCAGTTTGCTCCACCAGCCCCACAGCTTGTTTTCCTGCTGTGGAGCTCCGGGGTTGTACTTTGAGCAAGGTCAAGGATCTCTGAGCACTTGGAGCAGTCAGCAGCTGATCAGAGCTGCAGCTCTCAGGGTTCTGCCAGATGGTCTACACCAGTTCCTTGGAGCGCTGATTTTCTTCTGAAATAATTTAGATTTTCATATCCTTCCTTCCAACTTGTTGTTTCATAGTCTCTTCTCTTGAGCACACAAGATACTAAGAAATAATTTGTTTTGGATCAAGACTGAGTATGTGATGAGATGCTTGTCACTGAAAGGGAAGGATTTTTACTGGAGTGAGAATTTTATTTAAAAATTACATCAGCAGAAGTGCAGTTGGTTGGTTTTTTTGGTGTGTTTTTTTTTTTTTTTTTTTTTTGTTTTTAAAAAAAATTTGTAGCCTGAATACCACATGACAGTGTTGTTAATTTAGTAACTGGCCTCTCTAAGGAAGTGTGTGGGGAATTGCTGTGGGTTTGGAGTCCCAAGTCTGTTCTTGTCCAGTTTCAGATGCAGGTGAGTTGTTTATCCTTACATCCTGCTCTTATCGGGCAGCTCAGAAAAACTGCACAGATGGAGGAAGTAATAGGGTTTGCTTTACAAAAATACAAAAGGCCACTCATGATGTTGTTTTCTTTGCCCAGTGTACCATTTTGGAATTCAAGTTATGTGATGCACTTATTTACCTGCTATGGTTTATTTGGCTGTCTAATTGCATTTGTTGCAAAGAAGACATTTTTTTGTTTTACCTGTACCCATTTGGATACCTAATGACCCTATATTCACCTCTTTTCTGGGGTTTGATTAACAGAAGGGACATAGATGATGGTTCCCTGTATTACCATCACTCCAAACTTGACTTCAATATATATCTGTATATATAAATATATATGTATAGGAATATATACATATATATGAATATATCAGTTTGATTTGGTGGCTCTTTTGTATATTAATAAAGCAAATACCTTATTTGATATATATATCTCTGGTGGGTGGCATGTCCTTGCTGCAATGTCTTGTAAGGGAAACATTTGGAATTAAAATCCCTGGCTGCTCAGGCCTGCTGTTGGGTTGCAGGATACTTAATTTTTGTACCCTATATTATGGTGGAAAAAAGACAATCTTGCAGATAACTTGCCATACCTGAAAGAGCAATCAGTAAGCGGATTTGGAAGAGTGTTGGGAATCAGTGCCTGACTCACAGCTGCATCCCTGCAGCCACGTTCAGGTGGCAGGTCTGTGTATAATTCCTTCAGCAGAGAAGGGCTCCAGGGCAGGGCTGTGTAGGTGGGTGCTGCACAGCTTGGAGTGCTCTTCCTCCTGGCCTCCAAGTCCTGCAGCAACCAGCACATGTCCAGTTTCTGCTGCTCTGCCAGAACATTGTGCTGCTTGTGCCTCTGATGATATATTACAGAAATTACGTTCTTTCATGGTCATTTATGGGGATAATTAACGCTAATCTCCTTGAGCTTCACAACATAAACCAGAGTGCTGCTCCAGCCCAGGCTGCTGGCCTGCCTTGTGTCTCTCTGTTGGGATTTGGCAGCATTCAGCCACGCTGTGAGATGCCAGGGAATGACAGCCCACGTTGTTTTAGTTGTGCTGCTGGGCAGGATGCAGGTGTTGTGCTGTTTGGAGCACAGTAATTGAGAGAGGATGGCACTGCCTTGTCGTGGCTCTTGTGAATGGCACTGATCATGTGAGTCATGCCTTGAGATGTGATGGGAAGCTGGTGGGCACCAGGAGGCCATTCATTTCCCAATGAAATTCCCATTTCCCTCTCCAGCTGTTGTGAGAGGAGAAGGAAGTCAACACAAAGATGTGTTGGCTCCTGTCCCAAAGAGGTAGCTTGTCATTTGAGTGAGCAGAGGAATTGAGGGTACATTTGTTACTGTTTCTTACCTGTCATTGAGAAGTATTTTCTGTACATCTGTCTTTGTGCTCTTTACTCTGTAGCAGAGAGGCTGCCTGTTTCCTGGTGATCGGAAAAGAATCCCTGAAATACTACAGGGAGGGAGGAAATGCAGGCAGAGATCTTTTTGAATGGGGAATGTGTCACGTAGATGTTTTATTGTGCTGTGGTTGCAGCTCTAGCAGCTGTTTGTCCGTGTTTTCACTCATGTTTTTGTTGAGGATTCAGAGGATTGTGGTGATAGTATGTGTGTTATTTTCTGCAAGTGGAGAAAGTTTGGCACCAAGTGGGGAAGCAACGCAAGCCTCATTCAGAAGTGGATCCTGTGGATCTCAGTGCTGAGCTCTTTAATGTAGGCTGTGTGATTTGGGTAGAGATGTTTTGAGTGTCACTTAATGTGGATAGTGTGCTGAATTATGGCTTACAAACATAAACTGTTCCTTTGTCCCCAAGGTCTTGTCTGATAAATGACAAGAAGGAAAGCATCTAAGGCTTTTAAAGCTGTTTGGTACTAGAGCATGAAGCTTTTTGGACTAGAGCTACCCCCAAAGGATGTTGTACTTAGGCCCTTCGTGTGCACAGATCTGGGAATTGTTCATTTGGTCTAGATTGCTTTTATCACTGGAAATGTTTGTGGCTCCATCCCACAAATGCTGCTGCTGGCACAAATGAATGGGTGGCCCAGAAGTGGGAATGAGGAAGGGATTTGCTTCCTTTGGTGGAGGCGGCAGTGTCTGCGTTCCTCAGAGTTGAATTCACGCCTCCTTCCCCTCTGCCAGCAGAAGGAATGGTACATTCATGTACTCCATGCTCTTTTCCTGTATTCAAAACACATTTTTTTCCTCTTCCAGGGCTTCCTCTAGCTATTGAGAACCATGTCTGACAACGGAGAACTGGAAGACAAGCCCCCTGCCCCTCCTGTCCGGATGAGCAGCGCTATCTTCAGTGCAGGGGGCAAAGACCAGTTGCCGACCAACAACAGCTTTAAACCCTTGCCCTCTGTCCCAGAAGAAAGGAAACCCAGGCATAAAATCATCTCCATATTCTATAGCAATGAAAAAGGTAAGATACCTCCTTTCTCCACTCCTGCTTGTATTCCTTTATTCTCCTTGTCAGTTTTGGTGGTGCTTTAGATGTCGGAGTCCAGCCTATCCAGGTGTAGGGGATTGGAAAACCAGTCCCTGTTTGCTGCCCACCTTGAAGCAATGCATTTCCAAACAGTCCTAATCAATGTTTGGCATTCCTGGGAATCATGTTACTTAGATGCAGATTTCTGGTTCAAACTGAGCACCCAGCTGGTTTGGAAGTTTCTTCATGTTGGTGGTCATTTATGTGGCACCTTGAGGACAAAAAAAAGTCTGTAAAGAAGTAGTGGTGAAGGTGCAGTTGCCTGAAAGAAAACTCAGAGAAATTACATATTTTTGTCTGTGGAACTGCACTGTTAGGATTGATTAGTAGTGGAGATAAACCTGGGTTGCTGTAAAAAAGATTATTTCTGAGAAAAAAAATGGCTATAATGACTACTAGACTGTATTTGTGTGTTGTTTGTGCTCTTTTCTGTATGGGGAGTGCATGTACAGCAGTGGAGCTCTTTCTCCTGGTTCTCCAGAACGTGTGTCCATGTAGAACAAAACAGTGCATAGATAGAAATACCTCCTAACATCTGAGATGTAAAACTGCACAGGGACTTAAACCTGACCTGAATCTGCTAAGCATTTTATTAATCTGCTGGTTAACATGACTTTTAATATGCACCTTGGAGAGGACCCTGCTGCTCTTGATGCCTTCTGTGCTCTTGGCTCCCTGTGCCTCGCTGCTGGTGTGCTGGGCAGGACTGGTTCAGTCATGCTGACACAGGTTTGGTTGTTTGAAGAGATTCTGCTCTTCTGGTTGATTATTCTCTTGGCTGAGTGTTTTCCCCAGGGCTGGTTTTCACTCTCTCTCAGCTGTGTGAGCAGCTCTGCAGCCTGCCTCTCCCTGGAGATCAAGCCCAGAGAGACAGGTTTCCCTCTGTTCCCAAGATCTGGCTTTCTGCTCTCAACAGTAGAAGGTGTGTTTCCTTTTTTGGAGGATGGAAGGATTTGGCCAGTGTAGCTTCTGGTGGCAGAATAGTTATTTCACAAGGTCATTTATTGTGAAATAGCCTGTCTGTGGCAGGGCTACAGCAGTAGCAGTGGTGGTCTTTCTACTGACATGGGTGAGCACCAAAGAACAAAGTCTGTAAGGAGAGCATGAGAAGCTACCACAGGCTGGTGGCTGCACCCCAAGAGAGACTCCAGCCCTTGGGTGCTGAAGGTGGCAGTTCTGGGTGCTGTCAGGTCAGTGTAGTGCTTTGTGTCTGGAGCAGGTTCTGCCTTAGCCCTTCAATCCTGCCGAAATGGGTGTTTGACCATGTTCTTGTTGGTCCCACAAGGAAATACCCAGAATTTGTCGTGGTGAGTTCTGCAAGGAAATCTTGTGGAAGGATCAAATCTGTCCATCTTCAGGCAAGGAGAAGAGTTTAGGAGCTGGGATGGCACTTGTCTTTATGTTGTTGCATTGGTGGCTCATCAGAGCATTTGAGCCCTTTTACAGACAGGGATGAAGCAGAACATAATGAAGTAGAACATAAATCCCGCGTTAAGGAAGGTTTTCCTTTCTCTGAATTAGTAACAAATTAATTATAAATGCAAGTGAGAGCTTTGTGACATTCCATGACACCTTTTCTCTCCATGGACATTTTCTCTTTTCATTTTGATGGTGGGTTTGTTCATTGTTGGAATGGGGGGGTGATTGAAGAACTACCTAAAGTCGTACTGGCTCATCTCAAGTTGCTTTGCAGTCCTTTGATGATTATTTAGACCACTCTAGATATTGACAAGCACCAAATTTAGACAAATTAATCTGCATATTTATTTAGCATCTACCTATTGATAATTTGTGTTGTCAACTGAAAGTACAAGAAAGGATTTCTACTGAGAAAACTACATTTTAGAGGAAATGAGTGTCAGTTTGTGTTTTCTAGATATTGAAAAGTAATTCAAGTAATGTCCTCCTGAAAGAAAAGCAGGCTTTCGTGCATGGCAAGATATTAGGAAAAATGGAAATTGAATTACCCAAATTAGAGAAACTATCTGGAAGTTGTATCTTTTTAATTTGGAAGAAACTTGTCTATTGCATGATCTGCAGCAAGGCTAATATAAGTATCCAAAGAAGGGATTTTGGCCCTCAAGTCTGCAAAACTGGCTGTTGAGAATGTAAGCAGAAGTGGGCACAGTGTCTTTCTGGCACTCACACAATAGTCAGATGTTAGTTGTTTTGTTCATTAGCATGGCTGGGACGCACCCTCCGCAGAAATGCCCGTTTAAATCCTTCTTTTCTTTAAATTCAGCTGCTGGGAAGCTTTACAGAAATATTAACTTCATGCTGAGATTTAAAAAATACATTGGGACTGGATGCAAAATAATCTGTCAACCTGGGGTAGATATTTTGTCATGGGAAAAATGTCTCCAGGCAATGCGTAAGTTTAACAGATCACTTCAGAAATGTTCAGTTTTCCTTTTCAGAAAATTAAAAAAAAATCCTTGCCATTATCCAGGAATGTTGTTTGGCTTTGTCTGCACATCTCTGTCCATATGATTTTGCAAGGTCCCTCCTGGCCAGCCTCATCTGCTCCTGGATCCTCTCTTGGGAGGTTCTTGTGCTTTGGGGGACTTGCAGATGAAGAGGTTTAGCAATTACACAGTTTCTGTCCCAAGTCTGAGCTAGTTCTGTGCTGAAATAATCCTAAGGGTTTGAAGGGATTATTTAATCACCAGTCATGGAAGATTTTTTTCCTCCCTGGTTCCATTGTTTAGGATAAATGAAGTGATAGTCATCTTCTTACCTAGAGTGCTTTATTGCCATGAATTTTCTTGGCCTGACTTCTGAAGTGAAAGCAACCTCTGTGTGGTTTTGGAAAGCTTTAAAATAGTCCCCTAAAACCAGAAATGTTTCTCTTTGAGCAGAAAGTATTGAAGGAAGTGCTGAGGGCATCACCCAGATCCTGCATATCACGTTTGGGGGCACATTTCGGTGTGGTTTCAGCTGGAGCTCAGCAACTCCAGGTGCACATCTGGAGTCAGCTGCCTGCTGCCTCCAGCTGTTGGAAAACAGCTGTGTTTCTTGCCTTGTGTATGGAATTTGGTTGGTGGGAAGCAAGGGCAGCCTGAGGTACTTTGCCCTGGGAAGCACGGAGGCTGACACTGTGCTGAGTGCCTGTGGCTTCACTTGGGGAAGAGTCCACTTGTATTTGAGGCACCGTCTTAATCAGAGCCTTTCTCCAACTCACCAAATCCTTCCAAAGGACCTGTGTGTGTCTGCAGGGCCAAGGGCCAAATTCTGTGTCCCGTGGCCAATAATAAAATGGTCAAACACCCATTTCTGCAGGGTGGAAGGGCTAAGGCAGAACTTCCTCCAGACAGAGCACTACACCGAGCTGACAGCCCCCAGACCCGCCACATTCAGCCCCCTCAGTGGGCTGGACTCTCTCTTGGGGTGCAGCCACCAACCTGTGGTAGCTTCTCATGTTCTCCTTACAGACTTTGCTCTTTGGGGCTCACCCATATCAGCAGCAAGGCCACCACGTGCAGTTGGGAAGGAGCATTGCCCTGCACTGAGGGATTCCCGTCCCGGGCAGGGGCAGCGTGGCCTCGCAGTGGCCTTGTTCTGGGAGCTGAGGATGTCCTGCCAGCACATGACTCACCGGGCTTGCCTCTGGCTGGGGCTGTTTGTTTGAAGTGCTGCTCTGCTGTTCCTGTGGGCAGAGCAATGGGTTTTAGTCTCCTTGCCTTGCCTGCTCGTGGCATCTGTGTAGTTTTGGAAGGAGTGCGTTTATTTAGCCAGCACATGCTGAAGGGCTTGAGCACCAGCTCCTGTTCACTGCATGTCAAGTGCTCCCAAACAGGAGCTTTCCTGAGAAATACAACTATATATATATATATATATATATATATATGTAATGTGTTCCATTGCTTCCACATAAAAAACTACAAGAAATAGATCAGAAATGGTTCTTCCCTTGGTTCTAGTTTCTCCCGTGCTGTTAATGAAACATCTGACAGCCTGTTTGCTTTTTGGCTCTGCCCTGTGCAGCCATATTAAAGATATCCTGTTTATAACAGCCGTGTCTTTCCACGGCATTGTTCAGCTGGAGGCAGCCCACATGGCTTTTCGTTCGGGAGTATTGTCCTCGCTCCCCGTGCTTCCCTTCCCAGCAGGAGGGGATTTCACATGGATTCCTGGCTCTGAGCAGCACCATCTTTGCTGTGTAGTAACCAGGAGAGTGCTGGTTTACCTGCTTTTTCTGTACTCAAACAACAGGACTTTTAAGGTGAATTTAGAAACAAAGCAGAAAAATTAAATTAAAATAACCCCCCTGAGCCACGCCCTGAAAACTCCCAAAACAAACAAACAAAATCCAAAGCCCGCGGTGTTAGAAAATATCTTATAAATTCAATTGACTCTAGGTTGGATTGTGCACGTGGTCCTTCTAATTAGTTGTTCCTGCTTCTGGTAGTTATTATGCTTCCCCCCACCTTTAATTTAAATTAGGTAATTGCTCTGAGGCTATAAACTCTTATCTTCATCACAGGAAGTCCTAGTTTGCATTAATTACCTTGAATTGAAGCAGTGAGGCAACTGAGTTTTAAGTGTCTTTAGGGTGAACTTGAGGTTGAACTGAAGTTGTCTTTTCTGCTGTTCTTAATCTATATTAAAATGTCCTTTTTTGCATTGTAAACATTTAATATGTTTAGATTTTGCTTGCTCAACAGAGCACTCTGGTGTTCTTAATCTCGTCTTGCTGCCAGAGTATAAATTATTTGAATGGAACATGGAATCACAGAATCCCAGCACAGTTTGGGTTGGAAGGGACCTTAAAGCCCATCCAGTCCCACCCCTGCCATGGGCAGGGACACCTCCCACTATCCCAGGATGCTCCAAGCCCCGTCCAGCCTGGCCTTGGACACTTCCAGAGGGATCCAGGGGCAGCCACAGCTTCTCTGGTCAACCTGTGCCAGGGCCTCACCAGCTTCACAGGGAAGAATTTCTTTCTAACATTGAGATCTTTGAATGTCTTTTTCAGGAAGCAAGAAGAAGGAAAAGGAAAGGCCAGAAATCTCCCCACCGTCAGATTTTGAACATACCATCCATGTTGGCTTCGATGCTGTTACTGGAGAGTTCACTGTGAGTATTCCTGCCTTGGAGCAGCTCAGGGAGCACCATGGGTCACTGCTGCAGTGAAGCCAAGGCAAAGCTTTAGAAAAAAGTGCAATTTAGTCTTTGTTTCTACCAAGGAGCTGCTTTTCCTTTGTGCTTGTACAGCACACTGTGACCTGTTAGTGTTCCTGCAATGCCAGTGGCACATTTGGTGCTTTGTGTCACCTGGGAGAGCACTCCCTAACAAACCCTCTTCAGTTTGCCTTCTTTAATGGGTAACACTGGATCTTTTGAGTGTTTTTGTGTCCCCACTCCTCACATCTGGCCCAGCATACCTGGAGGAGTTGTATCCTGTGATCTGTATTTCCACCTTTGGCTCCCCATCCTACTCGCTCGTGTGCATAAGGCTGTGCATGTTATGCTTTAATAGAGGGAAGAAATTTGTTTTGCTTTCAAAAAACCTTTAAAATACAAAAAGGATGCTTTAAATCCCCTGTTTTTTCAGGGAATGCCAGAACAATGGGCTCGGTTGCTTCAGACCTCAAATATCACCAAGCTAGAACAGAAGAAAAACCCCCAGGCGGTACTAGATGTGCTGAAATTCTACGACTCCAAAGACACAGCAAAACAGAAATATCTGAGTTTTTCTGCCCCAGGTGAGAGCCAAGTGCGCAAGACACTGGAGTTGGGAATTTGGAGCACTGTCTTCCTCTGTGTCAGAGTGATAAATCAGGTTCAAGTGCTAAAATCAAGGTGCATTTCAATGAGGCACAGATATACAAAGATGGATTTAAAACTGACTGGAAACTGGCGTTGTCCAGTTAATTTCCTGTTTTAAGTGGAGAGGGGAAGAAAGGGAGCTGGATCATTCAGAACAGCAGCCAAAATGAGCTTGAATGGGCAGTGTTTATCAGGCTGGGGCTCTGGGACTGGGATGAGCTGGTTTTGTGCTGGAGCCCTTGCTCCTCACAGCTGTCTCTGAACTTGATGTCACCAGCTGGTGACATCAGTGATGCAGAATAATTTGTGACTCTTACATGGGGGGCTGAGGGAAGGACTGTCCCACAAACAGGTGCAGTTTTACCACTTTTCTTCCAAACTCTTTCCAAAAGTAGCTTAGTAATAAGGCTTTGTAGTATTCTTACCCTGTACTCTACAAAGTTCACTTTTTATTACTTATTTTCTGATGATTTTATGTATTCTGCTATTTGTCCTGCTCAGAAAAAGATGGATTCCCTTCAGGAACACCAACGGTGAGTGTGTTTACTGTTGTTTGGATATTCTGTGGTGCATACAAGTTCAGATTTTCTGTGTTTTTTATATCCTGAATCTTGAAGTATTAAGCTGTATAAAGATTAAAAGTATAAAAATTAAGAATTTTTTTTGTGGAATAGAAACATACGTTTGGGTGGTCAATCACATATTTCACTGCAGCAACAGTGTTTGAGTCTCATAATAATAACTGAAGGATAGACTGAGTGGTTTAAGTTAGTTTCTTTTGACATAAGTAAGAATTATTTTCTCTTAATGTCAAGAAAAAAAATGTGAAGTCTTTAATACTATGGGAGAGACAATTTGTTTATCTGTCTTTTTTAAACTTTGGTAAAAATGTAGACCAATGCCAAAGGTTCAGAACCATCAACAGCTGTGGCAGATGATGATGAGGATGATGAAGAGGCTCCTCCTCCTGTGATTGCTCCACGGCCAGATCACACAAAATCGGTGAGCAGCTGTAAAACTGACAGACCTGCATTTCTCAGCATTGCAGAACTTCTGCTTTTTAGGGAAGTGTTTTATTTGGGCGATAAGGTGCTGTTAGTTTTTAGGGAAAAGTTCTGTTTTTTGAATTTGCTAAGAAAATTGCTAATTTCTGAATATCAGTTGGATTGGAAGTCCTGTAGTTAGTAGAATCATAGGATCATTTAGGTTGGAAAAGACCCCTCAGATCATTGAAATTTGTCAGTTTATTTGTCAGCTTGTGTTGAAGACAGCCAGTTATGCTCAACCCAACATGTGAGGAGGAGGATTCTTATTCCTAAATAAAACCTGTAGGCCATTTGTATAACTTCTTGCAGCACAGTGATACAGGTGTAATGTATTTGCTTTCTTTTATTTGATTGGGTTGCAGTGTGGTAGCCCCTCCAAGTACACCACCTGAACCCCAGCCAATGCAAATTTTAGATTTGAAAGCTTATTTCATTCACAAAGTCATCAGTACTACAGGAACAGTGAAATGCTAGAGAAGATGTTAATAAAATTTTAGGGTAGCCCTCATCTACACACCTTGGTAATGGTGTCCCAGGGGCCCCACTGACTCCAGCTCCTTCTTTTGGCTGTGGGAGCTGTACATTTTGCCTCTCTGCTGCCCACTTTTTTTCAGGAGTGCAAATGTGAATTATGTTTATTTGTCTAGGGATATTGCTTTATAATTTCCCACACTTGGGATTTAGACATATAAAAGGTGAGAGGTCCACAAACTGGATATTTCTGGAGTAGCTTTGTATATCTGTGAACAGCTCAGGAGGAAATTAAATAAAGCTCCAATAAACTAAATTCCCTTAAAAAACCCTTAAATTTGGGATAACATGGAAATATTTGAGAATCTCATCCTTCTTTTCATGGCAATCAAGCATCTTTTTCCTTTAGATCTTAGTAGAAGTTGATCTCACTATTAAATAGTGGCTTCTGCTCTGTTCACTAGTATGGGTTATAAAGAATAAGCAGATAAAAAACTGAGAAACCCCCTGTGGAATCTCCTAGCATCCTGTCTGTTCAGAAGTGCCTGGATCTCTTGAGAGGTCAGTAATGTTGCCAGCATCTTGTTTTATGGAGCTTTAATGTGTCCCAGGTCTAATTTCTGCCTCATACCTGTTACAAAATGTTGCTTGGGGATCTTTGCAGAGCCGTGGTGGGTTTCAGCTGCAGGTCAGTGGTGGCAGAGCAGGTGCTCAGGTCTCTGGTCTCTCTCACAGATTTACACCCGCTCTGTCATTGACCCCATCCCCGCCCCGGCCGGTGACACCTGCGCCGACAGCGCCTCCAAAGCAGGGGATAAACAGAAAAAGAAAACCAAGATGTCAGATGAAGACATCATGGAAAAACTACGTAGGTGCCTTCATTTCAGATAGCAGGGGAGCAGTGTTAGAGCTTTGGCCTCACCTTTGCTTTGTGTGCAGTGCTTGGGTAGCTTTGTGTCCAGCAGCAGCTGAGAGCGCTGCGCTGGCTTGGGGGGTTTGTAATGCTTGGAGCCCTCTGGGGTGGAAAACAAGGATAAAACAGGTTTGGGATGGTATCATACATGCACATCACAGTGTCACAACTGGATTTCAATCAAACCATAGTAACACAAAATAGTTTCTGCTGTTGCTTGTTCCATAATCATCTTGGTGATGATTTTTCACTGTGTTAATGCAGCTTTGGCTGTTGGTGCACCAGCTTTGCTACTTGAGTTGACCCACTCTTGTGCCTATCTTGTCCAGGCCAGCCCTGCTGTTGGGGGGCAGTGGGATTGCACTCATTTTTTGACTGGCTTTTTCTTTCAGGCACTATTGTCAGCATAGGAGATCCCAAGAAAAAATACACCAGATATGAAAAAATCGGGCAGGGGTAAGTGTGGACCCCAACTTTTATCCCCAGTGGGCCAGTGTTAGGAGCAGGGTGCTGTTTTCTGCCTCACACCACTTCCTGTGCAGGCAGAGATGTTGGCTGCATTCAGCAGATAAATCACAGAATCCCACCCTAGTTAGGATAAGAAGGGACCTTGGAGCACATCCCTTGAAGTTCCATGCCTGCCATGGGCAGGGACACCTTCCACTATCCCAGGCTGCTCCAAACCCTGTCCAACCTGGCCCTGAGCACTTCCAGGGATGGGGCAGCTGTGACCTCTCTGGCAGCAAACAGTAAAGTAAATAAACAGCAAAGGCATCACATAGTGGTGGAAATTTTGAATTGAAAACTGAAACAATTTTGTGGTTTTGATTTGGCTGTTCACGTGTGTTTGTTACGCAGGGAGATGCAACTTGCTGTAACATTTGTCTTTCTCTTCACAGGGCTTCAGGTACAGTTTTCACAGCTATTGATGTGGCAACAGGGCAGGAGGTAAGATTCCTGTGTTCATTTTTTGTTTAAATGTTCTTCTGTAGGTGGCCAGAATGATTTGAGTGGTTTCCTTCAGTGGCTCCCATTGCTGCTGTCAACTCTCAGATCTGTTTGTCACAGTCAGTTATAAGACTGTGCCTTGTTCTATAATAATCAGGTGGTGAAAGCTAAAAATAGAGTCTTTCCAATGAAAAGCAGAGAGTGAGGTGTTCCAGAAGTGAGCTTACAAATTGGTTTATCCTTCAAGAATTGCAGGCATTGTTGTGTTACGTTTTCAGAAATAAATTTTTGTTCAGTCTTGGCACACTTGGCTGTGTCTGTTTCTAGGGAAGCAGCTTGTCTCATGTGATGCCCTCAGAATGTCTTCTCCATATCCTACTCTTTGCTTTCATCCCTTGGTTTCTCCAGTGAAATTGGTGGCATCAGCAGTACTCTGCATATTTGTCATCCAGTGGCCATATCTTGGGAAACAACCCAGAGAGCTTTTGGGACTCAGATTTTAGGAATTATTTGTCTCAGTTTAACTTCAGATTTCCCTAATTTTCTTTCAATGTTTTTATTTAAGTTTTCCTAATTTTTCTTTTAAATATCCACAAGTAGGCATTCTTTAGGTCACTGATAATAAATGCCCTTTCAGCAGTAACCACATTCAGCAGTCCTGCCGTGGAGCACTACATCTTGATGTAACATGAGCCTTTCCATCACCTCAGTGTCTCTTAGTTTGCTCTCTACACACTGCAGTATTCATGTCCTCTTACTGATTGCAGAGTGAATTTTGGGGTCCAGGACCTTTCTTTGCCCTGCTCTGCGCTTTGCCAGGCAGTTGATGGCTTGCAGCCTTCATGCAGTGCTCAGGTTTCCTCTGTTTAATGCCTGAGGATGGAGTTAGGTTTGTTCATCACCAAGAGGAACACTCCTCTTAGAGCTACACAGTGACAGGACAGGAGGGAACAGACAAAAATTGCCATAAGGGAAATTCAAGTTAGATATTGGGAATTTTTTCCCTCTCAGGCAGGATGATTGGGCATGGCACAGGAGCCCAAGAGGGATTGTGGAATATCTGCTCACTGAGGTTTCCATTCCAAACTCCCACAGCCCTCACCAACCTGCTCCACCTCCACTCAGAGTTATTTTGTCACTCTGTGCTGCAGAATGACAAGAATTTCTTCCTTTAATGTCCTTGGCACTATAATAAGAATAATTTCTACAGGAATATGTTGGTTCTTATGTTTGGTTTTGGAGTCAGCCCAACTGTTGGAGTTAACAGAGCTGGGAGGATTCTTCTCTGTTGTAAACTCTGTAGTACTTGTCCTTGTTAGCTTATTTCCTGGATGAGGTGGGCCTTTATCTTCCCTTTTCTGTCTTGGATAATTCATTAATGAATTGGAGAGGAATTCCTTCTGCCTCCCAGCATTCCATATACCCAAACACCAGTTTGGTCAGAATAAAGAACAACAAATTGCCTCACCATGCCTTGGAAGGCTCAGATTTTCTCTCTGAGTTCCTCCAGGATTATCTTCTGCTTCAGGCCTGTTGATATGGAATTGAGTGAATATCCTTCTACCTCCTGAATGCCCTTTGTTGTCTGGTCTGGCCTCTCTCACTGTTTGTGGATCCTTTCAGTTGCAGGAGGATGATGTTGGCCATGGGTGCAAGTTGTGTGCTGATCAAGCTGGATTCTTTTAAGTTGTACGCTGATAAATTAACAACTTGCTAGCCACAAACTGTTTTAAGCTCCTTTAATCCTGTTACTGGATTCCTTCTGCCTTTTCACTGTATTAAGTGTGACTGAAAGGTTTGGGTACTGAGGTTTGAGATTGCTGTTTTATTTTGCCCTATTCAGGTGGCTATTAAACAGATCAATTTGCAGAAACAGCCCAAGAAGGAGCTGATAATTAATGAGATCTTGGTAATGAAGGAGCTAAAGAACCCCAACATAGTCAACTTCCTGGACAGGTAAATGCAGCCAGCTGGCTGATTCCTCATCCCAAGGGTTACAGGAGGTTATCCCTTGCACAGACCTGCTCTTCCTCTACCTAAGGGTCTTGGAAGCAGATGAGGCTCTCTGTAGACTGTCACCCTGATGGCACAGGGACATGCCTTTGTTTTTCTCTTTGTAGTTACCTCGTAGGGGATGAATTGTTTGTGGTGATGGAGTATCTGGCTGGAGGCTCTCTAACAGATGTGGTCACAGAGACCTGTATGGATGAAGCACAGATTGCTGCTGTCTGCAGAGAGGTGAGTGTGAGGGGCTGGGCTGAGGAATGAAGGTGCTCCCTATTCCCCTGATTTTTATGGCATGCTCAAGTCGGCACTAATTGCCACAATTGCTGCTGAAGCTGTTGAGTAAAGAATGAATGGTATCATGAGCAGAAATCAAAATTGCAGAAAATAACAAAATTAGGTTAACTCAGAAAACTGAGGCTTTGCAAGTTGCAAGACAAAAGAGCTACAGTGGTTTTTGAGAATGTTTGGTGATGGAGCAAATAAAGTCTGTGGGTTTGGTACCTGGGGTGCCTCGTCCTGCTGACAGTGTTAACAGAAAGATATGAATAATGTGGACTGTTATTAACAGAATAATATGAATAAAGTTCAGGGAGGAGCAATAGAGAAGTTTAGCAGCTGGAAGGAATGGCTTATTTGACTTGGACTAGCAAAGAACATTCAGAGGCACTAAGAAAAATCTGCATATTCATGTATGGGTAATGTAGAAAGGAGAAAAAAAAAGAAAAATAAAACTCCTGAAAGCTTTGAAGTGTTTTCTAGAAGAAGGGAAATGGTGTTTGCTCACAGTTTGAAAATGGATCTGCTGAAATAGGAGTATGTTAAACATACACTAAAATAAAGATGAACTGAGTGCAGACTATCCCTTTCCCACTTTAGTCATTCCCATAGTGTGTGGCATCTACAGTTCTGTGCCAGATAAGCTCTCTCTATGGATTTCTCAGGAAAATAATGCTCCAGAAGGTTGTAGATGGAATAACTTTCACGTTCCAGTAAGATTTCAAATGAAAGTGTTAAAAGCAGCCAATATCACATCTTATCAGTGGTTTCTGCCCTGAGCAAGTGCCAGTATGCAGCTCAGGCTTGATTTTATCATGGCAGAAGGAGAATTGTGTTATCTGCTGTGCAGGAGAAACTGGAGGCTTTTAAAAAGCCCATCTGACTCCATCAGCATGATGAGAGGTTTTGTGACTCACCCCAAGGGAGGGGAGGGAAAGCAAACTTGCACAGTAACGTGTATGGACAGGGAATGGTTTCCAGAGAAACCAGAGCTGGAAGCAGAGAACCAAAAGAATAACTATTTACTGTGAGAGTAACTGACTCTTCTGAGGAAGAAATCATATACTGAACTATTGTACTCCGTCAAAACTCTGCTGCCCAGTGTTTTAGATACATTTAGTTTTGCAAATCAGTGTCGCTTTGCTAAAGCAAACCAAGATTAAAAGAAAAAATCCATTTCAGTGGGGACATCTGTGCCAAGCTGCAAATGGCAAATGTTCTGCTTAGATGGAAAGAGAAAAATCTGGCTTTTGTTCTTTTGCCTTTTATTCTCAAATAACAAAAGTAAATTTCATTATGGTTTTGGGCAGCAAATTCGTGTGAAAGGTTTTCATCTGAAAACAATGCAAACCAGCATTAGTGCCTTTCAGAATGAAGATGTTTTACAGCCTTCACTGTAGAAGTTGTGTGGTTGTTGGACACGATGCCTCACCAGTTCCTCTTGGTGAGACCTCAGCCTGAAAAGCTTTCACTTAATCGTTTATGGTTCCACTGCAGCATCTGTGGGATGTACCAAAATTAACATCAGGGATTTCTGAGAGCATCTTGGGTGATGAGGAGTTTAAAGGATGCATTTGTTAAGATAGGGAAACTCCACGGTGAAATGATTTTTCAGCTCCTGAAATCCAGAGTGCATTTTTTTAGCCCAAGAGCTTCCTCTGCTGGTTATTTTCAATAACACCTTTCTATTCTTGCACTCAGAGCTGGCTGAGGGTGTGAACATGGCTTTGAATTTGTGCTCACGTGCTGCAGTTCCATACCTGGATGCTGAGTGTTGTTTTTTTTCTCTCCTACCCAGTGCTTGCAAGCGCTTGAGTTCCTCCATGCCAACCAGGTGATCCACAGGGACATAAAGAGTGACAATGTGCTGTTAGGAATGGATGGATCAGTTAAATTAAGTGAGTAGCAGACAATTGTTTCACGTTCTCTTTTCCCTTTTTCAGGAATCTCTGGCTCGGAGTGTGTAAATCTGTAGAAGGAGAATTGGCAGGGAAATTTAAGGTGGTTTTTATTGACTATGAGTAATATAAAACAATTCTGTTATAAAATATGTATCAGACAGCAGGTGCTGATACTCTGAGGGCCCTCAGATGGGGCTGTGAATGTGTTGGCCTGGAAGGATGTTGAAGCAAACCTGTGGCCCCATGAATTCGTTGGTAAATAGGAAGTAACTGGCACAGACAGTGAAGCAAAATGGGAATGATTGCAATAGCAGAGTTGCAGCAAACTGCAGTGGCTTTGTTAGGATGATAGTAATGCTTGGCCCCGTTCATGAAAAGGCCACTAACAAGAAAATTGGGCACTATTGGTTATTTATTGCAGTCTAACCCTATGTCTTATCTTGGACTGGAAGTGTAACACTTTCATTAATATAATCATGGCAAAACAAACTACTTGCTTTTCAGGTAATGGTTATGCATGCATGGGCTTGGACAGTAAATCCTTTTTTGGTGTGTAAACGAAAATGATGTGAAAGCACTGGTAGCTGTCACGACTGTTGAGAAAGAGGTGCATTGTCTGCATTTCTGTATGTACTGAGGAATGTACAAAACATATAGCAATCAAAGAGTTAAGGCAAAAAGGTGTGAAGCAAAAAGTGTTTTCAGTAGGAATCTGAAGTGCCGTGAAAATGTGTCTTGGCAATATTCCTATTCTAGATGGTTTGCAGTCTCATTTTATTTGAGATGGAGTGTGAAGAAGGATTACCAGCAACCTAATTTGCTTCCCAGTATTGTTGGATGTGCTGCTCACTTGCATAGGGAATTTTATTTTAAGGATGTGATGTGTCTGTGCACAAGCTGTGGAGTCAGAGGCTGGAGAGAAGTGGACAGTTACAGGAGAGGATGTGGCTGAGAAGAGTTAGCTGGAGAATGATCACAAATGCAAAAGAGGTGTCAAAGCAAAGTGGCCAAAGGACAGAGTAGCTGAGTCAAAATCATCATGGCAGCAAATCGGGGGAGGATGAGGAGGAAGGAGACACAGGAGAAAACAGGAGTCAGCTGCAAAAATTCCCTGAATGAAGGGGAGGTGGAGTAATCAGTGCTGAACAAGCTGTTCTGGGGCTGTGTGATTACAGTGCTTTAGCAGAAGTTTAGGGTGGGAGAAGCTACACCTTCTTTTTGAACTCTTCCCCTTCTCTGAGGGAGTCTGGTGACAGGACAGGTGTCACCACTGCAGCTACATATGCTGCTGGTGGGTGAAACTCTATTCCTGCCTGTCTTCTTCCTCTGTGCTGGTGGCTGGTGCTGGAGGCCTGGCTGGAAGGTCAGGAGAACACACTGCAGCTGCTTCCATGGGCTGGTTACAGAAATGGGCCATGCTGGGAGGTGACTGTGACACCTTGATAAGGCCAAAAAGTGCAGGAGGAACTTGGTTACTCCTATAGGTTTGGTTTTTGTTTGATTTTGGGGTTTTTTAAGGCAGCATTTTGACTGTCAGGGTGGTTTAGTTCTGTGTTAAATGGTCTTGGTACAACTTGGCACTTCATGACTTGGCTCTTTCCTTAGCACTGCTTGGCATAACACTTCCAAAATCACCCTGGAATTTAAATTTCTCTCTCTCTTTTCTCCCTCTCCCTCTCTCTCTCTTTCTCTAACTTAGTGTCAATGATAAGGTAATATCTGTCTCCTGCCTTAACTGTGTTCTTATTGATGCTTTACATGCCTGGGAAGTGGGAGTGCTGCAGCTGGATAAAGTAACATGATGGGACATGCATTGCTCTTGCACCTGAAGGCTATAGGAATAGGTGACTTTTCTCCTTTTCTTGAGTGTGGTTGTTCTCTTTGGTAGTTACCTTGTGGAAAGGTTTGTTTGTCCAGGTTCCTGCTGCTGAGTGGGGTAGCACTGCACTTCCCTGGAGCCTTGTTTCCGTGTCTGTCGGCTGTAGTACCTGTATAGATGGCCAAAGTGCTGTGAAATGTTGACCTCAGTAGCTGCACAAGTACAGTCTGTTTAGCAGGGCAGAAGCCATGGGTTGTGGATGGATTTCTTCTAATTCAGGCTGTATAACACACCAGATGCAGAACACTCTGACTGTGTTCTGCCTGATTGCTTATTTTGGCTGTTACCATCCCAGAACTCTTGATGGAAGGACTGGGCAAAACACCATTCTTCTGCAGGGTAATTCTTGTTTCCAGAGGACAAAAGCCTTGTCTTCACTCCATGGAATTCTGCCCTGCTTAAGCACCTTCAGGTTTTGTATTTTCATTGCACGTTGGCTTTTTTAATACTGAGAATGTAGTGGGGGAGGAAAGAAGAAACTGCCCCCAAACCCCTCTCAATGAAATGTATGTGTAGCAATAGAAAAGTCTTCTAGGAAAACCAGTTCTTGGGGTGTACCAGTTTAACCTCTTAACCTTCTGTTGTCCTGCAGCTGACTTTGGGTTCTGTGCCCAGATCACCCCTGAGCAGAGCAAGCGCAGCACCATGGTGGGGACTCCGTACTGGATGGCTCCCGAGGTGGTGACACGGAAAGCCTACGGCCCCAAAGTGGACATCTGGTCCCTGGGCATCATGGCTATTGAGATGGTGGAAGGAGAGCCCCCGTACCTCAATGAGAACCCCCTGAGGGTAAGAAGCCCTGGTGTTGCTGGAGCTGGGTGTTCACCACTGTCAGTACTTGTTTGCTAATTGCATCTGCATTAAAAAGAAAATGAAAAGAAAAAGCCAACGAGTTTCAGCAGTACAACAAAATTCTTCCAGAAGAAGAGAGCTGTCTTGAATTTGCAGTCAGCCTTACCCTGACTCCCCATCCCTGGAAGTGTCCAAGGCCAGGTTGGACGGGGCTTGGAATAACCTGGGATAGTGGAAGGTATCCCTGCCCAAGGCAGGGAGTTGGGCTTTAAGGTCCATTTCAGCCTAAACCAGTCTGGGATTCTGTGATGGTACTTAGAAGATTTGCCTGCCTGTAAATAAAACACAGGACTTTGACCTCAGGCCTCTGTGATAGTCTGGGGAAAGCAAACCCAAGACATTATGGAAAGTGCTGCTGTGTCACAAACTGATGTTTTCTTTGCTAAGGTCAGTATCTGTTTCCAAAAGATCCTGAACGTTATTTTGCTACTAGGAAGAATAGGTCGTGAGTGCCTACACGTGTGGCATTTTTACAGTCCTGATCTGAAGTTGAGGAGAAGTAGCTGCAGAGCCCTCTCATCTGAGGGCTTGCCACAAGGCAGGTCAGTTTGACACTTTTAAAGCTTGGTTTTGGCTATATCTTATTCTTCATTTTATAGGCTTTATATTTGATAGCAACTAATGGCACACCAGAACTCCAGAACCCCGAGAAACTGTCCCCAATATTCCGGGATTTCTTGAACCGATGTTTGGAGATGGATGTGGAGAAAAGAGGATCAGCCAAAGAATTGCTACAGGTGAGACTCCACTTCTTCTCACAGTGAGGTCCAGAAGGCAGAGTCAGGTCAGCCTGTAATGAACCACTCCATAGACTGGCACCCTTTCTTCTTTTTGTTTTGTGTTTTCTCCTGGGAATTGTAGTGAGAGCAGTTGGTAGGAAAGATTTATAATATACTTCAAAGTTGTTCCATTATAACCTGTGATTTCACTCTGCCACTGCCAAAGTGTCCAGTAGTTTAGGAACTCCTTTCAGAGGGTGGCCAGTGATAGCATTTGCATTGCTTTTCATATTTCTGCTGGTCTGACATCAGTGGTCAAACCTTGAAAATAAAAGTTTCCTTTCTCCCCGCTGGGTTTTGCCCTACGAGCTGAGCAGCTGGAGCAGTGACACCATTTCTCCTTTTAGTTTTGATTTTAAATACTTTCTGTGCACTGGAGAAAGGCTGATTTGTTAAAGGAGATCTGCTTGTAGGCAGCATTGTGTGAAGGTGTGGGAGAATCACTGATGCCATTCCTGGGGAGAGCAAGGAGTAGCTCTGAGGCAGATGGTGTAGAGGCTTTCCCAGTAAAGCCAGCTGCTGCTTCTTGCCTTTCTCTGATTATTTCTTGTTTAGATCTTTGTTTTGCTCATTGCAAGTGCAGCTTCAATACTCGCCTTTTCCAAAACCAGGAGAAACTCCATTGGGCAAGGCAGTGTGACTCCAGCCAGCTTGGGATCGTTTTGTCCTTGTAGCCATCAGGAGAAACACGTGACACAAGTCAGCAGTTAAAATGCAGATTCATTGCTTCCTAGCTCCATGGAAACATGAATCCTGCTGGAAATCAAACCTTTAAAAGTGTGTCTTTCACTGATTCCTCGTGTTTCTGTCTTCCTGGCAGCATCCCTTCTTGAAACTGGCCAAACCTCTGTCCAGCTTGACGCCACTGATCCTGGCAGCCAAAGAAGCAATGAAGAGTAACCGCTAACATCCTGCCACAGCCTTCTTCCTTTTTTGTTTGTTTGTATTTTACAAATCTTTATAATATATGAAATTGTTACACTTCGGGGGGGAGGGAAGGGGTTTTTGTGGGGGTGGGAAACGTCTGCAAAAGGGAAGAAACTCTCATCCAGAAGACACCCAAATACATTGTGGCAACTCTAGAGATCCCTGTCTGGGGTCCAGAAGGAATTGAGGGCTGAATTACTGGCCTTTGTGGGGTTTTTTTATTCTGATTTTTGTTTCCCAGACAGCCCAGAAATACCACTTGCTGTGCCCGGGGCTTTAAGGGGTTTTAACGACTTCGCTGTAACAGCTCCCGTTGTACCCTCTGGGTACTTTCAATACTTGAATGACAGATTCAAGCTTTCAGAGAGCAGTACTAATTTTACCTGCTGATCTCTTTGACTCTCCTCTTCCTCCCCTCTACCTGCAATCCCTGTGGGAAGCTCCCAGTGACCAGATTCACGGCAGGTGTGGCGAATGTGAAGGTACATCTTGCCCCTCATTTCTGTTTTGGATTAGCTGTCGCTGTACTGTAGAATCAACAACTCGGTTACTTAAGGAATCATAATGTGTGGAGATTCTTTTCACTTTTTAAGATGAAAAAGGAGAGAGAGAGGGGGAAGAGAAGTATTCAGCTGTTTCTCATACTTGTGCTCTGTGGACATTTTTTTAAATCAAAAATGTGGCCTCTTTGTAGAACCGTAATGATCGGTCAAGTCTTTGGATGTGGGTTATGGATGTGTAGGTTGGGGTCAGATACTTTATTTATGATCAAATGATCAGTTCTAGTCAGGGCAAGAAAAAATTCCAGCTGTCTTCCTGTCTGCTCTTTTTTTCCCTTGTTAGACTTGCTGGCCAGAAGCTTGAGGGATAACGTGCTTGGTGCAGTGGGTGGTTCATAAACTTGTATCTGTGCTCTGACTTGGGCTTTGGAAGTTATGCTGGTGCCTTTGACTTTTTTTATTTTACATTTCCCTTCTTTGTATCAAATACATTTTTGTATATGTTGTAATTTCCCCCCTCCTCCCCCCGCCAAGCAAATAATGCATCAACCTATGGAGTTGTCAGAGTTTAAAGTATTAGAGCTATTTTTTTCCAGTTTTGTATGTGCTCCATTTGTACTAATGAAACCAGAAGAACAAATAACCAGATCTGAGGACACTGACGATACAGGATTTTGGAAATACGATCTAAACAGATGAATATGAACACCTGGAGATGCCAAAGTTGTGAGATGAAGCAGAGGGGAAGCAGTGCTGTCAGACCATCGTGGAGCCTGTTGGACTGGCTGGTGTCACTCTGATCCTTGTCACTGAGGATTCTGTGCTAGCCAGGATGGCTGCAGCCAACCTTCAACACAACAAAAAGTGCCTCTTCCTGAAGGACAGCGACAGCCTGAGCGGATGAGTTCTTGGGGTGTTGCCAGGGTTGAGTTTAGCAGAGCCTCTGCCCCTTCTAATGCTACAGTCTATGCATTTCAACCTCCCCAAGTGTTTAAGGAAGAGCCAAGTAGTACCAATGTGCCAAATGAGTCTGTGAAAGAATAACCATGACTTTAGTGGGTTTGTATTGCATTCCCAGTGGGGCAGGGCCTGGGACAGACAGAGCTATGGTTGGGTGTGGACAGAGGACCCTGAATAAAAATTTTTGCACACTTTTCCAAACATTGCTGGCAGGAGATAGAAGTGATTTTCAGAGACTTTCAGTATCTCTATAGAGAGAATGACATTTTGGGGACTGGTAGCCAAGGTATGACAAAACAAACTTCCAGGTGAGAGCGGCCGGGCAGGATGGCAGAGGCAGTTTGGGGGGGATGGTGGAGGGGAGCAGGGCTGGGGTCTCACAGCTCCTGGGCTCCTGTGGGGCCAGCAGGATGCCTTGGTGGGCAGGTTCAGCTTGTGTTCTTCTCCTGTGTGGTAGTTAAAATCTCTGTTGGGTTAATTATCTTAACTGTTCCTTACAGGGATAAATCTCTCTTGCTATAAGTGTGACAACAGTTATGGCTTTAAATTTTAAATTCAAGGAAGTGTCTCATGCCAGGTAAGGTAATCCAAGTGCATTTGTCTGGAAAAAAAGCTTATTATGAGCCATGGACACTGTAATCACCCTGTTTTGAGTGTGTCCTGGCTCCCTGGTCAAATGGAGCAGTGAGGAGGCTTGGCTGAGGAAAAAACCTGTTGTACCAGTGCTTCCCTCTTTGTCCATTGCTGGCAATGGACTTGGTGAAACTCCTTGTGCCAGAGTTAAAATGGGAGCTTTTCTTTCTTTCATATTTTTTTTCTTTAATGGCACAATCTAGATAAATTTAGCTTTTTTAAATAGAAAACAAGAAATCATAAGTAATTTTAACTTATTAGTTCACTTTTACTGGTGAATGAGAACGGTTTAAAACATATGTTGCAAAATTTGTCCAATTTAGTCTGCTTAGGAGACAATTTCTGAAGATTCAGCCATCCTAATGCACAAAACTTGGCCCAATCCCAAGTTCCCAAATTGTGTGTGTGACCTGGGACGGTGTTCAGCTCCAAGCATCTCCCTGGCCCCATGCAGCAGCTGTTCTGTGGTGAGGTTTCCATGGGGATCAGAGGTGGGGCTGGCAGGAGAGGAGAGCCAGGAGAAGGTTTTTGTGCTGTGCTTTTGTGTCTGGAGGGTCAGGCATCGCTTTTCTGAGGGTGTCTGCGAGGTGAGAAGCTCCAAGGCGTGGGTTTTCCCTGGTGGGAGCAGAGCAGAGCCCTTGGGTGGGTACAGGGCTGACAGCTCTGCTGTGGCACTGGGGCAAGTGGAGACCAGCCAGAGCTGGAGGAAATAAATGATGGGAAGGGATGAGTTGCATCCAGATGTGGGGATTCCTGTGCATCCCTCTTGGGTGCCCACCCAAGATCCTGAGTGGGGATCAGACGTGCACACGATCCCTGTGAAGTGCCAGCTGGGCAGCTTGTGGCTGAGGTGCAGGGAGTGTGAGATTCCTGGGATGTTGTTATCATAGAACAAACCAGAGTTCTTATTAAAAATAACCATGGGAATGAGCACTTTGCCCTGCCTTAGGTGTTAGTGAGACTAATTGGAGCCTTCCCCCCTGGCTCTCTGTGCAGGGAGGTGAAAAGGTTTGGCTACAGCAGATGGGTCCCGTTGTCAGAGGGGCTGGGGAGGGAGCAAAGATAATGTGATTAGGGGTCTCTCCAGCTGGAATTGAGTCAATAAATCTCTCTGGTCTGTTTTTCCCTCTGTTCCTTATGCTGTTGATGGGAATGGAAGTAGGTGCAAGCTTTCTTTTTATTTTTTTAACTGTCTTCAGATGTTAATGTTGCCTTTTGTGTAATTTAATCCCATTATGTTATTTAATTGTTACTGCAATATTAACTACTGTATTTGTTGACTTCGTTTAATAACTGTCTTTCAGGGCTAGAAATAAACTTTTAAAAAACCTTTGGGGCTTTTTCCCCCCTTTTCCCTGTCATGAGTTTATACCTTTGATAACAAGAGCATCAGAAAGGGTTCATGTGTCAGTGTTTTACTGAGATTAACAGAATTTATTTGTAATTAAGCTTCTTATGAGTGCTTTAATGATGGTGGATATAATTTTATGCTATACCAGCCTTTTTCTTTAAAGTTTTATTACTCATCAGTGTCTGTACCAGCCTTGGGATCCCCACAAGCTTTGCTGTGTGTGCCTCCCAGAAAAACTCCGGATCGCTGATGGGAGGAGAGCAGCTCCAAAACACCCTTTTCACCCACTGTGGAAGAGATCCTTTGCCCTCCATGTGGAGGGAGCAGAGCAAACACCAGCCTGGCCCATCCCAGCTGCACCTTCCCCCTCCGCTGGCCAGTGCTGGGGTGGGAGCGATGGGCCCGTAACCTCTGGAGATGTGGTGATGATTCAGGAGCTGCTCCCAAGAGCTCTGCTTTGTTGCACCTTGGGCACCATCCACTGTCCTGCTTATAAACATTATGGCACAGGATCCATGGGAATGGAGCTGTCCTGCTGGCTGCTGGGAAGATTTGGCTCCTGGTTTGCTCCGCCGCCGATCGGTGTTGGACCATGGGAGCCAGGGCACCGGGTGCCGACAGCTCTTCGAGGACTTGGGATGAGATCCATGGTTCCTCTTGGCCTCCAAGGCTGCAGAGAGCCACTTTTGTTTTCCACTGGACCTACAAAAAGGCTGTGGGATGTTTGCCTGCCAGTCCAGCCAAGGACAAGGAGGGATTTGCTTTGGGGTTGAGTCCGGGTCAGTTGGCTCTGGATGAAGTTCCTGCCTCGGTTGTGAATGGTGAGGACTTGGCATGGCCTGTGTTCCCCGTGTGTTGCTGGGAAATGGGCTCTTCCCCTTTCTTGCATGTTGTACAAGCTTTGCTGGTACACTGACAAAAGGAAATGAAGAAACCACTCATCTCCAGCAGCTGCTTCACCCAGACATGAGAATGTTGGTTTGCTCAGAGCCTCTCTCTTCAGGGTTATCAGTTTGTTGTAGTGCCTTTGTCTTCCTATATGATCCACTCTTTGTGCATTTAAACTGGTGTTCTTTAACACTGCATTTAAGTGATTTGGCATTTAATTTCTGGGGGGAAAAGTGGACAGGAGGAGAAGATGCTTAGTGGAACTCAGGACTGTTAGGATTTCGGTACTTGAAGGAGAGCAGGGCTTTGGCTGATTTTGGCTTGCAGGGCTGAAAGTTACAAGTCCTTGGTAAATCCTCCTAAGTCTTGTGTGAACTTGCTCATCCCTTGCACTGAGCCTGAGACTTGGACCTGCCTGAGACTAAACCCAAGAGCAGCCCCATTTTTTGAGATCAGCTTATTCAAGATTGGGTATTTAAAACATTGTTCTTGCAGGCAGTCAATTTGGGGGCAGCAATTCCTCCCTTTCAGGGCTGCTGTGCAGCTGCAGTGAGTTACTGCAGAGCTGAGCACAACTGTTTGGACTGCAGCAGGAGCACGCTGGTTAAAACCAGGGTGGGTGAAAAGTGAGGATCCTCCTTAGCAGCATTTTCATGGTGGTGCCTGAAGAGCATTGTTGGGTTTCAGTGCAGTTCCAGTGGTTCCTGTGCTGGAGCATTGTGCTATCCATAGATCTCTGCTCCTAGGGATTTGTACAGCTGCATTTTTTCCCCTTTTTAAATATAACTTGCATTTTCCTCTCAAGATTATTTTTAATAAAAACAGCTGTCCTCAGTCATGTGAGAAAGCAACATGTAAGTTTGCTGAGCTCAGCCAAACTCTGGCTGTTGCTCCCCAGATGTGTGGAGGAAGCAGGTTCTCTAAGAGCTGTTTGCCCTGCTTTGAATCCAGCCTAAGGACAGGTTTCTTTTCCTTGAAGGAGGGAATACCACCAAGTGAGAGCAATGACTTTGTGACTTCTCTGCCTGCAGGCTGTCAGGAGGGAGCAGGGCAGCACCAACACAGCTTGTCTTGCTTTTCCCAGCTGGTGTGTCCCAGCAGTGGGAATGTCCTCCAGCACATCATCACTTCAAATCACAGATCAGTAAGGCTGGAAAAGACCTGTAGGATCATCAAGTCAAATCCATCAAGATTTCAAATCCCCGTTGACCTGAGTGTTAAAACAGCCCATAGGGACCAGTGGTTTGGGTTTTCTAATGGGATTTTCCCAGTGGGAAGTTAGGAGTTGCTCATGCTCTTTCAGGGCTCCCAGACTTCTGCTTTGGAGCTGTGTTGAGTCAGTGCAGAGGAGGGAAGAGCAGACAGGCTGTGTCAAGGCATGGATGTGTCTCAATGCATGGGGTCCACGTCCTGGTGTTCCCTGGAGGGCTCGTGGGCAGTGAATCCAGCTTGGAACAGCTGTGGATCAACACTGAGGACACTGACAGGACTCAGGGCAGCTCCTTGGAATGGTCTGGAAGGGAGATATGTCCTCACCATGTGCAGGGATGACCTTCCTCAGGACAGATTCTTCTGGGATTCCTTGAGCTTTCTAGACCCAAGGATGGCCCATCTTTGTTATTTTTTTCCTCTCAGTGAACGTTTGTTCTAAGGATTTGGGTTCTTTCACAAAGCACAATTAACTCTTGGATCCCCTGGAGCCCTTTTCCTGCCTGACCACGAAGGGAAACCTGCCCCAGGTTCCTGCTGCCTTGTCACAGCAGCTGGGAACACGTGGCTGTTCCTGGAAGCTCTAATCTGCCCTCTGCCCAGTGAAACTTCCCTTAAATAACCTTATAACTCTTTTTTTTTCTGTAGCTGTTGCCTCTTTGAGGGCAAAAACAACAAGGGAGCTAGGGTGGGTCTGCTCAGCTCTTGTGACCCTTCAGTGTTTTTGGGGAATGTTTATTTTGCTGAAATCTGGAAGTGCCAACTTGTTCCTGTCCAGTCCTTAAAATCTGCATTTTAAGCTCTGAAAGCATGTTTGGTTTGGAAGGACACTGATGTTCCAGCTACAGAAAAAGGGGTTTTTGGTGGGAATATTGGAATTTTTATTTAGTTTTGTTCCTAGAAGAGCAGCCCTGCAAAGCTGCATGGAGTCTGCTGTCAGCACTAACACAAATGAGAGAATGAGCCCCTGGCCTTGTTTAATCCCATAGTTATCCTTGGAATCAACAGCTCCCAGCTCCTCTCTCCACCCTGGGTTAAACATCCCACAACTGTGCCATGGGCAGAATTTTAAGCAACGGGTGGGAAATAGTTTTTAAACCTTGGAATGTTTATTTCCTAAGGCCCAGCTCTTACAATGGTTAAGAAGAAGGGGAAAATCCATTTCTGGGGGAAGGAAGAGATGTTGGAATTTCTTTCCCAGTTTTACCAGTCTGTGTCCTGTGATCTGGTGGTTCTCTTTCAGGGACTGGATTCGAGCTGTGTTGCTGGGTCCTTGTGAGGTTTTGTTTCTAAAGAGGAAACTCTACTGGTTTCTCTACTCCTGGGAAACACAGGAGGAGGGAGGGGAGGTGGAAAGAATTGAGTTGGATTGTGATGTTAGGTATTTTATGGTTGGGTCTGCAGTGAGTGGTGGCACTTCTGCTGCAGATCAGGGAATGACCCAGAAGACACATCATGTGTTGTTTACTGTGGAATCCCAGAATGGTTTGGGTTGGAAGGGGCCTTAAACCTATTTCTCTCCACCCCTGCCATGGGCAGGGACACCTTCCACTAGCCCAGGTTGCTCTAAGCCCTGTCCAGCCTGGCCTTGGACACTTCCAGGCATTGGAGCCAAGCAGAAAGAAAATGGAAGTTTTTTGTTCCTTCTGGAAGAGCTGTCCACTCTGGGGAGCTGCTGTGGGCTCTCAGGTGTGAGTGCTGGGGCTGGGGGCTCAGTGCCTGGTGGAAATAACACCAGGATTTGCTGGGACAGACAACTTGGTGGCAGCTCCAGCTGCTGTGAGTCCAGCAGCTCCCTGTGGCACTGCCATTGCCCCGTGGGGGCCACACGTGTGGCCTTTCCCAGGCCTGTCGGGCTGTGCCACGTTTGCTTTTGCTTGGCTTTATAAAGAGGAGGTGCAGGAGCTTCCTCTGCTCCTTCCCAGACTCTGCCCCCAGCACAGCCTTCGCTATGGATGGCTTGAATGTCTCCATTGCTTTTTTCTTCCTGGTTTTTGGGCTGTGCCAGGTGCTCAGGTGGCTTTCCAAGAGGCTTCTGTCCCCTGGGACACATGGCTGCCTTGCCAGGGAATTTGCTGGCTCGTTCCAGCTGTGCATGAGCTGCCTGGAGCTGAGGATGCTGATGGACATCGGCCCCTGGGGTGGTGGCTTTGGCCTGGACGTGCTCCTGACCCTCCTCTTCCTCCTCTCCACTGTCCACGGTGCCTCTTTGGACGGAGCATCCGCCAACCCGACCGTGTCCCTGCAGGAGTTCCTGCTCCTCGAGTCCAGCCTGGCAGCCACAGCGGCCAAGCTGCTGGCCCAGGGTGGGGGTGCAGGGACGGGCTGGGCTCTCACCCGGCTCTACTGGTCCTGGGAGCTGAGCCAGCTGCACTTCATCCAGAACCTGATCGCGCCCGAGTGCAGCTCCTCCATCCGCACCTCCCTGCCCCACGCTGCCTTCGTGGAAGGCTCCTGCTCCTTCCTGTTCCACCTTGTCCTCCTCAAGGTGCGACAGAGTCACCCCCTGTACCGGGTCCCTGCGCTGGCAGCCACTGTCACCTTCCTGACCTACGCAGGTGAGCAGCGCTGGTGTTTCTTCTCCCGAGTTATTTGGAAAAGTACCTCGTTTGTGGGGGAGGAACAGCCCCCGTTTTTCATCCCCCAGGACTGGAGAGGTAGGGGTTAACAAGGTAATGACTACTAAGGTGTTTGTTTTCTGTTCTTTTGGGGAGTGTTCATTTTGGGACGAAGATGGCAGTTTGGGCTATCTGGGCTCCAGGTGAATTTTGGTTCGCAGCCGTAGCTCAAGACTGGGATCACCTCCCTGGAACCTCCCCTACTGCAATCCCTCGGTCCTGCACTGAGCTTTCCTGCTTCCCACAAAGCTCAGGGTGACAAGGGTGGGATTTCCCCAGTCTGAGAAGGCAGGCAGGAGGGGTCTCAGCCCTCTGTCAGTGTTCCAGAGGATGCCGTGGGACTGTTGGCCATGTTTCTCTTCCCACACAGCCGGACCGTACACTGGGGCCTTCTTCAACCCTGCCCTGGCCACAGCCACCACCTTCCACTGCTCGGGGAGCAGCTTCTGGGACTACATCCAGGTGTACTGGCTGGGGCCCCTCGCAGGTGAGATCTTCCCAGGGGGCAGGAGCTGGCACGGGGGCAAGGCAGAAGTGCTCAGTGTAACGTGAACTGTTCTGGCAAAGGGCTGAACTTGGGGTTGCCGGTGCCAAGTGTCACTGTTCATCCTGCCTTGTTGACTCTGGGGTCATCTCTTTGCTGTCCAATTTTTTAAAATCCAACTTCTGTGTGGTACAAGGGCAGAAATCTCCCTGAAGCCAGTCTGGGGGAGGTTTAGCAAAGGTGTTTCAGGGCAATGGCAGGCTGAGCTATGCTTTGAGGTTGTCCCCAGCTCCAGCGTGGTCATGGGGAGCTGGATGTGAGCTGAGACTGGAGCCAGGTGGGGGTCGGGCTCTGCCACCAGGTAACTGATGGGACAAGAGGAAACGGCCTTGAGTTGCCCCAGGGGAGGTTTAGGTTAGGTAATGAGAAAATTTCTTCCCTGAAGGGTGGTCAGGCACTGGCACCCTGCTGAAGGCAGTGGTGGGGACATCATCCCTGCAGGGATTTAAAAACCTGGATGTGGCCCTTGGGTCAGGACCAAGGGTGGCCTCGGCAGCACTGAGGGAATGGCTGGGCTCGATGGGCTCAGAGGACTTTTCCAACCTTAATTATTCTCTGCCAGAGAACTGGGGTGGTTTATGGGTCAAAACAAGCATTGTTTGTTCTGTTAAGGACAGAGTGGTAAATTCTCCTTAAAGCAGTACAGCGAGGGTCCCTCAGCTCTCAGTGGGGACTTCAGCAGTGCTGGGCTGCCTCTTGGTCACGGTGAGGGTTGTGACAAGGAGCCAAAACCGCTGCTGAGCTGTGGGGAGGGTGGAGATGCTCCACACAGCGCTCGGAAGGGGTCTGTGCTCTCATTCCAGGGATGCTCGCTGCCCTCCTGCTGTTCCAGGGCAACATCCCACGCCTCTTCCAGAAAAACCTCCTCTACAGCCAGAGGAGCAAATACAAGGTGCCCAAGGCAAAGGTGACAGCGCAGGTGGAGGGTGACAAACCACAGAAGAAGAAGAAAGGAGGGAAGAGCAAGTCGGAGCCCCGTGCCTGAGCCCAGGAGTCCTGGCAGCCCTTTTCCCGGGAAAGGGTTTCCCGGTGTGGAGGATTTTGCAGCTCGTTCAGTCCTTAAAGCATCACAAAGGAATCCTCGCAGGATGCCCGAGCCCCTGAGCTCCTTTGGGAATTGCTTCAAAAGCCTCCCTGGAGAGTTTGAAATGTTTCAAGCCCACACTGCTGCCTCTGAGAGAAAACACGGAACACTTTTGCATAAATTGCTGGTTGTCTTGTACTGCCAGGAATCTTACAGAGAGCTGGGACCGTTCCAGGGGCAGGCTTGAGCAACCCGGGGTTATTGCACCGTGCAATGCCTGCAATAACCCCCCTGGGTCTCTTGCAGCCCTAAAAACCAAGGATAAGCCAGTAACTGCCTTGGACACTTGGGATGGGGAGGAAGCAGGCTTTGATCTTTTGAGTTACTAATGGAAACTTGTTACAAATTGGTGGGTTTTGAGTTAAATGCTGTGGTTGGCATTTGGGTGAGTGATGTCATTCCTGGGAGCCCTGCTGGGAGACATCCCTGAAAATGGGAGTCACTGTGGTGCCCAAACCACCTCTGCCCTGCCTGCTGCCTGCTCTAGAAAGAGGGGAAACACCTTCTGGAAATGGGGATCCTCCTGAGCTGTGCTGGGGCCAGGGCACCCCATGGGAGCTGCAGCCTGGGGGACAGCACAGGGAGATTGTGATGCTCTGGCTGTTCCAGTATCTCTGCCCTGGATCAGAGTTCCTGACAGGAATGACCTGCTCCTATTTCCTGAGGTGCAAGCAGGGAATAAGCAAGTGGCACCCAATGAAAACCTGGAGTGGAGGTGTCAGGTGCAGGTTTAGTACCCAGTGTCCAGCCCTGCTCCTCCCTCCACTCTGCTGTGTCCATGGGGAGACAACCCCAGGGTGCTTCATGGTCTCTGGGCTGCCCATCCCAGTTGATTTCCTCTGGGATTGCCCTCTGGAGGGACCTGCAGGACCCCCAGACCTCTGACACCATGAGCCCACCCCACATCCCAGCAGGAGAAAGGAGGGAAGGGACTGACACAGCCATACACGGGTGTGTCCCAGAGATGAAACTCCATGGAACCCCAAAGCCATGGAGCAGAATTCCCAAACAGTGCCCTCTCCTTGTGCTTGGCTGGATGCTTGGCACTGCCCCAGGAAGGGCACTGGGAGCACAGTCTGGCTTTTCTCCTGGTTAAAGTGAGCAGGAGACCTTTGGGTGGAAGCTGAAATCATTGAGACTCTTTGTACCTGCCCCAGGGACACCCTGGGATGCTCAGATCCCCCTGGACATTTTTTTCAGAACCCTTTTTGGTTTGGAAATCGTGCTGACAAGACAGAGATTGGCTGTTTATCCCAGCCAATTTGCTGGCTCTGCTTTTGATTCAAGGAGAAGTGCAGGATGAGAAAAGTCAGGCTGAGTTGCCCTCCACAAGCCATTCCTAACTTGGCCTGAAGTCCTTGAAATGCACAGGCTGAACCTGACAACTCTTGGAGGGGAATTAAAAGTGCTCCAAGGCAAAAGAGTTCACTGGCCACGGGAGAACCTGCTCCTCTGGGGATGTGCTTAGCCTGGGTTTTGGTGCTGTAAAGCATCAAGAAATGGTGAGCAAAGGGTCTGTGATTAGGAAAAAAAAAAAAAAAAAGGAGACCCAGGCAGCTGCTGTGCATCCCTGAGCTCTGCTCCATGACTACATGAAATACTCCTAACTATAAAATTACAGTTTGTGGGGAAAATAAAAGAAAAAAATTTATCCCAGCCAATTTGCTGGCTCTGCTTTTGATTCAAGGAGAAGTGCAGGATGAGAAAAGTCAGGCTGAGTTGCCCTCCACAAGCCATTCCTGTGGGATCTTTCCCAGGGCACAGATATTCCTGTGGCAGCTCAGAGCGGTGGGTTGGGCTGCAGAGAGGCTCCTGCCATGTCTCCCTGTCACAGAGGGGTGGAACTTGAGTCTGACACTGCAGAATAGGATGCTGATCCTATAAATTCAGCATCCAAAGGCAACTTGTAACCACAGAGTCAGCACAAAATAATGCTGGGGGCTCCCTTTTTTCTGGTTTGGTTTTTTTTTTTTTTTTTTGGTTTTGTTTTTGTTTGTTTGCTTGGAGTTTTTTTTGGGGGGTTTTTTTTAGGTTTTTTTTGTTTTGGTGTTTTTTTGGGGTTTTCCCCCCTGCTTTTCAGGACATATTAGGACATCTTCAAATGTTTGGGGTGTGCTTCTGGGGCTTTTGGGGAGGTCGTCTACTGGGGCAGACTGATGTAATTAAGAGGAATTTAAGGAGTGACAGTGACTGTTGTTATTTTTAATTAAGAGGCTGCTTTTCCAGCATGGCAACATCAACGGAGCCGGGGCGAGGTGCAGCTGCACAGACAGACAGACAGACAGACCCGTTCCCACGCTGTAAATCAACCCCACAGCTCTGTTTACAGCTTGGCCCTGTTCTGTCGCAGGGTGCAGGGCTGATATTCGCGCTGCCCTCCTGGACCCGCTCCTCGCTGCTGGAGCCGGTGCTGTCCTGAGGCTCCAGCTGCTCTCTGGGGGGATTTCCTTCTGGAATTCCAAAGTCCTGTCCACCCCCTGGGACCCCCTCTGCAGCCCGGGCAGCGCCCGGAGCTTGTGCAGGGACAGGAGCAGAGCGGGGCAGGGACGGAGATGCCCGGGCTGCCTGGGCAGCACCGCCAGCCCCGGGAGGGCCGAGCCTCGCTGTCCTGAGCAGATGGAGAAGGATTCCGAGGCGGGGCTCAGTCTCCCCGGTGCGGCGGGGCCCGGGGGCTCCCGGGGGGCGGCGGGGGGAACT
The DNA here is from genome assembly GCF_017590135.1 of Pyrgilauda ruficollis. Lineage (NCBI taxonomy): Eukaryota > Metazoa > Chordata > Aves > Passeriformes > Passeridae > Pyrgilauda > Pyrgilauda ruficollis. Next base: position 4,450,749 of record NW_024529821.1, read on the forward strand.
GCTTCTTGTAGAGCAGGCTGCTGTACTGCAGCTCCGGCGTCACCAGCCGCCGGCAGGTCCGCTCCAGCTCCTGGGGCAAGCCCTGCTTGAGGTTATAGCCCAGGATCCTGGCCCCGCCGTGCTGCAGCGGGCGCAGGGAAGAGTCCTTGATGTCCTTGGGGGCCACGCTGCCCGCGCCCTGCAGGCAGGCCCGGGCCAGCTCGGCCTGCCGCTGCCGCAGCGCCCTCACCTCCCGCCGCATGCGCTCCCGGCCGATGGCGCGGTCGATCCTTTCCCAGAAGGTCCTGTTAAAGTGCGTGTAGATTTCCCAGTCCAGCCTGTTCCAGGCCTTCAGCTTCTCCACCACGGAGTCCGGCAGCGGGGACTTGGTGCTGCTGTCCCTGATGTTGAGCGGGAAGGAGACGACGCTGTCCAGGTCCCAGCACAGCATCTCCTTCAGCAGCACCATGGACTCGTCGAAGTACTCGGAGATGAGCAGAAAGTCGAAGGACGCCTCGATGGCCCTCAGCATGAGCTGCACCCGCTCGGGGGACACGTCTCCGTCGGGGTTGAAGCCGAAGTCGAAGGTCATGAGGTTCCTGGCGTAGTGGCGGTCGCCGCTGGCGGGGTCGTAGTAGCGCCAGGGCTGGCTGAGGAACTCCTGCAGGCTGCGGACGCGTGAGAAGGCCGACGCGCCCTTGTAGTACACGAAGGAGGACTCCATCAGCTGCACGGGGTTCCTCAGGATGGAGAAGTACACGGCAGAGCTGGGCACCACCTTCTGCACCTGCGGAGGAGAAAAAGGAGGGTTTGAGGGTGGGGCAGGGAGAAGGGGCCCGCTCGCCCACAGTGCTGGTGAGCAGAGGCAGCTGCTGGGGCTGGAGTGGGGGGTGCTGGGGAGGATTTCAGGGTGCAGCCCATCAAAGGAGCTGTGGGGAGCTCCAGGAGACTCACACGGGGAGAGCAGCGAGCCAAGCTCCCCACAGTGTCACAGCTGTGTGGCCGAGCTGGGATGGAGATACTGCCCATCTCCTTCCCTCTCCCCGTGTCCACCTGCCCTCAGATGGCACCCACAGGGGTGGATGCTGGGCATGGCTGACACACTTTGGTTGTTCTCCTCTTGCAGCTGGTCCCCTCTGGGCCTGTCCAAGGAGCAGGACATGCTCAGGCCCAGGGCCCACCAGACAAGAAGGAGATGAGAGTTGCTGGCTGCTACAAATGCTGTCTCCCACTTTGCCATGGCTCACAGCACAGGGCTTCATCAAACCTGCTCACGGAATCTCTCAGGAGGTGCCATCAACATGCCAGATACCTGTGGGCAATCCTGACTCTCTTTAGTTCATTTCTGCAGTTTATTTGCTCGACAGGTGCCCCTCCCTGTGCCCCAGGAGTCCCTCTCCCCCTTCCCTGCCCGTGCCCCCGAAGGGTGGCAGCTTTGCCCATACCTCTGGCTGCAGGAACCGCATGTGGTGGCAGAGGATGTTGAAGCGCCGGGGGCTCAGAGGGGAGAAGCCCTGCACGAACCTGGCCAGGAAGTGGTGGGGGTAGTAGAGCTGGAAGCCCCCGCCCTGGGGGAAGGCGAAGGTGAGGTTGTGCGTCTCCCCGAAGCGGAACAGGATGTTCATGACGGTGCTGCTGGCGCTCTTGTGGACTTTCAGGAAAACAATGTCAGTCTTGGGCTTGCACGTCTTCCCTTGAGAGGTGACTCCTCTGGCCTGCTGGCCTTCTCCAGCTATTACCTCCTTGACCTCAAAGGCTTCTGTCCAGCTTGGGAGAAATCCTGTCTCCAGGTCTGTTTTGTAAGAATCCTCTGCCTGCAGAGGTTGAGCTGAGTTTGGGACGGGCTGTGTAAATGAGATGCCCCACTCAGGGTGGGGAGAATCCACAGGTCGAGGCTGAGTCTGGCTCTGCACCTCCACCTGCACCATTCCGGGTGGGGACATTCCCCTCTGCTCCCCTGTGCTCAGCCTGTTTGCAAAGATGATGAACTTGCTGGTGACAGCTTCTGCCAAATCTGCGGCGACCCTCCCGGGAAGGCTTGGAGAAGGACTTTCTCTGGCTGCTTTTTCCAGGCCAGGAAGCTGGGGTTTCAGCTCTGTGGGTGACAGAGGGGCTCTCACCTTCTCGCTGGTGTCCCCAGGCTGCTGCATCCAGCGCTCCTCTTGGCTGCTTCCCGGGGGGGTCTCCTGTCTGAGGTACAGATGCATCCCGAAAACGTCCTCGGTCGAAGTGAGGGCTGGCTCAGCTTCCCTCTGCCCCTGAGGGGAGTCCTCCTCCCACAGCAGGTCGGGGCTGTGGAGGGCAGAGCCGAGCTCGTGGCCCGTGGTCTGCTGCAGGCCACGCTCCAGCTCACACTGGCAGCTCCTGTGATGGGGAGAACACAATGCTCAGCTGCAGGAGGTGGGAGGACAATGCAGAGGCAGCTCCTCTGCATCCCAGTGAACCCCCTGACCCCCCAAAGTCACCCCAAAACACATTCCCTCCTTTTCATGGGGTGGGTGGCATTGCTGATGGGCTTCCCTGCTGCCCTGAGTGGGGGGTGGGTGCAAGAACTTGGGCTTGATCATCTTGGAGGTGCTTTACAACCTTAGTGATTCTATGAAGAGGAGAAGGACAGGTCAGCAGCGATGTGGCAGTGTCTCTGTCTTGCTGGAGCATGACAGGACAGTGGAAGGGGCAGAGCAAGAGGAGGCAAGGAGAGAGAAGAGCTGGTGGTCTGGAGAAGCTGGAGGAATGATTGCAAATAACCCCAGACTGGGAGGACTGGGCTCAAGGGCTGTAGGGTTTTGATGTGAGCCAGGACAAAGCCCAAAGAAGCCTTGTCTGACCCCAGGGTGGGCTCAGCTCTGGCCAGGGCATAGGGGTGAGATGTGGGACCCCCAGAGGGCCCTCTCTCACCTGGATTTTCTTGCCTGTCTAAGGAAGACCCTGCTGGGTGGTTTTCAGGAGGGCAGTTCTGAGCCCACCTCAGTGGCCAGCAGAAGGCTGGAGAATGAGGTGCAGGTGTACAGTTCTGCTCAGGACCTACCCAGGAGGCTGCAGCTTCTCCACAACCTGAAGTGTGACCAGGAGGAGGACGAGGAGGCTGAAGGAGATCCAGAGCCGACCTGGCTGGCACCTGTAGATTGCACTCAGCTTCCTGCAAGGAAACAGACATTTGAGCCCATTTGTGGGGAGGAAAAACCAAGACCAGTGGGGTGTGTGTGTGAGTCAGGCGGGAAAGGCGCCTTGAGGCTTTTTTATTTTTATCTTTATTTAAGGTAAGGTCACGTTTTCAGGGGCGGAAATGATGCAGAGGCAGCGATAACCGGGGAACCTCCGAGGCTGTGCCCCAGCAGTGCAGCCTCATGGAAATTTCCAGATGGGCCACAGGCATTGTGCTGAAAAGCAAACAGTGATAACCACTGAGTCCCTTGGCTGCTCAGGGACGCCTTCCTGGAGCAGCCTGAGCTCCCCCCAGGCAGCAGGAACAGGGCACTGCCTGTGTGTTCCCTGCCCTGCCATGCCAAGAAGGATCAGGATCTTGTCTTTATCAACATGGACAATAAAACTCTTCTTTTCCCTGCTCTCCCCACTCTCTGCTGTTGGACTGCCATCTGCACAGGCTCCAGCTGTGGCTGCAGATGTGATGCCACCATGAGGGCCCCAGCAGTGCCTGGATTTTAGTCTGATTTTAGCCATGTCTACAACAGCAGTGTGATTTCTTCAGGCCATCAGAATTGTGCTGTCAGGCTTTGGGTTGTGTATAGTGATGTTAAGGCCATGGATATGCTGCCACAGGGCTCCTTCTGTTTATAGGACTTGCTGCAAACCCTGGTGAAGCTTGATTGTAGCTTTAATCTTCAGTGGAATGGTCGAAGGGCTGAATTTCCTGGAAAAAAGGATTTGTTTGTATTTTTCTTTTCACAGAAAGATTGTCCAGTCCCAGCAGATGTGACACTTGGAATCATGGGTTAGTGGTGGCCCTGGCAGTGTTGGGGGAAAGATTGGACTCGATGATCTTAGAGGGCTTTTCCAACCTGAATGATTCCATTTTTCTGCTGGGTTTCCCCCAGGGAGTTCATTGCTGCATAACAAGAGATGATTTGTCCTGAGGATCTGGTTAAACCCTCTGGGATTGGGCTCTGCTGCGGGGGAAGTCCAGCCAGCCAGCCCCAGGTGGCTGCTCTCCCCTCTCAGGGAGGGAGAGTCACAGGCAGCAAGGATCTAAATGGGAGGAATTAATGACAGCAGAAATTTGGGCAGAGCCTGCTTGGAAGCTGCATTCCACCAGCCAACCTGGGTTCGTTGGCATTTCTGCCTTCCTGCAGTGGTCAGCTTTGGACCAAGAGAGTGGGACTGGGACTGCACAGGACCTGCTTGTCCCAGAGCTTCCTCACCTCCGTGGTGCTTTGCCTGCTGCTCTGGGCAGTGCTGTGACACGTGGGAGCAGAGCTCTCTTGGTGAGGCAGCAGTGACACAAACGTGGGCTGTCTGAAAGAGTCACGTGCATCCCACGGGTACAGGTCAGGAATTTAGGTTTGCTACTGAGAAACTGGGTTTGTTCCAGGAAAATCGTCAGCTGTCATGATTAAGTAGTGGTGTGATAGTGACAGCACTGCTTGCAGTGGTTGGATACCCAGGGGCACAGTTCTGCCCTGCTCCCAAAAATGTCCCTTCACTGAGCTGAAACTCCCAGCTCCTCCCAGCAGGATTTTAGTGTCTGCAGGACTCAGGTCTGGAAAGGCTGGGAGGTCTTAGGCCATGGCAGTGCTGCTGACGGTTCAGAAGGTGTCATTACTGCACATGATTACTGCCCATCACAGCATCCCCAATCTCCATGGCAACCTGGAGGTATCCACCTGGAGGCTCTTTGCCACTTGAGGAGCAGGCTGCCAAGCTCAGATGAGACAGAAGGTGGCAAATGCACGTGTGGGTCACTGCCTGGCCATGCCAGTAGCACAAGGAGACCCTCGTGAGGTCAGAGATAAGCAGATGTGACAAATGACAGAGCAGAAACATGCCAGATGCTTAAACAGAGCTTAAAACGCCATGAGGTGTTAAAGAGGGAGGGTTGAAGCAGAGAGCCGAGGCTGCCCCAGAGCTGGTGTGAGGAAGGGTTTGTTGAAATAACTCATGTGGAAGATCAGAGAGACCACAGAGGGAGAAGGCAGTGAGGAAGGAGATGTTCAGAATGAAGTGATTCCTCTGGATCTGGTTGGAGAATCAATCCAGCTCTCCCACCACCCCAGGCAAGGCTGGTCATCATTTTGTCTGGCTGACCATGGTAAGGCAAGCAGCAATGAGGGAGTGAAGAGCTGCACCACTGTGACATTTAGTGATGCACACAAACTCTTGAGGGGTCTGCAGGAGCACCCAGTAATGAAGGCAGAATATGGAACACTTCCCCCCAGGTAGGGCTGGGAGCAGCACCCTCTGCCACTCCCTTATCTGTATCTGGCCTTGCTTCCACAGAGGTCCTAAACTTTCAACCTGGGAGAATCTGTGAAAGATCCAGGTCCTGTGGCTCTTTTGTGGTGGTTGGTGTGTTGGTGTAACATCCAGCTGAGAACACACAACACGTGTTGGCCTGACATGTGTTGGGGCTGGCCAGGCTGGCACAAAGCCACAGCCTTTCCTTCCTCCTCTGGGTTGTCTCTGTGGGATACATGGACATCAAGGAGGGTGTGCTGAGAAAGTGGCAGTCCTCAAATTGCCAAGAAGTTGCACTGAAGGCAGCAAAACACCCATTAAATGGCACGTGGTGCATGAGCAGCCCTTGTCTTGGAGACTGGAGCAGGTTGGCAAGATGTACCTGAACAACAAATCTTCAAAAGGCTCAGCTGCCCTCCGTGGGTAGTCCCAGCACAGCCTGCTCTCCATTTACACACTGGGATGGGATCAGGGATGTGTGTCTTGGGGCAAAGTTAAACACCAGGAAGGTGTCCAGGCTGCACTTGGAGCCCTGCAGGGCGGGTTGGGCTGCAAGAGCCCAACTCCTGCACAGTCTTTGGAGATGCCTCCATCTGCAGGCAGGCTACAGCTGAAGAGCCCCCTCAGACCAGAGCCTGGGTGCTGTCACCTCCAGAAGTGACAAGAAGGGTGCAGAGCTGGATGCAGCACCCCAGAGATGCCTTTGGTTGCAAGGGCTCAGTGGAAGAGCCAGAGCAGTTGGAACCCCCTAAGCTGACTCAAGGAATTGAATCCAAACCTGATTATAGTCAAATCTTTGCAAGGGATGGTGCTCCAGCTGTCTCAGTGTCAGTCCCAGCAGAGGAGAGGTTGCCACTTGTTCTCAGCAGGGCTGCAGAATTCCCCTCTGCTATTCCCCCCCTTTTCCAAGCAGATCTTCCCTCCAACCCGTGCTTCTTCCCTGTCCAACCCAGAGACAAAAGCCCCAGCCAGGATGGGTCTGTGGCTGGAAGTTTCAGGGCCCTCAGGGTTCCAGCCAGCTGCAGGAGGTGCTGGTGCTGATGCTGAGCTCACCAGGCAGGTGAGTGGCAGAAAAAGATTTTACAGTTTTGCTGTGCCCAGATGTTCTCCAGGCAGTGAGCGAAGTTGCACAAGGAATTAGTGTACACAGTATGTACACCAGCCACAGCCTGCTCCCTCCAGTCACTGGAGCCAATTTTTTTGGCAGTAAATGAGAAACTGGGCAAAATGGTCAGCAGGATGCTCAGGTAACACAGCAAGGGCACGATGGCACTGCCTGCCTGTGTCAGTGCCCTACACTTGACAGCTGGGTTGGGAATAACCCTGAGCCCTCTCACCCTGCAGCTCTCCCCCAGCCAAAGGGCTCTGCTGCAGAGTCAAGCCTTGCCCTTCCCTCATCCCTCCTGCCCAAACCAGAGCCTGTGGAAGAGGGCACCTCACCCTAGGGGCTGCCATGTGAAAAACTTGCACAGAGACACATTTCTGCTCCACATCTACTCCTCTGGTGATCCCTCAGCTGGGATGCTGCAGGAGGGATCAGCATGCCAGTGCCCTGCCAAGGTCTGTGCCATTCTCCTTCCTTTGTGGCAACAGCCTCACAAAAGATGCTGTTTTCCAGCTGCCCTTGGAGCATCACCAGAAGGGAAAATCCCCATCATCCCAGACTGCCCTGCAGTGATGAGGAGCAGAAACATCTGCCTGCCCATGCCCATCACCACTTCAACTGTTTCCCAACACAGAGGGTTCTGCAAGGACATCAGCACATCACCTCCAGGGAGGACAGAAGGAGAATTTTGCTTAGGGAAATAGTATTTTACTTAAATAAATAGGTAAAAATATTCCACTTACGTGATCAAATACCTCTTGAATTTCAGCATGGTGAGCTGGAGCCTTGGCTGGGAGCGGGTGGTTATCACCCGCCCAGGAGACTGGAAAGCAAACACCCGGAGCCTGGGTTGTGTGCTGTGGCCAGAGGCCCCTCCCCGGGGGGGGCACTGGGACAGAGATCCCGTCAGACCTTCCCACCAGTGCCCTGTGCCTGCCCCAGGGAGTGCCCAGCCTCTGGGAGGGTGAGTGGCACCTTCACCCCTGCCACATGACACAGAGTGTTGGGCACAATGTCAACCCGTGCCAGTGTCCCTGCCTCACTCCTTGGTTTCACCCATGGCTGTTGGTGTTCCACTTTGACCCTCTCTTTTCCTTTCTCATGTCCTGATTTTGCCTCTTGGTGAAGCTGAGGGCAGAGCTGGTTGTGACTGCTGATCTCTTGGCAATCCTGATGTCTCCAGGCTCTGGGGTGGCTGGGTCACCCCTGCATGGCAGGGACCTTGTCCTCTCCAGTGCACCGTGGCTCCATCCATGCTGGGCTGGGGGTGTGGCTGCCCCCAGCTCCCTCCTTGGCTGGCTTGGGGGGCACGGGGGGCCAGTGTGAGCACGGCACATGAAAGACATCGATGTGTGAAGTGGTGTCTGGAGAGGTGAATGGGATGAGGGAAAGCAAAGCTGTCATCCCCTCATGCTGGACCTGTGCTATGCCAGGATGACCAGCCCTGCCAGGAAGTCAGCTGGCTTCCAGGACCAGTGGGAAAGTGGTCACTGGGTCTGCTTCTTGCTGGCTGGTGGGCAATGTAAGACAGCTCAGAGGACAGGGAGGCTGCCCTCCACGATGGACGTCCTTTGGCCATATCCTTCCCCTTCAAGGCTCATCCCAGCATCCTGCACAGCATCAGCCATGCCCTTGGGTGATGGGGCAGTTTGGCAGTGTGCTTCTCCTGTTTGGGCACAGACTCCTGGAGTGGTGGGGATGTGGAGACGGTGGCTGGGACGTGGGACATGAGGGCCAGTGGCTCCAGCTGAGTCACACGCAATCTGCAGGAGCAGGTGCCCCATGTGCCTGCTGGCCCTGGAGGAGAGCACCTGGCCATGTGTGCTTTCCTTTGACCCGTGTCCGCAGGGCTCAGGAAGTACATAAAGGGTGGATAAGTCACTTCCAACTGGGACCTTGGCTCTCTGGAGGGACAGAAGGGCCCAGCTCCCTCCTTCCCTTTGCCAGCAGGGAGGCAGCTGTACCCCTCACTCACCCTGGCACAGGCAGGCGCTGCCTCTCCCCGTCCACCTCATCAAAACCACAAGTTTGCTGTGGGGCTCTCATATTCTCCACCCATCCTGGGCTCCAGTTCTGTGCCCAGGCTGCCAGCTTTCCTGGGAGTCTGGGGTTGCCTGAGAGCCAAGCAAGAGCTTGCAGGGATCAAATCCTCTCTGGTGCAGGGGCTGAGGGTCAGGGCTTCTCCCCTCTTCTTCCCTCTGCACAGCCATGCTCTGTGCACTCCAAGTTGGATAAGCCTGCTTTGGGTGGATGGCTGAGGGCTCTGTGAGCATCCCCCATACAGAATCTCCAGGGAACATCCTATTGCTGCAGGGCAGGGGGCACCTTTGCTTGGGAGCATCCAGAGGCTCATCAACATGAGGGTGTCCAGACAGGCTTGGTCTTGCTCCTCTTTGGTTGTTTCCTCTTGCTTGACAGTCACGGGTGGGATTTGCAACTGCTCAGCTCACTTGTTTCCTTAAGGACAAACCTGTTAGTCCATGGTGACCTCATGGAGGTCTAGTTTCCACATGTAATCCTGCTCAAGATATCCTCTATTCCTGTCTCCAGCCTCTTCTCGGGCACAACTGGAGGCACCTGTGGAGGAAAAATTCAAGAGGCAAAGTTGTCTGTTCCTGCAGGAATGTGGTGATAGGAAGCATGGCATGTGCTCTCCACATCCTGTGTGCTTCCTGTGCCAGAGGCTGCATCCGAGGCACCACTGCAGCTCTCTTGGGATCCTTCTGCTACCTCACACCTGCATCCTACAGAGGCTGTGCTGGACTGACCTGGCCAGGAGCAGTGTCCGAGGACCTCGGTGGGGGTGTCATTCCTCTGAGACTGCACCTGGTGCTCTCCTCCCTCCCACAGGTGCTGGAGTGGGGTGAGGACACGGCCAGGTAAATGCACCTTCTGCAGTTTTGTCTCTAGAAGCAAAGGTGCCTTTGTAGCAGGGACTGGGCACCTCCTCAGGTGGAGGTGAGCTCGTTCACTGCTGACCTCAGCAAAAGGCAGTTGGGGGGCCCCAGAGGCTCCAGTCCCTTCCTGTCCCCTGGGCAAGACGATGAGCAAGGACTTGGCCTCAAGACCCTCAGGACCTTGCCACTCTCAGGCAATGGCTTTCCTGCTTGGCCTGCCCGTGGCCCAGGGGAGCTGCTGGTGGGTTTTTCCCAGGATTTCTGGACAAGCTGCACCTGGAGAGCAGCCATCCCTGGCGCACTTGTACCTGGGGTGGAGGTGAAGAGGAGCACGTGGGAAGGTGCCTCTCTGGTGAAGAGAAAAGAAGACCTGGGAATGTGATTGCTCCTCCAGTGAGGAGAAGAACAGACCTGTGACCTGGATTTCCAGCCCTGGGCTGGACCAATTGCCAGAGCAGTGGGTGGTGTGAGGGAGAGCCCTGGGGTTTGCAAGGGCTTGAGCCTCGCTGTAACCTCGGCCAGCCATCTGCATCCCTTCATCCTCCTCACCTTATTCCTTTTTCTGCTGGATGTGGAGCACTCCAGCATGAGAACAACCCAGCAGAGAGCTGTGTGTGGGTTTTTGTTTGGGTTTGCTGAAGGCAGATTCTGTTTGCCATCAACAACACTCCCTGCTGAGCCCCAAGGTGTGAACAGCCACCTGCAGGTGGGCGGCACAACAGGGCTCCTGGCAAAGGTGACAGCCAGCAAGGACCTTCCAGGCAGGAGCAGAGGAGCTTTGCTCTCCTCAGAGAGCTTCCTTGTTCTCCTGAGAGAGCTTGGATGGCAGGAAAGTGCTGCAGAAGTGAGGAGCAGGAGAAAAGCCACGGTTGGTCCCTGGGACAATTTCTTGGCTAAGGAGGAGTCCCACATCCTCGTGTGTGGTGGCAAAGGGAGGCAGCTGAGCCTGGAGGGTGCAGGCAGCCAGGGAGGAGTCTTTGTTAGCAGCAGAGTCTGGGATCCTGGGGAAGGTGAAACTGCTGTAGGGCTTTGCCAACTGGAGCAATATCTGGGAGTTTCCTGGGTCTGGAATGGCCTGCAGAGGTTTCCTTAGCAGGGGGTGGAGAGTGATGGAGCGCCTGCTGGAAATGGCTCCTTGCTTTGAACATCTGCAAAATAAAGAAAAAACTCAGGAAGAAGGAGTCCATGCTGCTTAAGTGAACCCATTAGCTGGAGCTGGTAAACTGGAGAGGTACAGAAAAGTCATATCCAGGGTTAAGATTATCCTGGGAAGGTCCAGGATTTAGAGTGCTACTCATGAACTCACGTCAAAGGGACTTGAAAGATCCCTTGGCAGTGCTGTGATGGTGGGGCAGACCCCAAAAAAGCCTGGCTGGTACAAGAGGGTGAGGAGCCATCCCACAGGGCAGTAGCAGGGAGGCACTGGCTGCATCCACAGTGGCAACCCAGGTGCCTGAACCCAGAGTCTCCTGACTCCACACTTGTCCCTTTGCCTCCTGCAGGTAGCCAGAGTCTGAGGACCTGCAAGGAGGTTGTTGCCACTGGGATAAGACAGGGAATTAATGCCTGATGTGGGACTGGGTTCCATTCCTCCCTGCAGATGACCACAAGGACCCTGCTCACATTGCTTGTGTTTTTCCCCCCTTATTTAATTTTCTAATTGTTCTTTTTATGTTTATGTTGTGTTTGTGTGTTTGCACGTGCAGCTTGCTTAAACAAGGATTTATCTCCATCGTTTTCTGCCAACCTGTGGTCACTTTGTCATTTGTACCCTGGCAGTGTGAAGCTTGCTGGATCTTAAAGGGGGATGAAAAGACATGAGGACTGTGTGTGCCATACCAGCAGGAGTCAGCTGGCAGTCCCAGATGCAGGGACAGACTGGGGAAGCTGAGTTCTGACACACCCCATTTTCCTGGGTCTACAATTGTTCCCACAAAACTCCCCATGGAGAGAAACTTGAGAAAGGTCCCCTCGCTGCCAGTAAACCATTTTTGTGTTTGCTTTTCAGACCAGTTTCCAGACAGACCTGTTCCTGGACTGCCCCATGATAATTTCTGGATGACTCTCTCTGGGGTATCCAGCACTCTGCTTTATCAGCAAGGTGCAGTTTGCTCTCCCAGTCGTTCTCCAATCTATCAGCCCCTGGGCCTCCCCTTCCGCCGCCGGGCACCGCGCTCCAGCAGCACCCACCTAAATTGATCTTTAGTTAATTTTACACTTAGCACAGAGAGCAAGGCATGCCCATTTCCCATTAACTCCAACAGCTCTCCTGGACACTGAAGGGAGCCTGGCCTGCAGTGGCCATGCCCATGGATACCAGCTCTCTGAAAGGATGCTCAGGGAGAAAATGCATCCAGCTGGGAATTTGGCAGCAAAGCATGGTGGCAGCTGAGTGCAGGAGCAGTGCTGTGGCTGCTGGGCTGTGTGGGACCTCACTGTCCCAGGGACCTTGTCCCAGAGACAAGGCAGAGCCTGTGCCAGCACTGGGCAGAGCTCCTCTTGGCTGGGAAGGCTGAGGAGCAGCTGGATAAGTGTGGCTTTAGGCAAGGAGTGTGTTGTTGCTCTGGCTGTACGGTTTTGGCTGGAGTTGGGACTTTGGCCGTAATCGTACTTTTATTTGTTCTTTAATCTCAGTCACCTTATCAGAAGCCTTTGAACAACCAAACACATCTCTGCTCAGCTGGAGAACAGGCTTTGCTGTGTCTTTTTGGTTGGTTTTGTTTGCTTGCCGGAGACCTCCAGGAGATTAAGTGATCCCTCACAAACCTGGGCTTTGCCTTGAAGTCTCTGGAGACTGCAGCACTTGGGTGCTGAAAGACGTCTGTATTTTAGGGGGACTGACATTGGACCAGATCCCTCAGGGCCTTGTAGGATCCAGGATTTGAACCATTCCTGAGACTATCCATGTTGTCTTCATCATAGACATCAGGTTACATGCCACTGGCAGGACTTGCTGGTCTGTCTGCAGAAGAAGAAATGAAAGTGGGCATCCCAACCATGGGGTGCCATGGGCTCTCCTCAGCAGAGGTGGGATGAGCCTCCCCTTGTCATTATTTTTTGTCCAGTTTTGGGCTGTTCAGAACAAGAGAGACCTGGAGCACCTGAAATGGTCCAATGGAGGATGCTGAAAAATGCTGAAGGGCCTGGAGCATGTGGGTGCCCAGGATGGGATTCTGTGTCAGTTTGCTCCCATTGCCTCCTGTCCTGTCACGGGGCCCTGTTGAGAACAGCCTGGTTTCCTGCCTTCATTCCCTCCCATCAGAGGTTTATACACATACTCAAAGTCCCTCCAAGACTGTTCTGCTCTGGGATGAGCAGCTCCAGCTCTCTCAGCTGCTCCTCACATGAAGGATGCTTCAGACCTTATGGCCTTGCACTGGACTGGCTCCAGTCACTGCATCTCTCTTGTACTGGGGAGCCCGGGGCTGGCCCCAGCAGTGCAGGTGTGGCCTCACAAGCCTGAACAGAGTGGGAAAGGAGGCTGCTGGGGCCAGGGAAGCTGTGTTTGACCTAGGGATGGCCAAGGATGTCTTTAGGATTCTCCATGGCCAGCGGGAGCCGTGTGCTGTGTCTGACCCCAAGGAATGGGAAGTGGTAAGGGATGGGTCCAGCCCCAGCTTTGTCTCAGCCAGAGCTTGGTGCCCACAGGAAAATAGTGGAAATGATTTTCAGGGGAAAGCCTGGAGAGAAAAGCTGTATTGATCGAGGGAAACTGGGTGGAGCAGGTGTTTACAGAGCAAATGCCTTTTGAAACATATCAGCAGGCAAACAGGGTGGGGACCTCACGAGCTGATGCCACCTCCTATTTATGGAAAGTGTGACAGGATGTCCACATAAATGTGATGCCTCACCTGGCGGAAAAAACAACAAAACAGTGAAATCTAGGAGAGATTTTATGGTTTCTAGGAAAGTTCTGCATTTCCATGTGTGTGCAGAACAGTTGCTCCCATCACAAGACAGACAGTGAGGGGCTGGAGTGTGTCCAGGGAAGGGAATGGAGCTGCAGAAGTGTCTGGAGCCCAGGACACAACCACAACCCCTATCAGCACTTTCCCTTCTCTTTACTGGGCTCCACAGTTCATCCTCCATGCACAAGGGGATTCCAGCCAAACCGGGATCTCTTTGAATCATCACCTCCCTGCCGTGCACACCCGGACACGCCGCTCTCGGCACCGCCCTCGGCTCCTGCCTGGCAGCACCAGCGCGCAGCCCCTGCCCGGAGAGAAGGTGGGAGAGCAGCCACCACGAGAGCTCAGCAGAGTCAGTCCCTTTGTTCCTCCCGCCCGAGCCTCTTCTGGCAGTAGCCAGTGACAATCGGATTCAAAGTCACCCGCAAGTCCTGCCCTTGGGGAGCCCTGGCAGCAGCTCCCCGAGCTCAGCTGGAGCAGCTGTGCCGAGCTCCACAAGCCCGGCCATGCAGAGGGAGAGTTTTATCCCAGCCCATGGGAGTCTCCCCCTGCAGGAGGCCACGGGCAGCTTTCCTCAGCCCAGGCTCTCCCGGCCCTGCCCAGCCTGCACACGGGGCTGCAGCTGCTGCATGGCCAGTCCCGGCCAGGCTCCAGAGCAGGCAGCTCCATCCCCCTTCCCACCCCAGCCCCTTACACTGCTCGGGCTGCAGTCTGAGCCCCCAGGCCACCCCACGTACACAGGAGCTCTCTCCTAGAGATGCCAGGGGACAAAAGGCCCAACTCTTGCCAGAAGAGCCAGCTCCTTCCTTGGGGAGCAGCCTTACTTCCATCCCAAGCTCTTCCTAACACCTGAACATCTCTGGGAACAGACCCTTCCTTTCAAGCCCAGCAAGAGCCCGAGGCAGTGCCCATGACCACACCATGCACTTCTAGGTGAGGAAGGAATTAAAACTCAAGACCATTACTGCTTGTCCCTGCAGGGGTCATCAAAGCAGCGTGGAAATCCAGGTATCTGCCCAGGGAACAGGCACAGTGAACTATTTTCTTCTCAGTTACTTTTTGTAGGAAAAAAAGCCCCTGAGGTTTGTGTTTTCTGTCCTCAGTGGCAATGGAGGAATCTTGACATATTTTAAGGTCAAGAAAATTAAATCTTTGGGCCTTGGAAAGCTGCAAAGGAGATAAAGGTCACAGATAGCCTCCCTTTACCTTTGCTTCTCCAGGTCTTTTGTGGCCTGGCTTCTTCACCATCACCATCTTCACCCCAAGAAGGAAGGAATTTGAAATCAAATCCTGAAGGAAGGACAGGAAGTCCTTCGGGTCTGAGTCGTGCTGGTCCCACCAGCTTCGTGGTCTGGTCCCTGGAGCTCCCCCAGGTGAGTGTGTGACACTCTCAAGCATGAATGAAAAGCTGATGCTCTGCTCCTACCACTGCTCTATCACACACATAATGACCCCAGAAGGTAAGGGTAGCCAGTCCTCCTTTCTCCAGCAGCACTTGAAGCTTTCCTACAATGGGAGTTGGTCCTTTGTTGACCTGCTGATGGATCAATTTATTTATTTATCTATTTAATTATTTATTAATTTTTGAGGCTTTTTCATGCAATGGTGCTGCTTTAGGGGAGTTCATGGCTCAAGGTGCCAGTGGGGATTGTTTGCTCAAGCAGGAGCTGCAGATCAGGCTCCTGCTGAGGCTCCCAAGCTCCCTGCTTGGTTCTGCTGGCATCAAGGCTGTCAGTAAACCACATTCCCATTCCTTCTTGCCTTCAGACGATGTTGACACGAGGGTATCCAGAGCTTGGACATTGGCCAAGTCACTGTCATCTCTTCCAAGACCAACTGAGCCTCACTGGATGATATTGTCATTGTTTATGGTTAAACCATCTGCCATGTGGTTAATTAATTAACTCTAAACCATTGTTTATGGTTGATTACCATATCCAGCTCCAGTAATTGACCTGTCTGTGGTGTCAGTGCCCTGTGGGACAGTGTGGGGTAGCTGAGGAGTCACGAGGTGAGCCTCAGGGGGAGCCCCGTGGCCACAGCGAGCTCCCGCGGGTGCCTAAGCTGAGGTGGAGGTGCTCAGTGCTCCACTGTGATCCTGCCATGGACACAGGGAGGTGGTGGCACTGCTGGGGGGCTGCAGAGCCAGCTCTGGCCATTGTGTTTGAGCAAGGGCTGTGCAAACAGCACTACGTGCCGGGCCAAGGCTGCCGCTGCCATTTCTTGTTGGCAGCAGAAGGTCGGAGGTTCAGAGGGACAGATTTGGGTCCAGAGTCTATGTGTGAGGAGAGCTGTGACTCATCAGAATCATGACAGGAGCTGGGGACTGAGCGGGGTGGCCTCAGGAGCAGAGTGGGTGCACCATGTAGGGCTCTGGGGCAGGAGGGGAAGAGCAGATTGAGGTGGATGTTGTGAGGAAGAGGAGCACAATCTGCTCGTTTCCTTCCTGCCCACACACACTCTGCCCCTGCACCAGGTCTGTGGCTGCCTTCATTCCTTCCTCCTGCCCTGTGTCTCTGATGTCCCGTCTCATCTGGCTCTTTGGCCTGGAGAAATCTTTCTTTCTGTGCAGTCTGAGCACGTTTGTCCCACAGGAATGGAACTGAGTCCTACAGAAAGCCAAGGAGCTGAAGAAGGTGGGGATGGAGTCTCTGATATGCTGTGGGTCAGTGAGGGGGGTGGGGTGCACTGGGGCTGTGTGTGAAGGTACATCCTGCACCCCCCCAGTTGCAAAAGTGGCCCAAATACCAGTTCTTTGCAGATGTTCAAACATCCCCTTTTCTGAAAATGCTGTCAGGGCTGCGGCAGCAGCAGCAAGGCTGGGGCAGGAGTGTTTGCTGAGCAAGCAGCTGCTGATTGCATTGATGGGACTCATTAGGCTCCAGGTGGGTTGAACTTTGTTCCAGGAATCACCTATTACAGCTTCTGCTCCCCTCACCTCTGCTGCCTTAGCTTTGGATTCTTTTCTCTGCTGTGGGCCGGGGGAATGATCTGGGCCTTTTGCCATGGAATCACAGAATGGTTTGGGTTGGAACAGACCTTAAAGCTCATCCTGTTCACCCCCCTGCCATGAGCAGGGACACCTTCCACTATCCCAGATTCCTCAAAACCCCATCCAACCTCACCTTGGACACTTCCAGGGATGGGGCAGCTACAGCTTCCCTGGGATAAGTTCTATTTCTATCTTTGCTGCCTCATGGTTCTTCCTCACAGTTATCTTCTGTATCCTCTGCAATAACCTCTGACTGCTCAGAGGGGCTTCTGTCCCACCAGACATGGAATTGGGTAGAGTTGATACATTTTTTTGGAGCCTGTCCCTGGGATGCTGTAAGGAGGCAAGAGCTGATACTTAGGAAAACATCCAATTCCCTGAAAAACCAGGGAATGCAGATGGCACATAACGTGGGTGAAAGCAAGAGGTGTGTGCAGGCGTGGGGGGCATGTTACCACAAGTGGCACTGGTCATGAGACATCTTTCCCCTGTCAGATCCATTCTGAAGATACTCACCCAGCAAAGCTTGGCTGGGAAGAAGGGAAGAAGGGCGTAGAATCTGTTGCAATCAATTAGCTGGGACATCATATCCCAAAAGGAGCCATTTCTTCTTCCCATTGGTAGAGCCCATGTTCGAAAAGGCAATTTCTGAGTGAGGAGAATGCAGGTCCAGGCTGGGGGAAGTGAGGAGATGAGGAACTGAGCCCTCAGAGAGAGAGACTGGAGCACTCTGAGCTGTTTGGCATTGAAAGGGCAGAAAGGGGAAGCCATAGACATACAAGTGGTTGAAAGTGTCTTGGGATGAATGACAGATGTGAGGGCAGGTCACAAGGAGTGGAGGAGCTCTCTGAGTGTCTGTGTAGCTGCAGTGGTTTCCACCAGCCTCAGGGAGCACACAGACCATCTCTGCAGGGTTGGTCTGTGTGCTCCCATGTGTGGTAGCCCCTCCAGAGGAGGGTTGGGCATGGTGCCTCTCCAGAACCACCCCTGCACCCCAGGGAATGGATATCCCTGTTCAGAGACCTTCAGACCACTGTCCTTCTGTTGATGCAGGAGATGTCTCTTTCCAGGTGTTCCTCAGCCAGTCTGGGAGAATTATTTTCTTTTGAACAAGGAACACCAGGAGACAGTGCATAAAACCATTCTCTACCTTTACATTGCTCCTTAACTTAGTTAATCTTCTGGATCAAAACCTTCTACATGTCCCCTGCCTTCCCTTTCACCATCCAGATCTCTGAGTAGGAGGTACATGAACATGAGAGTTTGCCAGCTGTGAACTGAGGAAGGGATGGGTTAAAGAAGAGAGGATAGTTCCTCAAACTGAGAACCCAAAGTGGGAATCCTGCAGTGTGTTAGAGCTCAAAGAGCAGCCCCAGATCCAGCTGTATGTGTTGTTCTTGGGGCATGGCTGTGTCTTGTGCCTGAGAGCTGGAGTTCCCTACTTGGCTCAGCCAAGAAGATTGCAGATGGAGGAAAATTACTTCAGCAGAGCCAGCACCCCACTGAAATCCTTCAGGAGATGATAATGTTCAAGGTTGGGGTTGGGATACTGTCCCCTGCTTTGTCCCCTCAAGCCAGGACCCTGAGTGCTGCCAGGACTGGAACAGGAGCTGGCCACAGTCCCAAACTCCAGGTGCCCCAGCTGGGGGCAATGTTGCTGCCACATGACTCTGGCCATGGCACATCCTCTGTGTTCCGGTGCCCTTTCTGCTTAGACCTCTTTTATTTTTGGTTGGTCACCTGTGACCAGGAGAAACTGCACCGTGGCTGCTGGACAAGTGAGCAGCCTGTACTTTGGTGTTTGTGAGCACAGCTGAACCCTGAACTGCTCCAGGTGCAGTCCCTCCTTAAAACCAGAGCAGCTCAACTTGCAGTTAATCCTTTAATTCAGCTTGGATTGCTGAAGGTGGGAATAACCTCTGAGCCACCACCTGTGCTCTTTAACAGGGGATACTCTGTGCTACCCCTACTGTAATTACTCTCTGAAGGTGTCAACACTCTGGAATGAGAGAGGCAGCTCAGATTTATCTTTTAGGGGCTAAGCCAGTGCAGCCTGTTCCCTTCTTTTGTTTTCTCTAGTTTAGTAAATCCTCTGCCACAGGCAGAGCCTTCTAGAGTTGCTAGAGGAAATATTATGCTAATGAGGAAAAAGCTGATGGTTCATTTGGTGTAAAGCTCTCCCCTGGGAAGCTGTTTGCTGCTGTGCTCTGAAAATCTGTGCTGGCATCCCTCATGGTAGACAAGGAAGAATACACAGGTTGGTGGTTCCAACTTCCCCAGAGCCTGCTGTCATTACACAAGGCTGATGACCTTGATTAAAGGCCCGGTCTTTTTTCGGGGATTTCCCACCTCAGAGAATGTGCAAAAGGAACAAAAATATTGTTTGTAACAGGATCTCCACAAAGCTTTTCCTGCTGTTTGTTCATGTTTGTCTCCATGGCATGTTTATGAGGGGGGTGTTGATGTCAGCATGGGGCTGTGGGACTCCTGTGAGAGCCAGGACGCAGTAGAAACGTTTGGTTTGATGGAAAAATCTTACTGCTGCATATAAGAAACCACTGCCCAGGATAAAGTGGGATGGAAATGGATTGAGGTGTGGGATCAAAGACCTGCAAAGAGTTGGGATCTTATTTCCCATTCCTTTGTCTAACCAGGGGAAAGCTCTGTGTTCTTGCCTGCATGCCAGAATACCACAAGGGCTGATTGCTCCCAAAGGAATGGGGACCCCAGCATGATCCTTGTCCCCCACAGTCTCCATCCAGAGTGATCAGGATGAGCCCTGGATAGTAGCTGGACTCAGCCCAGAGTCCAGATCTCCTGGGATCTGTTGGTGACAAGGAAGGTCTGAGCCTAGGATCAGATCTGGGGACAGTGGCAAGGTTGGAGACATCCTGGGGACCACCAGGTAGATCCAAGGTCTGGCTGAGGAGTCTGGGCTGGGGTCAGGACCAAGAGGGCCAGGCAGGGGCAGAGCTGAGGTGGAGCTGGAGATCAGTGCTTCTCCAGCATTGCTCAGGCAGGGAATGTTCAGCTGAGCATGAACAGACTCCTGGAAGATTTTAGTGGAGGTCCCCAGTGAGGCTGGAAAGGAGGGAGGATGGGGTTGTTGGAGCAGGTGATGCCTTTGGTAAGGGCTGTCTCTTGCACAGCTGACCAGTGTTTCTCCAAGGCTTGTTCCCTCTCTCTCTGCCCCCAGCATGTGGCCTGGCCCTCTCTGGCTGTGGTGTCTGTGCGGGTTCCACCTGGCAGAGGTGTGGCAGGACCTGCTGCCTGCAGTGGATGACAGGAGGAGGATATTGGTGGAAGGGCAGGACCTCTGGTGAAGGGGGGAGCAACAGATCAGGTCCTGCACGGCTGTGGACACGGCCATGCTGAGACTCTCAGTCCCTGGCAGTGAGCAGACTCCCCAAAAGGACTTCATTTTCCTTTCCCACTGCAATTAAAAGGGAATTGCAGTGGAATAAAGTGATTTCTCCCCATACCTTGCCTAGAACATAACTGATCTTTACTAATCAATCTCCATTGCACAACAACAATGGTCATTGTTGCCCAGAGAGGTTCTGGACCCCCATCTCTGGAAGTGTCCAAGGCCAGGTTGGATAAGGCTTGGAGCCATCTGGATACTGTAAGTTCCTGGGGTACTGGAAGATCCCTGTCAATGGCAGGAGGGCTGGATTAGATGAGCTTTGAGGTCCCTTCCAACCCCAACCATTCTGGGATTTTGTGATTACACCTACAGAGTGCAGCCACGTCCGTCCACCTTATGCAACTTTTAACAAAGCATCTGAAGCAAGAATTTTTCTTGTTCCTTCCTTATTCTTGCAACAGTTTTCAGGAGCTGTTAGAGCCATGTCACACTATAGCTGGGCTTTGCCATCACATTCCCCAGTGCCACAGCACCCACTTGAGCAGAGGGTGAGGACAAGGACCCAGTGGACGATGCTGTGGGCTCCGGGAGGGTGCTGCTGCATCCTGATGTCCACCCCAGCCCAGAGCTCCCTCACTGAGACCAGCCCCAGCTGGTCACAGCCAGACCTCTGTCCTGAAGCCCCCTCATCTCTGCCTATGTTTTCTGCTCCTTTATCCCTGCAGCTGGAAATGCAATGAGGATTAAAATGCCACAGGAGTCTAAAAGCCCTCAGGAGGGGGTTTGAAATCTGCTCAGCTGGGGCTTTTGCTCCCCCCTCTCTTCTCCTTCCAGAGCTCTTGACAGTCCCAAGACTTTTATTATTTTCCACATTGCAAAACAGTAATTACTGGAAAGGACGAGGTTGTTTGAGAGCCAGGGCCCCGGGTGCCTCGAGGCTGTGCCAGCCCCGGGTGGCCCCGGGGTGAGGACGGGAGGAGCCATTCCCCTCGGATTTTATCTTGATGAGAACATCTTGACCAGCGAGCAGGAAACAAATTCCTCTGACACTCAGGAGTGAGAGGAGGCACCAGAAGGTCAAGCCTGCCCTGGGCAGGGCAGGTGTTTCACTGGTGGTCACCAGGGCTGGGCTGGCAGGGAGGAGATGCCCTCCCAGTCCTGGGGCCAGTATTTGCTCACTGGTGTCATACTCAGCTCTTGACCTCCAAAGGGTGAGATGTTTGCATGGCTCGTGACAGATCTGTCTTTGAAAATCTCAAGAGCAGGAGGGAAATTAATTTAACTAGAGTTCAAAGGGTCTGCAATAAAGACTAAGCCTTGCTGTTATTCTAAAGTGTTATTTCCATTAATTCCCTTTTAATGCTGCTTTAAAACTACAGAGTGGAAGGGAATGTTGGCCAACAGATTTTTTTGGTGGTTTCAAAACAACCACCATTAATCAGCAGGGAATTATATTGGCTGTAAGAGTGTTGAAATGGGAAGGTGGCTTCAAGCAGGACACATGTAGCAGCGTGCAGCTGTGGTGACAGATTAAAAATTAGCTATTGTGAAGCTTCCCGCATGGACAGGGGCTTGGAATTAATGATTACCATAAATTAACTAACTGGAAAGGGGTTGAACAGCAAGTGGTAGAGTTCAGCTTGACCCATTGGTGAGCTGACCCTTTCCTGTTCATTTAATGCCCAAATCTCATTTCTGGCCAGAGCAGCTCTTGGGTGCAGCTCTGGGTGGCTGTGCCAGCCCAGCTGGGCTGCCTGGGCACTGTGGAGGATGAGAAGAGTTCAGTCCCTGCTCCCTGGGTCAGATCCAGCAGAGAGAGCTGCTCCAGCAGATGGACAATGCTCCAGCCCCAGGTCTGGTACTGCTGGCACTGCTCTGGGAAGCTGGTTCCCAAGCTCTTCTGGGTGTCTCCCCTTGCCTCCTCCTTTTTGTCCTTTTGGCTGCCAGCCTCTCCTGCCTGCTCTGCCTGTCACTCCATGCCCACAGCAAAGTCAATTGCCAATTTGGTCCAGGAAAATTCCAGCATCACTCTGCAACAGGCTCAGAGCTGCTCCCCTGGCTGCATCTGCCAGGACCTGCTTCAGTGATGTCCCCCTGCTCCCTTTTGGTGGTGGAGTAGCAGTGGCTCACCCCCAGGTTCACCTTGTGCTCCTCCACTGTTCCTCCCCTCTCACTACAAGGTCTTCTTGACCATCTCTGTCCCCATCCCAGAGTCCTGGGCTCTGCCACTGCAGGAGAACATCCCTGGATGTGTGCACGGTATCACACAAGAGCCACAGGTCCCTCCTCCTGGATAAGCCACTTTTTCTCCTGTTCTCAGCCAGCCACATCTCTGGGATGGTCCAGCATCTCGCTGTGGGGACAAGTCCCCGTGGAAACTGTCTGGCATGTCCCAGGGAGCTGGACACGGCCACTCTGTGGACAGAAGAGTTGTGCAACTGCCTGGTGCCTGCCCTGCCGTGGGACCTGGGGTCCTGCAGGAGAGGAGCAGAGGCTGCTGTGGCCACACAGGGCAGCTGGCACTCCTGCCATTTCTTTCCCAGATAGCAGTATTTACTCATTTGTTCCCACAGATCTTTGGAAAATATACAGGAGGCAAGGCCGAGTGTTATCAGGCTCCAGCCACTCTCCTTGCAAGAGTGTCTTCAGTAGGAATTCACCACCTTCCCTTCCAAAATCCTTTCAGGAACATCACACCTCCTGCTATTGCACAGAGTTGCTGGTAATCCTGTTAACCTTTGGGTTAATTAAGCAAACAGAGACCCTTCGTTAGGAGGAATGGCACTAATTGCATGTCTGAGAGGGTGAGTTTTGCATGGACCGCTGGCTGGTGGAGCAGAAGCCACTGCTGACTTCAGCAAGGGGGCTGGGGAGTTAATGGGGGCCTGCTTGGGAAAGGAGGTCAGGAAAACCTGTTTCCTCAGCACGGCTGGGCCAGCTGGTGTTTGCTGGAGCGGGGGATGTGCACGGGAGGACGTGGGGCAGTGGCACTGTCCTGCAGACCGCCCGTGCAAGGCACAGAGGGTCGAGCTGCTGGCACCTGGCTGTCGAGCTGCCACTAGTTTCCAGCCTAAAAATGCAAATCTATACTGGTATGACCTGGTAAGCAGCTCTGGACAAGAGGCCTCAGTCTGCAGCTGAGCTTAGCACTCCAAGCTGGGAAGAGCAGCTTAAAATCGACAGAGAGCTCTTTGTTTGCCCTGTGCAGTTTAGAAATTAGGCAATACTTAGAAGCAATACTTAGAAGCAAATATTGGTTCAAACAACACCAGCTCCAACTCTCCAGTGGCCAGTTTGGCTCATCCCAGGCAGAAAACAACATTTTGCAATACAGTCAAAACCTGACACCGAATATTTCTCTTAACCAGCATGGAAACAGGTTTGTGGCATTTCCTGAAAAATAAACTAAGCACAGTGACTCTGCAGTTGGAGCATGGCCCCAGAATTGACACATGGGTCCAAACATGGCCTGCAAGCCTGTTTCTGGAAAGCCAGCCACAGCTCTCCAGGTATTGGTCAGGCCTTGGGAGCCATGGGGAGTGCCAAGCTGGTCCCAGTCCATCGTCAGCCAAGGCCATGCTCTCAGAGCTGGCACTCCCGCAGTTGCTTACAGCTGCTGCGAGCCCCATGCTGACCTGGGCCCCAGGGCAGGAGTGACTTCCTCTTCCAGGAGAGGCTTGGCATCAGGCAAGAGGGCTGGGATTTCCCCCAGGTTCTTACACAGCTGAGGTAAACCAGTTCTGCAGAAGCCCCCTGACTTCTCCCTGCCCCTCCTGGGTACCTGAACACTAAATCCCAGAATGGTTTGGGTTTGAAATGACCATCAAGGACCCGTCCCATTCCACCCCCTGCCAGGGGCAGGGACACCTTTCACTGCACCAGTTTGCTCCAAGCCCTGTCCAGCTTGGTCTTCAAGACTTTGGGGATGGAGCAGCCACAGCTTCTCTGGGCACCCTGTGCCAGGGCCTCCCCACCCTCACAGGGAAGATTTCCCTCCAATATCCCATCTAACCCTGCCCTCTGGCAGTGGGAAGCCATTCCCCCTTGCCTTATCACTTCATGCCCTTGTCCAAAATCCCTCTCCAGTTTTCTTGGAGTCCCTTAAGGCACTGGAAGGGGCTGTAAGGTCTCCCCAGAGCCCTCCCTAGTCCTGCTGCTCACACTGCTTTGGATGTCTTGCCCTGCAGACACTTGGCTGCCATTGCACAGTGCCAGCTCATGCCCCGTTTATCACCCATCAGCTCCCCAAATCCTCCTCCACAGGGATGCTCCCCAACCATTCACAACCCTGGGTCACCATCTCCCATCTCTTGAGACAGGCACCTTTGCCATTTGAGTGCCAGTCTCAGCTTCTGTCCCACCCAGGCTATTGACAGAAGATGATCTGGGAAAATGTGTTCCTATCAGGCTCTTCCTGCCTTCACCTGCCTCCCCATGCAGGCCCAGGAGAGCACAAGAACTTGAGCCCAGCTTTTGTGGTTGACTGTGCTGACATCCTTGTCATGGGGCACTC
Source organism: Pyrgilauda ruficollis (assembly GCF_017590135.1). Taxonomy (NCBI): domain Eukaryota; kingdom Metazoa; phylum Chordata; class Aves; order Passeriformes; family Passeridae; genus Pyrgilauda; species Pyrgilauda ruficollis. The sequence goes on from NW_024529821.1 coordinate 4,474,922, forward strand.
CAGCCTTCTCCAAGCCACAACCTGGAAATTCCTATTTCAGAAGGAAACAAGTTAACTCTGGAGAAGCCGTGACTCCTGGTGAGTGTATATTTTGCCCTCTTCCTTCAGCACACCCCACCTTGAGGTTCAGTAAATTCCCCTTTGGTTTTTTTCTTCCATTTTCAGGGCATTTTCTCCTTAGTCACTCAAGGTGAGCTGGGTTTTCATCACAGCTGCCAGCCTGGTGACCCCTGGGAGCACCAACCTTAGCTCCAAAAGCTTCCACAGCTGCCTGGGAGCACCTCTATGGAAATAACTGCTCCAAAGAGTTGGGTGAGATACCTGTGATGGTGTAGTGCATTGATTGCAGCTGTCTCTATTTCCCTCTTTTTTTTTTTGTGTGTGTGTTTTTTTTTGTGTTTTCCACAGGCCCACACACAACCAGAGCTCAGCTACAGCCCCGTTCAGCTGTGGGATGAGCTGTGCCATGGGCAGCAGCAAGCTCTGTGGCAAAGCCAAGCCTTCTCCCACACAGCCATGCCAGCTCCAACTTTATCCCAAAGTCCTTTGGATAAAGGACAAACATCCTTTCCTTAAGACACAACCAAAACTCCAGTGCAGCCTCATCTCAACCACAAACCACAGGGCACACACATGACCTTGCAGTAATGAGGGAGATGTAAAAATAAACAATATTACTTTACCATCTCTTTCACTTGGCATTGTTCTTTCCCCAGGGTTCAGCTGTGTTTATACATCACCAGTGATCCGTGGTTGGGCAGAGGGTGTGTTCATTTGTATTTCTTCATCATTCATGTAATTTTTAGCAGCAGCATCCTCTTTTGGAAAACACAACGGCCGGGATGTGCGGTGTTGCAATGCAACGAACTTGGGATGTGTGACAATAATTCAGGTCATTCCGTGAAGATGTGCACTACAGGAGGGTGGGTGTTTCTGGGTGACTGGGACAAAGTCTGAGGGGCACTGACTTAGCTCTGTCCTTTCTGGTAAAGCTGCTCCTGCTCACATGAGCCAGAGCATGGAGCTCTTGCCTTGAAGGGCAACAAGAGTTTCCAGTGTTACTAAAAATTGGCCTTTGCTGTTCAGTCCCAGCTGAGTCAGCCAGACACGGGCATTTGGGAATGGGACCAACCATGCACCCAGGCAGCCAGGTATGAGTCAGACAGAACCTGTAGAGGGAGGTGAGTGTACTTAGCGAGAGGCAGGATTCACCATGTGACTAAATGTGCATTTTCTGACACAAAATTTGGCAAATTTGGGTGTCTGATGGATGTTTAGGGGAAAAAATTGATTGCATCATGCAGTTCATCCCTCCTGGACTCCAAAACTAATGACATTTTGCAGCTGAAGGCCACTCAGGACACTTTCCTTTTCCTTCCAAGGCTTGCCATGGTGGGCTGTACTCCTCAGAGAGAATCACCTTGTTGGGTCCTTTGGAGAGCAAGGCCTGAGCCCTCAGCCCAGGTGGCCTAGAGGATGCAGCCCTGGCCTGCTGTGCTTCTGCCAAGGGCTGCCTCCAAGGAATGCTGTGTGTTGGAAGAGTTTCTTCTCCACAGGCTTGGCCACAGGAGTCAAAGCTGTCAAAGGAGCATCCACAGGAAGCATGCACACCAGGAGGAGAGTGGAATCATCATGGAGAAACGTAGGATTTGCTAGCACCAAAAGGAAAAGCACCTCTGCATGTGGCTGGTGATGTTCCAGATGCCTTGCGGCTGGAAATCTGGAAATGCAGGCGGCTGCTGCAGTACAAGAGGTATTGCAATCCAAGCCTCTTCCCTCACCTTTGGATTTGCCCTGATGCCATCTGGGAGAGCAAGGGAAAGAGATGTGAAGTGAACACCACCCATCCCATCAGCACATCACAGCCATCCCCTTGGCAGGTAGAGAAGGCATTGAGATACAAGCATAGTGTGAAAAGGGAGAGAGGAGCAGTGAATTGTCCATGGAAAAAGATCTGGGAACCATATGCAGAAGGCAAAGATAGTTTGGGTTCTTCCAGCAACTGCTCTTCTGTTATTTGAGTGGATCCTTTATGTTTTCCAAGCTCTCTTCTGCATCTTTCCCCTTCATCTGTCCTGTGGTAAAAGAATCTTTATCTGGGCAGTGCTGTAACTACTTGTGGAGTCAACATGCCCAAGCATTTCCACCAATATTTAGGTGCTCAGGTGTCTTTGTTGTTTCAGCTGCAAGTACAGTTTCTCAATTTGTCTGTTAGAAGAGGCATTTTGGAACAAAACAGCAAAAAGCTCTGGGAGAACCACGTGGGACAGTCTCCTGCAAGCCCTTGTGCTTCTTCTTCCCATGGATGGGGATGTTGCTAAGGCTGCATGAATGAGGCAGGGATCAGTGAGACCTGCAGGAAGCTGGGGATGGACTTCAGTGACATCTGCTTGTCTTGGTGGAAAAAAGACCTTGGAAGGTTACAGCTTGCTGGAGTAAATATGGATGAGAGATCTTTTAAAAGGAGAGGCTTGAGGTCGGGAAAGTCAGTCCTCCTACAGCTGCAGTGTGTTTGGAGACATTCTGGACACAAGAAATTCTGCTCTTCTGGGAAAGCAAGGGATGAGAAATAGGAACCAGCCGTGCTGAAGGAAGTGCTACAGATGATGCTGAAATAACCAGTGTGGCCAGGAATGCCTCTCACTCACCCACAAGCAGGGTGGCTCCTGGTACCACGGTGGAGGTGGTCATTGCCTGAGGGTCTCCACCCTCCCTGGGTCACTGTGTAAAGCCAAATCCTTGGCCTGGCACTGGGCTCCCCCCTGTACTGAAGCCACTTTGGGCACCAACACCACCTGCAGGTCACTTTGCCCTGAGCCTGCTGGGAGAAGGGACAAGAGCCAGCCCAGGTGCTTCCAGTCAACCTCCAGCTGTGTAGAGAGTGAAGGCTGTAGGAGAAGGAGGACCTGTGCAGGGGATCCAGGAGATCCTCCCTCCAAGGGAGGCTCATGCTGTTGAAAGCAAGGCTGGGAGGTGGACCTCCTGGCTGGGCTTCCAACAGCAAACCTGTAGCTTCTGTGGGGTGGACGTGGTGAGTGGACCAGCCCTAGCAGTGGTCCAGGGATGCTGTTCAGGCTCAAGGTCCAGGGAATTCTCAGTTTGTGTGTATGTGCCAAAGGCTGAGGCTAGTCCTCTACCTGGCAGCAAAGATGGGGACATGAGTGAAGGCTGGGACAGCATCACAAGGGCTGCCCTTCATAAACCAAGGCATGCCCTCTGGCCCTAGGGGGACAGGCCAGGGGTGACACAATCGGATGGAGAAGCTTTGCAGAGGAAGTGGGAGGAGGCTGACTGCTAATCTCAGTATTTCTTCCCATGTTCGTCCCAAACATTTACCAAAAGTGCAGTGTGACGCTTCCTTCTCTCTGCAGGGCACTTATGGAGCTGTCTGGTCACTGCTGTTGGCTTTTTTTGCCAGATCATGTGTAAGAATAATTTACTACCTTTCAACCCCTCTGCCATTGCCAGGAGCACACAAGGGAGCGGGCAGGCACTCGGTGCTGCGAGCCAAGGGGCAATGGGCACCTCAGCAGCAGTTACTGGCAAACACACAAAACCCGGCTCTGGATCCAGCAGGGACTTTCTGAGATTAGTTCTGGGCAAGGCAGGGGGTGGGCAGCACAAAGAAAATTGCCTCTCCTGCCGCGTTTCAGCCCGCAGGAGTATTCAAATGTCACAACTTGGGAATTTTCCATCTGAAGCCCCTTGTAAAATGCAGAGCGCTTTGCCCTGCTCTGACTCCTGCCTGCGGAAGGGTTCAGTGCCAAAGTGAAAGGCTTCCTAAAAATGGGCTGATCCAGGGAGGGGGGCGATTTAGGAGCTATTGAGAAACAAGGAAGGACAAACAGTGTTAGGTCATTGCTTCTGCAAACACAGCCAAGGCTGTTGCTCTATAAAAGGGGCAGAAAGCGGTTCCAGAGCCATCACAGACTTGGAGGGGACGGTCTGTGACCAAGGCTGCTGCACCCCTCCCACGGCATCTGACCCCCTGCTCAAGCATGAAACCCGCACTCTTCACTGTGCTATCCTTCGGGATAGTGGGTAAGTGTCTGCTGAAAGCAGCCTTTGGGGGAAGGAAGTCAAAACCTCCGTGGACCCCAGGCTTCCCCCAGGCAAGGCTGTTTTGGAGCTGTGGCCAGACCAGGCAGCTGTTAAGGAAAAGCCGGGACACGAAGCGGTGCTTGCTTTGGCAGCTGTGGATCTGTCAAGGAGGATGGTGTTTTGATGTTACTGACGGCAGCTTTGGCCAGCCCGTGGGATGGAGGGAGGGTTGCAGTGCCCACACTGCAAGGAGGAGGGATGCTCTGCTCCTACCAGCACGGAGGAGAATGCTTGGGACAGGCTCCGCACTCGGGTGAAGGGAAAAATCATCCTCCGGCCAATGCTGTGCTGGGAGAGGAGCACGGGCTCAGCCAGGGGGGAGACATTATTGCAAGACCTGCCTGTCAAGCTTGTACATGTATTTGGTTAAACTTGAGGGCAGTGACAATAAAATAGAGCTTAAATAACGAAAGATGCCCTGTGCTTCCCACTCTGCTCCTGCGCTGCTCTGTGCACTTTGCTCAGGCTCCTGCCTGTTTTATGCCAAATTTGTGCTGCTGCAGGGCTGGCTCTGCTTGGAGAGATTCTTTCCTCTTTCTCTGCTCACAGCTCTGGCAGGCAATGAGCAGGTAGCTGTGTTAAGGAGACTGCTGGCTGCACCTGCCTGGGGACTGATGCCTGGACAGGGAAGGAGGGATCTCCTTCCTGGAGCAGGCAGTAGGATCTTCTGATCCTCCATAAAGTGTGGTGGTGATTAATGTCCTCTGTTAGAAAGTGCTCCCTCTGCCTCTGGCATCAGGTAGTCCTTCAGCACCTCTGCTGAATATTAGCATGCAAAGATGTTTTTTTAATGGCTCCTCCTCCTCCTCCCCTGCACAGAAAGAGATAAGAGGTCACCCAAAAGGTCTGTGACAGTGGCTGGAGCACTCAGGCTGCCATTACCTTCCCAGTGCCACCAGTACAGCTGGGTTGACTCCCTCAGGAGGTCCCCACCCAGCCTCTGCCCCAGGCAGGGTGCTTGCCAGCATTAGGTTAAGGTGACCATGGCTTTGTGCAGCCAAGATTTGAAAAATGTACGAGGAACTTGAAAAACATATGAAAAAAGAGGTGGTGGCTATAGGAATTGAGGCTAAGGATTCTCCCTGTGGCCAAATTCAGCACCTCCACTGGGAGGCTCAGGAATCAGGTAAAGAGAGGTTATTTCTGAGATGAAGGAGAAAATGGAAATGACACAGGTTAATCTGGAGGTGTTTGGAGGAAATGTGCCATCGAGGTTTGGAGGGAGAGGGGGGTGCAAGTGGCCTCTTGGTCTGCACAGCCCTGCCCAGGAGGGCAGAGTGAAGGTGAATTGTCAGCACAGGCTGGCCACATCCTTGAACTGCAAGTTTCCAGCATTCCTGGGTTCAGGTTTCTGGAGGAGACATGAACCTGCATCCACCGGAGGCTTTGGCTTTGTTCTGGTCCCCCAGAGCAGCATGGGGTGCAGTGGAGAAGGAGACACAGAGACAGTTCAATAGATCAGATCATCCAGCTGCCAAGGAGGTGAGAGTGGCAGTGCACTGCACACAGCCTGGCCAGGTCAGAGCTGCTCCCCCTCTGGGGTTATTGGAGCACTGCTTCAGTGCTCCAACTTCTCTCTCCATTTTTGCAAAGGCTTGACCTTGATTTCTATTGAAATGTGTGGATTTGTTCTGCTAATCCTGTGGATGCTGCTGTGAGTCCAGGCTGCTTGAATCACAATAGTCCAGGGACAGGAATGATCATCCCAGAGGTTCCTGATGGGGCACACATCAAGCAAGAAAGAAAGGAAGGACCTTCCTGCACAGCTTGGGAGATCCTGCACGTGGCCATCACCCAAAGCCATGACCACAGAGAAGCAGTGATCTTGTGCTCACAGGGAGCCATTGACCTTGTGCTCACAGAGATGCTGTTTCTCTCCCATCAATGCCTTTCTACCTCCCTGAGACTATTTATTTCTGGTTCTTTCTACAGCTCTGTGTTTTGCTGCTCCCCAAAAGCCAAGTGTCAGGTGGTGCACAATATCCTCAGCAGAAGAGAAAATATGCAATAGCCTGAAGGACCACATGCAACAGGAGAACTTTGCTTTCAGTTGCCTGCAGAAAGCATCATACCTCGACTGCATAAAAGCCATTTCGGTGAGTGGGCAGCAAACTCCTCTGCTGGGATGTTTCAGCAGCCTGTTACACCTGGAGATGGAGTTTCAGTCCCTGGTTGTTACCTGTGATCCCACTGTTATGCACAAGGATCCAGGAGAGACTCTGGGAAGCGCTTTTCCTGCTCTTTGTTAATTGATGAAATCTCTTTGTTGTTTAGAATAGTGAAGCAGATGCCATTAGCTTGGATGGAGGTCAAATTTTTGAGGCAGGCCTTGCTCCCTACAAGCTGAAGCCCATCGCTGCTGAGGTCTATGAACACAGTGAAGGTACATTTCCATGCAATATTTTTAAGTTGAGTGGTGGTAACAAACTAAGAGTGCAGAGTCCTTTCCATACAGTGTTCCCAACTATTTTGGTTGGGGGTCCAAGACATTGCCCCTGATTTCCAGCTCCCAGAGGGGAAGGCATGGGGGGCAGTTCAGCAAAATGTGAATCATCACCCATGGTCACAGGATCCAGTGCCCCATTTCTTGTCATTTGCTGCAGTGCAGGTCTCTGATCCTATGAGCAGAAATCATGGTCCTCCTGAATCATGGCATAAAAATGGGGCTGGTCCCAGAACTCTGCTGTCAGTGAACTCTGTGGGTAAAACACGGAGCTGAGAGGCACAGATAAGTTCTGTGATTTCCTGCGCAGTCATCAAGACAGAAAAAAAAAAAAAGATTGGAGAGGCAACAGCATTACTAGTGGCTGGGAGGGACACCCAATTGAGATCATGGAGGCAAGAAATGCAGGCAATCCCCAGGAAAAAAAGGAGAAGCATAAAAAGGGCTCTGCAACAATCCCTTCTGATCAGAGTAAGATCCATAGCTCCATCCCTATTCACCCATTGTACCATCCTCATCTCTCCCTCTTCTTCCTGGGAGCCAAACAGATGCCATTTCCCCACCACATCCAAAGCTCCAGTCTCTTTTGACCTCTTCCCTGGAGTTCAGCCTGTTTCAGGATCAAAGCAACGCAGCAGAGTAATTCCCAATGTGGTAGTTAAGAAAAAGATCTTAAACCTTAAAGGCTGAGGTCTGTGCCACCCCCAAAACTCCGTCATTGTATCCCTATATGGCGTGTGACAAACTGGGTAAAATTCTAAAGACTAAATATGGAGTTTCAGTTTCACAAGGTGTTCATGAGCAATGGCATGTGAGAAGAGACTTGCCAGTGGAGACTTGCAAAAAGATTCATTGAAGTTCCTTATAAAACTATGGCACCTTTGTTCTGGTCTCCCAGAGCAGCCATTCAGCTGCTTTTAGTGGTTGGGGCACACATGGAGGGACTGTGGTGGTGCTATGGCACCTCTCATGGGGTGATGACATTGACCTTGTGCTCACAGAGATGCTGTTTCTCTCCCATCAATGCCTTTCTACCTCCCTGAGACTATTTATTTCTGGTTCTTTCTACAGCTCTGTGTTTTGCTGCTCCCCAAAAGCCAAGTGTCAGGTGGTGCACAATATCCTCAGCAGAAGAGAAAATGCTGATAGCATTTTCAGATCACTTACTGGAAGTTGTAATGTGCAGCATTAGTTCAATAAGGGCAGCATTAGCTCACCCCCAAGAAAATGAGAAAACCACAAGTGTTCAACGAATTTAGCTGATTGTTTAGAAGCACAGCACTTTGTTCCCTGATATTGGGGGTTTAGCAGGATTTGAAATGTCCCTAAGTCCTCTTCTCCCATTGCTTAATCTCTTTTTCCTGCACTGCAGGCTCCACTACCAGCTACTACGCCGTGGCCGTTGTGAAGAAAGGAACAGGCTTCTCCATAGATGAGCTGCAGGGCAAGACCTCGTGCCACACGGGGCTGGGCAGGTCGGCTGGCTGGGTCATCCCCATTGGGACACTCATCCACCGCAGGGCCATCGAGTGGGACGGCAAAGACTCGGGCTCCATCGAGCAAGGTGAGACTGCGCTGGGAGCTCAGCCACGGCGGGTGCACGGTGAAAGGGCTGCTGCCCAACCTTCTGTGGGGTCAGGAGGTAGCTCGCAGGGCACTGACATTTCCCTTCATGTGGATCCCCTCCCTTCCAAGTCTTCCTAAAAGTGAATTTTTGACCAACTGTTGCTTCCTTCTCATCCATAGCTGTGGCCAATTTCTTCTCTGCCAGCTGTGTTCCTGGTGTCACCACTGAAGCCAAACTGTACCGCCAGTGCAAGGGGGATGCCAAGACCAAAATGTCCCGCACGGGACCTTATTCTGGATATTCTGGAGCTTTTCAGTGAGTGAGAGTTATTTTTCCTTTGGGGGAACATTCTAGCCCTGACACATGCAATTTTTTATTATACCAAGGAGGGCTGTGTTGGAATCATGGGTTGTTACTTTAGGACACAAAACAGCACCACATGGACTCGCTGTTCTTTTCAAGGTAAAAAGGGGAAGTTTATTTTTTGTCTCTAACATTTATAGATTTCTAAAAGTGACAGTGGATTGGAGGGTGAAAGTGTCACCTCTCAAATGACACTGGACAAACTAACAGTCTATTAAATTTTTTTCTTCCATAAAAGAATGCAAAACAATAAGTTATTTACATAAAGTGTGTGAGAAATTTCGTTACATGAATGTAAACATCAGAAGGCTTAGAAAATCTTAAAAAAGTCAGGGTGACAATGGGTCCTGAGGAGACTGAATTACTTCTCTGCCATTACAATTTCTTCCCTTCCAGCATAGCTTTTTTGGGGAAGACCATTACTCTGTGGTTGCAGTTTATGCCAAAAATAATTTGTTGAAACGGGAGATAGGGAGTCACAATGTCTGTTTTTCTAACTGCTGTTTCTCCCACCTGCAGCTGTCTGAAAGATGGCAAAGGAGACGTGGCTTTTGTGAAACACACAACTGTTCAAGGTACACTGCAAGATCCCTCATTTCTCCTCTTTCTGGTCCCACCTCTCGCTGCCACTCCATCCTACAATTTGTCTGCACTGTGCAGCTTTCATTCCTCTCCAGGCCAAAATGCCTTTTTCATCTCTTGAAAAAAGTTTTGCACATTGTGAACTGACTCATCCTTGCTAATGACAAATGGGAATTATGGTGGATCCACTTTTTCCTCTCTGAGGTTCTTCTTTGTAGTTGGAAAACTTGCTTGGTGCTGTATCTCAGAGCCAGCTGTAATGTGAGCAATAAAATGAGCAGGTCGCCTGTCCCTCTGGAAGGGATTTTGGAGGGAATTCAGCCCACAGCAAGAGTTCACTAAGTCTGTGGAGACCAAGGATGGCCTGGCACACCCAGGACCTGCAGTGAGCTGAGTGGAGGGTCACCAAGGTGGTCATGGGGCAGGGATAACTGTCCTGCAAGGAGCTGCTCTGTGGGATAGGCTTGATCAGCCTGGGGACCTGATACAAGGGGAATTTTTTTCTCCTTGAGGACAATGAGGTACTGGGACAGGTTGTCGAGGACAGCTGTGCACTCTCCATCCTTGAAGGGTTTCAAGATGTACCTGGAACATCCTGCTCTGTCCCTGCCTTGACCAGGGATCTTCAAAAGTCTTGAATTCTCATATAGCCTTGTGATCTCAGTCCTGGGCTTTGTCTGCAGCCTTGACATTAGTCACCTTGTGGCCTTCACTGACCATGTGCAGCTCCTGACCTGCTCAATCCATCTGTACGGAATTTGTAAACCTATTTGTGTCCCTTTGTGCATAAATCCTGACACTGTTGGGTTAGTTATGGCAGAGGCTGAGGTGATGTCTCTTCCAAAGGCATTGCCTTGATATGCCCAAGATGACCCCATTGCAAGGGGGGTGCCTTCAACCTGTCTTCTGCAAAGAATTCCCCCCAGAGCTTCAACAGAAATCAGTTAATCACAGAGCTTCCCAAACTGGCCTTTCTGTCTCTTTTCATGGTGGTGCAACTCATGGTTCCTCCATTCCTTCAGAAAATGCCCCAGCTGAGAAGGACGAGTACGAGCTCCTGTGTCTGGACGGCACCCGCCAGCCCGTGGACAACTACAAGGCCTGTCACTGGGCCAGGGTTCCTGCTCACGCCGTGGTGGCTCGAGATGACAGCAAGGTCAATGACATCTGGAACTTCCTCTCCAAAGCACAGGTACCACCAATCTCTCCTCTCCTTCCTCTAACATCCCCTGTCCTCTGGTTTTGATTGCTCTCTCCAGCTTTCCAAGAGTTTTGGTGTGGTTCTTTGCTGATTATTTTTCCCTTCTGGCAGGAAAAATTTGGTGTGGGCACAACCAGCACCTTCCACCTCTTTGGGCCACCTGGCAAGAAGGACCCCAGCCTCAAAGACTTGCTTTTCAAAGACTCTGCAGTACAGCTGAAGCAAATCCCACCACTGATGGATTCTCAGCTCTACCTGGGCTTTGAGTATTACAGTGCTGTCCAGAGCCTCCAGCAAGGTAGGCAGGACATCAAACACCAGTGTCATGTCAGCATGGGCTGTGTGGAGGAGTTGGCATTGGCAAATACAGCCAGGCCAAAGGAACATGATTTTTTCAGACACAGACTATCATCTGCAAAATATTTTGAGTGAAATCACAGAACCTTCACAAACTTCACTTACATCAACAGGAATTTGTTGTATCCAAACCCAAATTACCACATTGGCAAATATGGAAAATCTACACAAACTCTACACCAGTTATTCAGCTGGTGGTAGAGATTGGGCATGGTCAAAACTGCTGCTTAGAAAAACCATTTCTTGGCTGTAAAAAAAAAGGAACGTCCCAGGACACCAGGTTCAGACACTTGAGAGAAAAAGTGTCCTTGATTTCCATCTAGACTCATCAAGCATTTTGTGATAGCTTTCTGACAGTCAAACATCCCACAAATGATCTCTGAAATCCACTTAGAATTCATAAAGCACTTTTGTTAAGTGATATTTATGGAAGGGGTGAATGGACTTCACATAGCATTAAACCAGATTATTCAAATGCTGTTCTACAGAAACATAACTGGGTTTCCAGTTCAGTGTGGTCTTAGTCTCATGGCTGTCTGGGCTGTGAGGAGTGCAGAAATGTGGGACATATTTCAAGCAGCCATTCCAAGTGCTATTATCACACAGGTATTTAATGGTTATGCTGTTTTAGCTAACAGAAATCTGCCTGAATGGCTTGTGTTATGCAGCAATTCACCTTTCTGACCTGTAAGTTGATTTTTCAGCTCAAGAATCACTTTTTCTACTCTTGCCAGCCCAGGGCTTAATTAACAAGAACTCCTTGCCCTGAGCAGCAGCAGGCTGGTGTGTACAGGTGGTTTGTGGCTGAGTCCCTCACACCAGGACGTGGCTCTGCAGGGCTCACCCCTGTTTTCCCTGTGCTGCCTGTGCAGACCGCCTGACCCCCAGCCGCAGGGACAACAAGATCCAGTGGTGTGCCATTGGCAGGGATGAGAAGAAGAAGTGTGACGTCTGGAGCGTGATGAGCAACGGGGATGTGGAGTGTGTTGTGGCAGAGGACACCAAGGAATGTGTCACAAAGATCATGGTACAGCTTTTTTTACCTTTTCTTCTCACTGTGAACTTCTCAGGTGCTTCTTTTACCACCTGAGCTATGGAAAGCACTGGCCTGGGGACGTGCAGCATTTCATTTCTGCACCTTTTCCTTTCAGAAAGGTGAAGCAGATGCCATCAGCTTAGATGGAGGCTTTGTCTACACTGCTGGCATGTGTGGCTTGGTGCCAGTGATGGCAGAGAGCTATGAGGGTAAGCACAGCTCTCTCTCAGGGTCCAGGTGGTGGGGAATGGGCTGGTGCCAAAGTGTCGGTTCTATTCTGGAATCCTACAAAGCACCTGCAGTGCTGGATCCTGCAGAAATCACAGAATATCCTGGGTTGGAAGGAACCCACCAGGATCATAATCCAACTCATGGCCCTGCACAGACCCCCCAGCAATCCCAGCCTGTGCCTGGGAACGTTGTCCAAAGGCTCCTGGAGCTCTGGCAGCCCTGGGGCCGTGCCCATTCCCTGGGGAGCCTGGGCAGTGTCCAGCACCCCACTCCTCTGGGGGAGGAACCTTTTCCTGATACCCAACCTAACACACGGTGCTCTGAGGCAACTCTGCTCACCATTGCATGCCTTGTCTTTCCATGAGAGCTGAACAGCCTTGGTGGAGCAGGCATGGATAGTCAGGAACTCTGTGTTAATTAGGATGCCCTAGTCCTTTAGACCAGCCTTGGTAAAACTGCTTGTTTTAGCTCAGAGGAGCAGATGGAGGCTGTGCTTTGTTCTGCTGATGCACAAGGTGTTACTTGAAATGGTCACTTTTACAACAGAGTTTCTCCAGAAATTAGTGAGCTTGATTCTTCTTTTGGATTTGAGGTGTATTTAACTTAAAATTTTCTTCTTCTCCCCTCTCACAGACAATCACTGTGAATCACAAGAAGAACCAGGTAATTACTGCCAACAGAGGGACAGAAAACCGTCCAGAGGGATATAAGTAGAAAAGTAGATATGAGTCATGAGTGGAGAACAAATGGCCAGTCTCCACCCAAAGAGTGTCCAGTGTAGACATTAGAATTTTGGGAGAGAGGTTTAGCAGTTGGAGAGAAAATTAGGGGCTGCAATAAGATCAAGGTGAAGCATTTGGTAGTGGCAGAGATTGGTGAGGTCACACTGTAACTGTCAGGGCTGTGAACAGAGAAAGAGGGTCTGGGCTGCAGCATTAGGAAATTGTTCTTTTTAGAAATGGAAAGAGGGAGAGGAGGGGAGGGTTTTGTCCATTGCTAAGGAGAGAATAAGAAATCAGGAGTGAACACAAAATCCTCACATGTGCCTTGCCTTCTCATAGCCTTCTCCTGTACCCATGTATCAGAGCTCTGGAGGGCAGGGAAATGTCAGGGATAATAATTTCCCAGGGGTGTGGTAGAAGTAGATCCATCACATCTATAAACTCTTCCATTATTGCTGCCTGGCCAAGTACTTATAAGCACAGAGTAATTCAGTGCTGTTCGTAGGTGCCCTTTCCCAAGGGAAGCCAGTGCTCTCTCCTAAGGGATCCTTGGGCCAGGCCTCATTTCTTCTCTATTTTATCTTCTGAAAGCAACCTACTTTGCTGTGGCTGTTGTGAAGAAGTCTAACAAGGATATCAACTGGAACAACCTGCAGGGTAAGAAGTCGTGCCACACAGCCGTGGGGAGAACTGCTGGCTGGAACATCCCCATGGGCCTGATCCACAACAGGACAGGCAACTGCAACTTCGGTGAGTCCAGCTTGGAATCCATTTCTTTGGGGCGGGAACCAGCTCACAAAAAATCTTTTACCATCCTTCATCGGATTTTCAAAGTTTCTTGTGCCTCAAAGATTCCCTTCTGGAGGGAGGAAATGGAGAAGATGCTGTTTTTTAAGGTTTCACTGAGCAAAATTCTAGGCTTTTGGCATCTGTTTCAGAGTAGGATATAGCACATCAGCTGCTTTGGGGGTCTTTGCTTTTTTTTCCCACATCTTTCCCCTTCCTTTTGCAGCAGCCCAGGAGGTATTCCCGAAAAGGGAATGTGGGCTGCCCCACATGGGCCTGGTGCTTGTGCAGGGTGTGGTGTGGGGATAAAGGATGAAACTCAAAGGAGGGGAAGGGCTGAGAACAGGGGGCAGAGGCTGATCTTAAGAAACTTAATCCTACTGAGACTTCATTGAGAGTTATGGTCCAACAAAAATAATTTGGAAACATTATCAATGTTAACAACCAAGACAAAGGAAGCATATAATTATTAAAAGATTGAAGATATTAGTGTTAGCAAGTTTTATTCTTGGCTTCTCTATCCTCCTGCCTTGATTTCCCACTGTCCCTTCTACCCCAAGAGCTCTGACACTGCTGCACCTCTGCTGACCCATAAAGGCTGTGGAGGCTCGGGCTGGCTCTGTGGGAGCTGGGAATGGTTTGCAGGAAAAACATTCCTCTTTTTATGCCAAGATAGTGCCTATTGCACTTGAGCCTTAGGCCCTGCTTCATCACAGAATCACAGAATCAAGGAATGGTTTGGGTGGGAAGGGCCCCTTAAGGTCATCCCCTTCCCCCCCTGCCATGAGGACGCCTTCCACTATCCCAGGTTGCTCCAAGCCCTATCCAGCCTGGCCTTGGACACTTCCAGGGATCCAGAGGCAGCCACAGCTTCTCTGGGCAACAATAGCAATAATTAGCAAAAACAGCAGGACCTGAGTTCCGTGGTCAAAGCTGGATGCATGTGATTTGCTGCCCACTAAGTCACGCTCCTTATCCCAGCCCCCTGTGAGCAAGAACGTGTTATTACAATAAAACCTAACTTTTCAGGGCAGGAAAAGTGAATTTCTCCTATCCCTGCCTCCAGATGAATACTTCAGCCAGGGCTGTGCTCCCGGGTCTCCTCCCAACTCCCGCCTCTGCCAGCTGTGCAAGGGCTCAGGCGGGGTTCCTCCGGAGAAGTGCGTTGCCAGCAGCCACGAGCAGTACTACGGCTACACCGGAGCTTTACGGTACGTGCTGGGGACAGCCAGGCTGCCTCCGTGTCCTGGGGCTGCTCACAGAGGCCAGGGCACAGCTGAAGTACAGCCTCATGGCGGCACTAACTCTTTTTTTCCAGCACACCACTGAAAGGACATATCTCTGTAATACTACACATGTGTCACGTGCTTTTTCTTTGCTTTCTGAAAATTGATGTGAAATATCCCTGTTCTGTAAAATTCATGTCCTGGTGCCTCCGGGCAAACCTGGAGAGGCACAAGCCCTGTCACAATGGCAGAAGTGCTCCTCTTTTAGCATAAATAAGGAGTGTAAAGGCTGTGTTTCAGATATATTTAAAATATTTGTGGCAGGACTCCTAAACCTGGATGTCCTTGGAGATTAATTGTACAGAATAAGACTCAAGTCTAAATTAAATTTGTGGGAAAGGGACAGGATTCAAGCATTTACATCACTGGCCTCTCTTTCTACTTCCCAGGTGTCTGGTTGAGCAGGGGGATGTGGCCTTTATCAAGCATTCCATCGTTGAGGAGAACACTGATGGTACGTGGTCAGGGCTGCCTTCCCCATCTGCATGATTGCCTAGGTGGTGTTGAGGCTGATGTTCTCCTGCCACGCAAGCTCTCTGAATCTCCAAACCCATTCTCTTTAAAGGCAAAAACACAGAAAGCTGGGCCAAAGATCTGAAAATGGACCAATTTGAGTTGCTGTGCACTGACGGCCAGCGGGCAAATGTCATGGACTACAGAAGATGCAACCTGGCCAAAGTCCCTACCCACGCTGTGATGGCACGTCCTGAGAAAGCAGCACAAGTCCGTGAGATGCTGGAGAACCAAGAGGTTTGTAGTGCTGAGAGTAGGAAAAATATCGTGGGGTTGCTCTGATTTTCCCCAAGTCAGCATGGGTGGAAGCTTTTACCTCACTGCTGCGGGGTGACAGCCTTGTCCCTTGGCCTCCCCCTTCCTCTAACCCTTCCCAAGTGCTCTTTCTCCTCTTCCACCTTGGCAAACACACCTTTAGGTAGCAGTGGGATTGCAGCTGTTGCTGCTGTCACACTCTACTTGTGTGACATGAGTTTGTCGCCTCCTTTCTGGCCTCTGCTCCTGCTGGGGTGTTTCAGAAACTCCTTTGTGGTGCCTGGTCTGTGCCACAGCTGGGTCAGGCTCAGCCCCAGCAGCAGGCTCCCTGCACACACACACAGCTGAGCAGAACCAGGCTGAACCATCTCTGTTTCTCCCTGCAAACATTAATATTGGCTCCACCATCAGGGCCTGGTCAGAGGCACCTGGGGCCTTTTGCTTCTACTCATGGTTAAGTTACAGGTGCTGCTGGCAGCATCTCTGCACACAGGGACGTGTTAAAATGGGGCAAGAAATGTGCCTCCCCGTGAGCAATCCCTCCTCTAAGCACACAGACAGAAGGTTCAATCCTAAATCTAGAGCCTGGCTTGGGGCTTCCCAGGCTGATGGTGAATAACCAGGAAGAAGAAGTAGGCCAGCTTTCTACTTCTCTCCTCTTTGTGCCTTTATTTCAGAGGCTGTTTGGACCAAAAGGAACCAGGAAAGATGATTTCAATATGTTTGCATATGAATCCAAGGATCTTCTGTTTAAAGACCGGACAAAGTGCCTGATCAAGCTTCGTGATGGAATATCGTACAAGGAATTCCTTGGAGATAAATACTATGCTTCACTTGCCAGCCTCAACACCTGCAATCCATCAGGTAACTGGAACAGCCCCAGAGGAAGTCCTGAATTGCAGTTCTTACCTTGCAGGCATGAGCAGTTTCTTCTGGAACTGTCCATTCCATGCCTTTAAAGGAAGAAAATGCCAATATTCTTTTCCAAAGTTCCTTGGGTGAACTGAGAACAGACTTAAAATCTGCTGTTCTGGCAGCAATGTGAATAAAAGACTTTTCCTCACCTTTAGAAAATATGGACTTTGAGAAACAGCACAGAGAGCCCCCACAGGACCCAGCAGTGTGGGATTTGTGGTTAAAGCTTTTTTTTTGTGGCACACTGTGGATTTTCCATGGTGTGACATTGGCATGGCTGGGTGTGTGCTGGTGGGACGGGAGTGTTTAAAAGCAGGATCTGAACTTCTCCCTGTCTTTTTCCCTTTCCAGATCTTCTCCAGGTGTGCACCTTCCTTGCAGACAAGTAGTGAGGTGGGGGAGAAAACCTCAAGCCATGACTCCTCTCGTGCCCTCAGCAGCGAACACTGACCCACAGAGGGCCCTCTGCCTTCACTGCTTCCTCAGCCCTCCCTCATCACTCTGAAAGTAGCTCTTTGACACTTTACAATTCTCTGCTGCCAGCACAGCAAAAAATAAAATTTAAAATCTAAACAGGTGTCCTGAGATTTTTCAAAATGGTCCTTAAGCCCATTCCTTCCTCAGTGCCCCTCGCTGTAGGACAGTGACAGACACCAGCATGGCTCTTGCTGCCCTTTAGGGAAATTTCTTGCACCATTTGCCAAATCAAAATGGATTTAATACACCCTGAAGCCTAATTAACAGGTGCTTTGTACTCTCTGTGCTTTTGCTCTGCCCAGATTATCCCATTGTCTCCCGGGCAGGTGAGGGTTGGGACAGTGTGGCTGGGACACAGGAAGAGGGAGAGTGTTTGTGTTGGGGAAGCTGAAGGCTGAAGAAGGAATAAAAACCATTCCAAACCAAAATAATACAGTGGGAGTAAGATGGGAGGTGTGAACAGAAGCTGCTGTGTGTCAGATCTCAGCTGGCCCTGAGGCCCTTCCAGCAGGCAGGACTCATTGAGGGCATACATGTATTGATGGGGAGAGTCCAGCCTTGGGTTTCCTTTCTGGAAAAATCTAGGATTTGCTCAGAAATGTGTTTGTTTTGGCAGCCTGTCTGATTTTGTGCTGCTGACCTGAAAACAAACAGGTAGTTTGTTTTGCCTGGTTCTGAGCCACAGTGAAAATAAAAAGGCAAGGCAAAAAGGGCTGATGAAGCCCTGTGCTCCAGAGGAACAGCCTGGGCTCATGGAGCATGTCCCAGTCCTGGAACAGCCTGGGCTCATCCAGGATGTGCAATCCTGGAACAGCCTGGGCTCATTCAGGGTGTGCAATCCTGGAACAGCCTGGCTCATCCAGGGCGTGCAATCCTGGGACAGCCTGGGCTCATCCAGGGTGTGCAATCCTGGGACAGCCTGGGCTCATTCAGGGTGTGCAATCCTGGGACAGCCTGGGCTCATCCAGGGTGTGCAATCCTGGGACAGCCTGGGCTCATCCAGGATGTCTCAGTCCTGGTGTCAAGGCAGGTGTGGAGGAGCTGCTGAGAGCACAGAGCTCCTGGCCTTGAGGGAATGAATATTTTGATGATTTTTGGATGCATATGCTAAGTGTGGTGACAAGTCCAGCAGCCTGGCTGAAAATCCCCCTGGATGGCAGAAATGCAGAGTGTGACAGGAAAGGATTAAATGTAGCCCCTCCGTTTATGCAGGATGAATACACTGGACAGGTGGTTTTATAACCCATTCTTAAAAGCGAGCAAAGAAAGAGTGCCTCTAACAGGCTGTTTCTACAACTCAGTATGGCTACAGTTAGAGAACTTTCCCCCCAAAAAGCTGCACCATCTGCATTTCTTGTGAGGTGCAAGGTCTTGACCATCAGCAGAAGGCATTAAAGGATAAAAGGAAGGATCACTCAAGCTGGAGGGACCTCTGGGGGTCTCCAGTCCAATCTCCTGCTCAAGGACAGGGATTAGCCAGGGTGCTCAGGGCTTGACCTCCAGTGATGGAACTCCACAGCCTCCCTGGGCAGGCTGTCCTGCTCCGGGCAGCCCCCAAAGGAGAACATTCCTCTCGTATGCACTTGGAACCCGTCTCGTTTCCATCTATTAATGTTACTCCTCACCCTGCACCACTTTGGGAAGTCTGGCTCTGCTTCCTGATGCCTGGTACGAACAGCCTGGGACAAAACAGCCCCATGGAATGCTCCTGGCTGGGGACAGAGTGACTGGAAAGCTGGGACAGGCCCTGGGGGTGCTGGTGACAGCGGCTGGACACGAGCCCAGGTGTGCCCAGGTGGGCAGGAGGCCAATGGCCCCTGGGCTGTCCCAGCCATGGTGGGTCCAGCAGCCCAGGCAGTGACTGCCCCTCTGTGCTGGGACCTGTGAGGCACCTCCAGCCCTGGGGACAGCTCCGGGCCCAGCGATTCAGGAAGGACATGGAGGGGCTGGAGGTGTCCAGGGAAGGGAACAGAGCTGGGGAAGGGAATGGAGCACCAGGAGGGGCTGAGGGAGCTGGAAAGGGGCTCAGCTTGGAGAAAAGGAGGCTCAGGGGAACCTTGTGGCTCTGCACAACTCCCTGACAGGAGGGGACAGCTGGGGGAGGTCAGGCTCTGCTCCCAGGGAACAGGGACAGGACAAGGGGAAACGGCCTCAGGCTGGGCTAGGCGAGGTTCAGGTCGGAAAATTTCTTTGTAGAATGAGCCCTGGCACATCTGCCTGGGATTTAAAAGCCCTGTGTAGGTGGCACTTCGGGACATGGCTCTAGCAGCGCTGGGGTCAGAGAGCTTTTCCATCCTGAACCATTCCGTGTTTCTCCAGGCTCCTCAGGAGAGAACTACAACTCCCATGAGCCCCCGCGCGCCGCCAATCCCGGCGTGCCGCGGAGCCGGAAGCGGAAGTGTGGCGTGGCCACGTGTGCGGGCCATGGCGGGCGGGCTGGAGCCGCACCTGGAGGCGCTGCGGCGGGAGCTGGGCGGCCCCGCCGTGCTCTCCGTGCTCGTCGCGCTCATCGCCGTCGCCATCACCTTCTGTGAGTTGCGGGAGCTTCCCTTTCCTCCCGCCCCGCGGCCTCCTGAGGGCGCGACGGTGCCGGCAGCGGCGGGCTCGGGTGTCCCCTCCTCATCCTCGTCCTCACCCTCATGCTCCTCTCTCCCGCAGTGATCTGGCGGTTCGTGCAGGGCAGGAAGAGCAGCCGCAAGGCCGTGCTGCTGCTGGGCCTCTGCGACGCGGGGAAGACGCTGCTTTTCGCGCGGGTGAGTGGGGAGGGCGCGGGGGCCTCTTGTACGGAGGTGATGGAGTTCCCTTTAGTTCGGTTTTTAATCTTTTAATGAAGCTTGAAAGGTGGGGTTTATAGCTGTAAGGAGGGATGGAGGGCGAGTTTTGTCCGCCACGGAGTGTCCAAAGAAATTGTGTCTTGGTTTGAATTTGTCGTAGTAAAAGTTTTAGAGATACTTGACCTCACCGCAGTCTGCAGCTCCAGTCTCGGGGACCAGGGACAGCACCCGAGGGAACGGCTGGAGCTGTGCCAGGGGAGCTGAGGTTGGACATCAGGGAGAGGTTCTTCCCCCAGAGGGTGCTGGGCACTGCCCAGGCTCCCCAGGGAATGGGCACAGCCCCGAGGCTGCCATCGCTCCAGGAGAGTTTGGAGAACACTCTCAGGGATGCCCAGGGTGGGATTGTTGGGGTGTCCGTGCAGGCCAGGGGTTGTGCTGATGGTCCTGGTGGCTCCCTTCCAGCCCTGGATATTCTGTTACTGCTAAGTCTGAAAAGGAAAGGGACACAGCCATGCTTACCATGGTCCCAGCTGGAAACTCTGCAGGATTTGCAGGCACACTCTCTTCCTTCTTGTTTCAGTGGAGATTCACAATATAAATTTATACTCATTTTCCTCATGACCGTTTATTAACTAACCAGGGAAAGTGACCCCAGGTGTGGTTTCCTGCAGGAAACTGCCATCAGATCCCTGCTGCCATTACCCCAGTGAGACCATTTTGGTTTCTGGGGAGGCTGAGCTGGGGCTGGGGCTGGGGAGCCTCTGGGGCTGCTGGCTCTGACGCTGTGCCTTCCCCCCAGCTGCTGTCGGGGCGCTACCGCGACACCCAGACCTCCATCACCGACAGCTCTGCCGTCTACAGGCTCAGCCAGGACAAGGTGAGTGCCCTGCCCCAGCCCTGGGACAGCCTTTTCCTGCTCCCCCTGCTAAACCTGGGAAACTTCTGAGCTGCTCAGGCCGCACTTGGAGTGCAGGGCAGGATTTTTCCAGGCAGTGCACACTGAGATGTATAACGTATTACTGGGCTCCACGGGTTCTTTTTCACTTTGCTTGTAAAATAGTGAAACATTTCTGACTGAAAACCACACCTCTGGGTTGGGAGATCTGGGGGTTTCACTGTTCTGTTGCTATTTCCTCGGCAGTAATTCCTGTTTCTGCCAAGAAAACCTGAAATTAAAAGCTTTAGCAGGTTTGAGCAGAGGCTCCAGCTGGACTTTATATGGTCTCAGAAAGGATTTTGTTATTTTTAGGTCCACAGATCTGGTAGTTTTCAGTTTTTGGCAATTCTTTCATTCTGGAAATCTCCTGTGCTGGATGCACACGTGGCAGGGAGAGCAGAATGCTGGCAGCACCTTAACTGCTGGTGAATTGTGAAAGTAGAGGGAGGTTTTGTGGCTTCAGCTTCTCAGTCACTATTAACAACAGTGATAAAAAGGTTAAAAACTTTGTAAAATAATGTGCAGGATATTTGAAAAATTTTCCCCATTTTTGTGTCTCTTTAATTGAGCAGACAACTATTTGCAAAGTGCTTTTTTGGTTCTTTTTTTAATCCTAGCCAAGGTTTCCAGTGAAATCCAAGGAAGGGGCTCCTGCAGCCTTGCCTGGGGAGCAGTGACGTGGCCCTGCTCGGCCGTGTGTTCTCTCCCATGTCCTGGCTTTGGCTGCTCCCTTTCCTGGCAAGGGAAACCTTTGCAGCCTCCAGTTAAAAAAGGCTCTTTCAAAGACACTTTTGTGTTATTCCCAGCGAGGTTTGGAGTATTTGGGGAGGCTTGGTGTGTGTGAGTAGGTGAGGCTGTTATGTTCTGTGTCAGGGCAGATGGGGTTGTGCCTTCAGGACACAAATCCAGGGTCAGACTGCTTTTCCCCAGTCCTTGATCACAGGAACCCCCAGATCAGGTGTTGTTAATTCCTTCTTGCCTGTGTTCCAGAGCACTAATGTGACCTTGATCGACCTTCCAGGCCATGAGAGCCTGAGGCTGCAGTTCCTGGAGAGGTTCAAGGCTGCAGCCAGGTAACCTGGAGGGGATCAGCAGGGCAGGAGGGGGCAGGTGATCCTTTGGAAAGGGATAAACCAAATGATGGTGCTGGGAATGCTGTGAGCTGGGCTGGTGGTGCCCCCCGAGTCAGAGCTCTGCTGTGGAGTGCTGCTGGTTAATTTTTGCTTTGCCTTCATAGAATATCCTGATTGGGAAGGGGCCCACAAGGATCATCGAGTCCAGCTCCTGACCCTGCACAGGACAATCCCAAAAATCCCACCATGAATTCCCTCTTCCTGTGCTTGTGGTGCACCAGGAGGCAAAGCCTCTGCAGGAGGGAGGTCTGGGGGCTGTGGGATATCCTGGGGCACACAGGGGAAGAATTCCTGCTGGAGCTGGGGCTGGCCATGGGATGTATTTCATGGGATGTATTTCATCCGTGCTGCCAGCCTGCCTTGGGCTGGCTGGGACCAGATGTGAAAATCTCAGCCCAGGCTGGAATACTTGCAGGGGAAGGTGACTGCAGAGCTTCATCCCCAGCACCTGTCCTTCCCTCTTGTCCCAGGGCCATCGTGTTTGTGGTGGACAGCGTGGCCTTCCAGCGGGAGGTGAAGGACGTGGCAGAGTTCCTGTACCAGGTGCTGGTGGACAGCACCGTGCTCCGGAACGCGCCCGCGCTGCTCATCGCCTGCAACAAGCAAGGTACCTGGGCTGGGCCTGGCCACTGCTGCAGGGCTCTGCCACACCTCCTGAGCCTGGGATTGCAGCTGGGAAGGCTGGGATTTAGGTTTAAACTCTGACTGCTCAGCTGGAGTGTTTGGAGGACTGCCTGGAAGAGCTGCAGCTCTTTGGGTGGGTGTAGGTGATGCAGGGGGATTTTGTGTGGCTTTTTGTTTCTGCTGGCTTTGTGCAGAGCTGTTCCTCGGTCTCCAGGCAGCAGGAAGTAGGATCAGTTGGAGCATAATGAACTATCCCTACACACTCAGCAGTTCAAAGTTATCCAGCTGCCACGGTTCCATGTTTTTTCTGGAGTAACCAGAATACCCAGCTACTGGAATAGACTCGATTTTCAAGTTCTACAGTGAAAGTGTGGGTCCCTGTGTAACAGTTGGGTTTTTTGGGGCACTATCAGATCTGGGTTTTGTAGTCATTTCCTGCCCTAGGTCAGGAATTGCCTGAGGCCTTCATGGCTCTTGTGTGTCACGGGTGGAAAGCACAGGACAGGAGGGAGTGCTGGTGCATCAAACCCATCCTCTGAAGTATCTCCTCAAACCCATCCTCTGAAGTATCTCCTCAAACCCATCCTCTGAAGTATCTCCTCAAACCCATCCTCTGAAGTATCTCCCTGCCCAGCAAGAAGTTAATTCCCTGTTGTACCAGACTGTTGGGTTGTTCCCATTCATGCCTGCAATCCCAGAGCTGCAGCATCCCTCATCCCACTGCAGGCACGGCTGTCCTTGTCCTGGTAGCTCCAGTGAGGGCACAGTATGAACTGGCCTTACTTTAGGGGGAGGATCCAGGTTGTGAATTTTGACAACCAAAGAGCTGATTTCTTTATTTTCTCTCCAGATGTCACAATGGCAAAATCAGCAAAACTCATCCAGCAGCAGCTGGAGAAAGAGCTGTAAGTATGGAATGGGATCTCAATCCCTCTGAGCTTTTCTTCTTGTCCTTTTTCTCTTACCTCAGTGCTCAGTGAGCTCCCTTGAGCCGTGTCTGAGTTCCCTGTGGAGCTGGGAACAGTCTGTTTGGTCTGGGGCTTGGCAGTGCTGGGTTTACAGTTGGACTCCATGGTCTTAGAGGGCTTTTCCAAGCTAAATGATTCCCTGGATCTATGAGCCCTTTGGCCAGCAGACGGCAGCAGGGGTGTTTGTGCTGTGCCTCCTCCAGGCTGAATACCCAACCTCCTGGTTTTTAGCAGAGGAGTTAGTTGCCACACATTCACGTTCTCCTGGAAAATAGGGGTTGCTTGTGCTGATGTTGAGCATTTGCCAACTACCTGTGTGTAGGTGTTGGATTTCTAGGTAGTTGTTGTGGCCTGTTAGGCACTGTTACTCCAGTGTTTACCATGGGCAAATTGGGATAAGGACATCATCATCATCATCTGACTTCTGCTGTCCTTTATTACAAAACTAAACCTGTTTGAACACCTCTCCTTGAGTGCTTTCCTACTCCCTTGAGCCTCTGCCCTTGTGCCTTCCAACAGTGGCCAAAGGCCTGGCTGAGCCTCACAGGGCAGAGCTGGGCCCTGTGTCCTTGGTGTAGCTGGCATGCTGCTGACCCCCCAGACATCCCAGAGCCTTGGTGCAGGTGATGCTCCCTTGTTCCCCAGTTCCTGACCCTTTCCCTTCTCTCCCTGCAGCAATACCCTGCGGGTGACACGCTCTGCAGCCCCCACCAGCCTGGATGGCTCAGCCACAGGGGGCCCTGCCCAGCTGGGGAAGAAGGGCAAGGACTTCGACTTCTCCCAGCTGCCCATGAAGGTGGAGTTTGTGGAGTGCAGTGCTCGGGGCAGCAAGGGAGAGGAGGGAGAGGCTGACTTGGAGGGCCTCGAGAAGTGGCTGGTGAAGGTGGCCTGAAGAGAGATGGACAGGGCTGGGGGGCTGAAGGGAAAAAGATGGTCTGGAGCACTCAAATATCATCTTGGTGTGAAAAGAAGGAACTTCAGCTGGAAGTCAGCACTGTGGTGTCTTCTTCTGCTGCTCATGGGCTTGGGAGAGACATGACAATTGCTGGTGTGATTCCCTCTGGCTGTCCCTTCATGCTGCAACGTTTTTATCCTCTCCCCTTTTCCCTTGCCCTCCTCTGGGCTGCTGAACCTCTGGGCTTTTCTTTTCCTCAATCTTTAGGCTTTTCATCCGGTAGTTGCCAAGCAAATTAGGAAGGAGTGCACTGGCAGGTGAGTTTTAGAGACTGGAGTGAGCCTGTCCTTTCCTGCCGTGGTTTACACCCCTGTTGCCTCTCAGAGCCACTGACCACCTCATGGTTGGGGCTGCTGGGGAGCATGCACAGGCTCCCTAAGTTGGGCAGGCATTGAGAGAGCATAAAAAGCTGGTTTCCTCATTGTGTCTGCCTTCCCATTGTTCCAAACTGGTGCAGCCCCATTTCTGTGGGGCAGGAGGAGTGTGAAATGCCCAAACCAGACTGCCTGCCCTGCTTTACTCCCTGGGCTCAGCTCTGTGCCCATGTCTGGTGATTCCCTCTCTTGATCAGCTCCTGGGAGTTTTTCTTCAGCTGAGGGCTGTGTCCTGGAAGCTTCACTCTGCTTCTCCTTCCAAGCTCTCCTCCCACAGCCAGCAACAAACACTCTAAGAGTGGCAGAGCTACAGGGGATCATGGCATGAAGCTGTGAGATGGGCACACTTCCAGATCTGTACCTGCAGCTGGGACCTGCCAGGCATTTGCTGTGCAGTCTCCTGCTGCACTGGCTGCAGGAAGGACTTGCTTTGTGTGTAATTAATTAGTCAGCACTTAGGGCTGAGTGAGAGGGAAAGTCAAGGAGCTGCCAGCACGTGAGTGCTTCCTCCTTGTGGCTTCCTCCTTGTGGCAGGGGTGCTCAAGGAACAGGGGAAAGAGAGGGGAGACTTTCCCACTTTTGTGTCTCACTGCGCATTGGAGGGTTCCAGTGCAGTGACATTTTCCCTTTGTAGCTTCCCCTGCTGTTTTAGGGCTGGGGGGTGGCTGGCTCCTGGCAGACCCTTTTTGTAGTTTGCAGCCCACTGTCCCCTGTGGTTTGAGTCCTCCTTCATCACTCAACTCATCTGTTGTGTACTTTTCCTTCTCTGGGGCTTTTCCTGCCTCCCTGCAGTATTGCCAAGTGTTGGGAAGAGCAGGAACAGCCTTCAGCAAAGCCCTGTGCCTGTAATGAAGCTGGTCCTTGCATTTCCAGCCTCAGGAACCATCCGTGCAGGAGGTGGGGAGGGTTTTATTTACCAAACATGTTACATTCTTCTGTTTCCTGCAGGCAGAGTCCTGTTGGAGCATGTTTGTCATGCTTTGAACTCCTTTAGCTGGAGGTCTTGGGCTGCCTGCTTCAAATCCATAATGCTGAAATGATTTTGGGTAAAAAATTGCTGTTTCTTTGTGTGATTGTTCTTGCAAGGATGCAGAAGCCAAGCACCAGCCTCAGCTTAAGTGGGGGGAGGTACCATGAGGCCATGGTGGGTTTTAAGTTATTTTTAAAAGTATTCCTTAAGTAAATTCTTTTATGCTTAAATGTTTGTTCTCAAGTCTTGCTTCAGTCTGTGTGTTTGGCTTGGCTCTTCCCAGGGTGTCAGATCCACATGGATGGGGCTCTGCTCCTGCTCAGCACAGTGCTGGGTATCAGCCTTCCTGCTCTGTGGCCAGGTCTGTGTTGTCAAAAAACTTTGTTTTCTGCACACAGAGGGCTTTGGGGTTGAGGTTTTTTTTTTGGTTTTGTATTTCTTGGTCCGACTAATTGAGAAATTGATAATCACCTAGCAAAAAATGCCCACAAATCATAATTGAAAGGCACCTTGGTGATGTGCACAGGGAAGCTCCAGCCTGCTGTGGTGGCAGAGCACACTGCTCTGCCCTGGAGGTGGCTGTGGCACCCTGTGGCTGTGCTGGATGGAGATGAGATGCCTCAGCTTTCCTGGGCTGGGGAATGGCTGCATGGCCATGGCCGAGCTGGGGCTGTGCCCAGAGCCACTCGTGCTGAAGCACAGAGCAGAACTCCAGGAGTTTTTTGGGCCTCACTGTGATTTTTTAAATATTTAAATACTCAGGGCTGGTTTTCCCCAGTGGCTGAGGGAAGAGAGCAGAACTGGAAACTCTGAGTGTTGTTTTCTTGTTTTTCTTGATTCCCCAGTCAGCTCTGTGCTTTGTTCTTTGCTCTCCTGACCTTGTTCCCAGCCCGTGGCTCTGCTGGCTGGGAGTGCTGCTCCTGAGGCTGCAGCTCGGTAGGGCTGTGTTGGGATGGCTTTGGCAGGACAGTGGGATGTGATAAACTCAGCCCCTTCTTGCTGCAGCTGCCTGACCCTGAGTCAGGAACCCTCTGTGTTCACACATCCCCAGGGACTGAGGCTTCACTGTACTAAAGCTCTTTTGGTCAATGTTTTTTGCTATGGATTGTACTCCAAATTGTTCCCCTGGAAAAGGCAGATGTTTTTGGAGGAGAATGACGAGCACAGTGATAACTGGGATAGCAGAAAACCTGAAAGAGGAGGAGAGATTGCTGAAAGGCAAAGAAAAGCAAAATTAACAATGCCTGGACATCAGGATCCAGGGGGTGGTTCCCAGGGCTCCTCAATGCAGGTGTTCCAGCTGTTACCTTCCCTCTGCTCAGAGCCACCACCCTGACACCTTTGTGGTCAGGAGCTTCTGCTTCTGGAGCTTCTGGCCCCATTTGGGCCACCTCGTGCCCTTTGTGACCATCCCCTCCTGGGGTTTATCCTGCTGGGTGTTACTCCTGGTGTGAAAGAAGTGGAGAAAGTTATGGAGGGTCAGGTGGGTGTTCAGGGGAAATGTGCCAGGTAGAGGTGGAACAGGAATAGGGTTAACATGGAGAGAGCTCTTTTTTGTGAAGACTTTGGTGATCCAGAGCAAACCCAGGACAGGTCTGCTCCTGTCCTCCTTTCCCTTGGCTCTCTCCATGAACATGGATGCAGCAGGGCCACGACCACAGGGAAAAGCTATGGGGTAAGGACAGCAGGGCCTGAATACATTCTACCCATAAAATCCTTGAAACAAAGCCCCAAACCCACTGCACCTTGCCCAGAGCCCACTGCATTGAAAAAATGACAGGATTTTTAAGTAACTCAGTAGCTGGACTTGTTAGGCTATGGGTCGAACTTGATATGAACCCTAAGGCTGTGCTGTGTCAGGCAGAGATGGATCAGAAGGAAACCAGGAGCTGACAATCTGATCAATAATAATTGTAAAGATCATTAATAATAGCTAGACTAGGCAAAGCTGCAGTTAAAATATTACTTTAAAATGCTGGAGCAGATTGTGGTTTGTGTACTGGAACACAGAATGGGCTTCCATCAGTGTGGACTAACAGAACCCACCCACCAAACCCTCACCCAAACCCACCTGAGGGGTGTGAAACAACCAAAACAGCAACTCGGTGAAGGGTGAGAAGGACCCCAGGCTCTTGCTCTGCACTGTGGTGTGAGGGAGAGGGTATGAAGCTTTTTAATTGCCAGGCATTTCTTTGTTCATGATCCCTCCTCTGAGGCACCAGAGGGGCAGCTGAATACCAGAACTGATCTGTGCCAACAAACCCATGGGGGATGAGAACCTCAGGTAAAACCTGCTGTGCCTGCAGCCCCTGCCTGTATCCCTGTGCCCATCAGGGAGATGCAGGCAGGGCTGGGCAGGTTCCGTGGGACTGCAGGCAGGGCTGGGCAGGTTCCGTGGGACTGCAGGCAGGGCTCCTCAGCCATCCCTGAGCTCCGTGTAGCCCCTACCAGCCCTCCCCCATCACCGGTGGAGCTTCAGAAGAATGTCCCCCTCTGCCACCATTTTTTCCCCTTTCCCAGCTGGAATGTGCTCAGCACGGGCCAGGCTGTGAGCTGCAGCCTGCCCAGGGCTTGCCTTGCTGGTGGGGGCAGACCAAGAACGCACCGCGGTTGGAAAAGTGACCTTTATTTAAAAAATAAAAAGAGCAACAAACCCCAGATGTTCTGCAATAAACCCCTTGTGCTGTCTTGTCCCAACACGTGTGTGGTGTCCCTGCTGACCTCCGTGGGGGCTGCGGCCGGGGGGACACCTGGCAGCCACCTCCCCTGCTCCTGTCCCAGCCGGGAAGGCACCTCCCGGCCGGGAATGTCACTCCGGAGCGGGACCATCGCCCACAGCAGGCACTTCTCCGGGTCCCTGTGTTCCAGCCCCCTCTGCCTCCTGCTCAGCTGGCCGGGGCTGCCCCTCCCCAGGGAGACGGGCGAGCGCGGCTGGAGAGCCCGGGCGATGCCATTCCCAGGACGGGGCTGGCCCGGAGCATCCCTCGCCGGGAGCACCTGGGCTGCGGGAGGGGAGCTCGGAGCTGCGGAGTCGCTCCCGTGGGAAGTAAAACAAACCCAAACAAGACAAAGTAGTGGCAGTGGGTGATGGGGGTGCGAGTCAGTCCTCGGGGGCTACACCAGCCCCGCCGCCTTCTCCTGCACGTTGTACTCCTTGCTCCTCTTCACCTTCCAGCCGATGAGGGCGAGCAGCACGGTGCCCACCACCTTGTAGCCCACCTGCAGCCCCAGGTATCTGCCGGGAGAAGAGCGGGGACATGCCACATCTGCAGCTGGCACTTCCAGCTGGGCTGGGGCCCCTGCCCTGCCCGGGGCCGGGGCACAGGGTACCTGTTCCGGAGGAAATCGTTGTTGTAGTAGGCGCAGAAGCGGCCCGGGGTGCACTGCTGCTGCTGCCAGTAGATGCAGGAGGAGTCGATGAGGGCTCCGAACATGGCTGGGGCCGGCAGCCAGGCTGGTGGGAGAGAGATGGAGTCAGGTGCTGATCCCGAGGAGGTTCGGTGCCTCCCGCAGCTCCAGCAGCTCCCCAGCCTCATTCACAGACGAACACTCACCCAGCAGTCTCATCAGTAAGAACTGGACTCCAATGGCGAATGACTTCTCATCCTGGTTCACCACCCTGCAGGGGAGAAGCCACAGGAGGTCAGAGCTGCTGGCCCTGGATTTGGCCAAGATTTGGGCTGGTTGCACGTTTATGGCATCCCGTTGATCCCAACATGGGGAGCCATCCTATCGGCTCCCCCGGGACTGAGGACCCTGCACACCACTCACCGTAACACCATCATGTAGAGGGGGTTGTGGGACAGGCAGGCCACCAGGGCAGCAAAGGAGATGAGGAATATGGCAGGAAGGAGCATATGGGAGCAGCTGACTGGACAAGAGCCCGTGTAGGTGGAGAACAGCTCATTCCCATTCAGGGAACAGTTGTGGTAGATCTGTTGGAAACGTTTGGAACAAAACAGACGTCAGACTCCCAGCGCCTGGAGCAGCTTTCTCAGGACGAATCATCCCACATCCCTGTGCAGGACACCCATAAGAGCACCAGCTCCAGTTTTAAGGCACAGCCATGGCATTCTGTAATGGGATTTACCACCATCCCTGTTCCTCCAAGCAGATTCCCAGGGCCTTACAGCAATTCTCCAGGGCACCCTCCCAGGGCTCAGCACACCATGTGGAAAAGATTCCACCCCCTTATTGCATTTGTTGGGCTCCTGCAGCATCACTCCACTATTCCCAACAAGGCTGCTTTGCTAACCACTTGCTTTACTCACCGTTTGTCTGGGGTTGGAGGGGTTGGTGGTGCTGTTGGTGCAGCCAGCGAAGCAGGGTGAGATGTATTCCGTGGTGTTTTTCCGGCACACGGGGTGGAAGATCTGCTTAGAGCATTGGCACCCAACCCGTGCCTTAACCTGCTGCTGGGAATTGGGTGTGCTGCCAGAAAGGAGGGGG
Source organism: Pyrgilauda ruficollis (assembly GCF_017590135.1). Lineage (NCBI taxonomy): Eukaryota > Metazoa > Chordata > Aves > Passeriformes > Passeridae > Pyrgilauda > Pyrgilauda ruficollis. The sequence goes on from NW_024529821.1 coordinate 4,504,941, forward strand.
GAGAAATTAGCAAAAAATTAAGAAATAGGACAGGAGGAATTAAAAAAAAAAAATCCCTTTTACTAGTTGAGCAGTTTTCCTGTTCCTGTTTGGGCTGGGACACTGCCAGCAGCAGCCTGGCCTTCTGCCAGTCCCTGATCCCTGCAGGTACCTCTGGAAGCGTGCAGTGAATGTCACAGGAATTATGTTATGTCTACAAACAAGTACTGACACACTTCTTTTATCTTTTTTTCTTTTTTTTTGTTTTCCTCAGCTGAAAATTAATCGGCCAAAAGCCTGTAGAAATGGACCTGGGCTTCATCCAGAGCTGCACAAACAGATGTGTGAACAGCCACAGCTGGAAACACCACATGGACACAAACTGAAAGTGGGCATGTTCCCAAACAAGCCTGATGGCTGTGGAAGTGAAGAGGACAAACCCAAATCTGCCCTGTCTTCCCTCATTCCCCCATCTGCTGGAGTCATACAGCCTGAATCCGGCAGGAATGTGGCACTGGGGAGCTGCCCATGGGTAGGGTGGGATGAGGCTGCTCCACCCCATGTGGGAAGATGGCATCAGAAGTCTCTTCCTTGCTGGCAGTGCTCTGGGAAATGAGCTCAATGCACTTGACATCAAGCCTTGGTCGTACACAAATGTAATTTTTATCTTAGGAAGTCATGGTAAGAGCTAAAAATATGCACTGAGGTGAGGAGAAAGATGATGTCCAGCTGGAACACTGGGAGCGTGTGTAGTGATGTGGACACAATGTTACTAATTTTCCCCTAAAAATCCAGAGTGAAAAATTACACCCTGCTTGTTTGGCCCAGAAAATCATGGATAAACGCCCTCCCAAGCTCTCTGGGCCGTGGAGCACCCGGATCTCCTCCATGCAGTGCAGATCAAGGAGCAGCATGGTGATATCTTCTGCCTCTCCACCTGCGTGTGTCCCTCCCCACGGATAAGAGCTGGAGAAACGAGGAGCTGGGAGCAGCACCTGCATTACCTGGGGTGGTAGATGCCCTCAATGTGCCCTGTGGAGCAGCCCATGAAGAAGATGGGCAGGCAGATGAGGATGGAGAAGACGAGCACCACCACGGCAAAGCGCGGGATGGCGCGCAGGGAGAAGGAGAAGCGCTTCATGATGATCCCTCCCAGCAGCATCCCGAGTGCTGCTGCCGGCAGGTTCACAGCTCCTGCAGGGGAACGGAGCCTTCAGGGGGGTCCTGCCTGCCCAGAACCCCTCCATGGGCAGGGGGCAGCTCTCTGGACCCCACAGGAGTTGGGAGAACCCGCAGATCCAGCTGTTGTCCAAGACAGCCCAAACCCAAGGCAGCTGTGGAACTACAGGTCAGGAAAGTCACCCACTATCCCAAGGTGAGCCCCAGGTCTCATCCAAAAATGAGCTTTCACAGGCTTCATCTCCAGGATTTTAAGAGCCTGGAGAATATGGGCAGTTGGCTCCCTGCTGATGGATATTTTTTGCTTCCCTCTGTGCTCACCTATAAGGAAGTTGGCCTGGGAGGGGGAGGCACCGTACTGCTTCTCCAGGAATTTGTTGAGGAAGGTGGCCAGACCCGCAATGACGGAGGAGAAGCTGCACTGAGCCAGCACCAGGAGGATGAACAGGGGGTTGAGCAGCAGCCTGAGGAAGATCTTTGGGAATCCTACAGGGAAACAGTAGGAAAAATGTCTTTTGGCCATGTGATCCCTACGCCAGCAATTTGTACTAGCAATAAACGCCCACCCTTAGCCTGTTCCCAGTAAGGATGTCTGTGGGATGATGATGATGATCTACTGGAGATGTCTGTGGATATGGGAAAGCAGGAGGGGAGACACCCTAATGTGTCCCAGCAGCTGGCAGCACCATGGATGTGTTTTCCTGGTGGGACATTGTGTCCTCTGGCCCCATCAACAGAGGCAGATGGACCCTGGGAGCAACTCTGTTTATTTGGTCTCTTATGAGTTTTCTAATTAGCAGAGAGTGGTGGAGAGCCAGCATCCATTAAAGGCCAAAGAGAGGAGAAGAGGGAACTGACAGCTCCAGGATGTGACTGCAGTGGAGGAAGAGGCAAGGAGGGAGGGGCTTTATCTGGGAAGAAATCCTCTGGAGCTAAAGAGTCATTAATCTGGTCCCTCAGCAGTGACATCCCTCTCAAGCCTCTTTGGCTCCACATAAACAGGGTCAGCTGCAGTGGAGTGACCTCGTGGAGGAGCTGGTGGCGCCGGCAGCGCCATGCCCACTCCTGGAGCTGGGGTTAAACCTCCCAGAGACCCTTTTCTGGCACACTGTACCACTTTAAGGTCCTCAACACAAAATTCGGAAACAATTCAGGCCCCAAAGAAGAGGGGCCTCAAGAGGGAGGCTGTGCCCACCTTCCCTTGGTCCTTAGGCCCTCGTGGTGCCAGAGCTGCTCCACACGCGGTGCTGGGCTCCCCAGGACTCCCAAGAAGCCCCCCTGGTGTGAACCTGCTGCTGTGGTGGTCCCCACCCGCCACCCCCCATGGCACAGCACGGCCCAGCATCCCCGTCCACCCTCTCCTGCACCCCCAGCAGTTTACTTTTGATGAACTCCAGCAGGGAGGTGTCTTGAGCAGCTCCTGTCTCCATCTTCCTGAGCATCCCGGCCTCGGTGTTCCGCTCCTGGCAGGGAGAGAGGAGCAGCCTGCGGTGAGAGGGGCTGGCACTGTCCTGGCACAGGGAGGCTCAGCAGGGCCAGGGTCTGTCCCAGGGGCCTTTGACCCCCAGCCAAGCCTGACGATCACAGCAAAGCCCCGTCCCACGTGTCCTGAGCACTTCTCCAGGCTGGGAGAGCTGGGTGTGTTCACCTGGAGAGGAGAAGGCTCTGGGGAGAGCCCCTTCCAGGGCCTAAAGGGGCTCCAAGAGAACTGGAGAGGGATTTGGGACAAGGGCCTGGAGTGCCAGGACAAGGGGGAATGGCTTCCCACTGCCATTAGGGTTAGATGGGATATTGGTGAGAAATTCTTGTAGTGCTGAGGCCCTGGCACAGTTGCCCAGAGCAGCTGTGGCTGCCCCTGGATCCCTGGAAGTGTCCAAGGCCAGGCTGGACAGGGCTTGGAGCAGCCTGGGCTAGTGGAAGGTGTCCCTGCCTGTGGCAGGGGATGAAACAGGATGAGCTTTAAGGTCCTTCCAACCCAAACCACTCCAGGATTCTGTGATTAAAGGAGTGAATTATCTCAAATATCATTGCAGCCCCTGAGCAGAGCAGCAAGACAACAGCTTGTTGTTGGCAGGTTGTAAGAACTTTGAAATCTTTCTTCCCTTGAACCCTGACAAAATACCTCCCTTTTAACTCTGCAAAAAGTCTGAAAATGAAAGTTAGAGATAATTCAGCTCAGGTCTGGTGAGTCCTTTAGCCATAACTGTGAAATATTTTGGGTTTAATTTTACCTTTAAAGAATCAATGAATAAACAATTTCAAAACAGGACTAAAGTATTTTTGTAACAAAACCAGTGGGGTTTGGCTTTGAAAACACCAAAATGATACATGTTAATTATTTTCCACCTTTTAAAATTTGTTTTAATGGGACAGAGTTGCTGGACTGCCTTCCTCCCTCCCACCCCTCTCCTCTGAGGACAGGTATTCCTTCCTTGAACACATCCCTGGCTCCAGGCCGTTCCAGCCTCTGGAGATGAGGTCTCACCTCTCCTTTCAGCATGTACCGAGGGAAGAAGAAGTAAGGGATGGAGGTGAGCACCAGGCAGCCCGAGGAGATGAGCAGCCCCAGCCACCAGGCTCCGATCCACCGCTGGTCGCTCGGCGTCAGCTCCACTGCCATTGCAACACACAAGGACACACTGTAAGAGCTCCAAGGGACAGATCTCCATGAAAATGTGGACTGGTGGAGGATGAAGAGTCCCTGTGGGCACAACCCAAGGGTCTCTCCTCTGGCATGTAACAGCAAATGGATGGAGGTGGGACTCCCACCGGTGTTGGCAAGACCGGCCCTGGTTGTGTTTGACCTGTGTCTTCCCTGGCTAGGAAAACAACCACTGCCACTCATCCCAACTGTACTGAGCCTCCCAGGTGACTGCAGGATGGATTTGGTCAGCATGGAAGCACGCTGGTGGCACAGGTTCACTCTAAGTCCCGAGCCAGCCAGCAAGGCACAGATTATGGGGGCCTGACTCCATCCTCTGCCTGGAGAACACAGTGGGTGGGACCATGCTGCTGACAGAGATGCTGAGCCAAAACAGGGACTGGGAAAGGCTGTGCTGCTTTCCTGGAAAAAGTTTCTCTCCATTGTTCCAGGCTCGGTCACTTTCTGCTCGCAGGGACCGAGGGAAGGCCCTGTGCTGGCAGAAGCTCCCGGTTTCCGAGTGGACCAAACTCCGGGCGCCTTCTCCGGAAAAAGGAGGAGAAGGTGAGAGCCACTGTGTCTCCAGGACACACATCCTTTGGCTGGGCCAAGTGATGCTCACGGGAGGTCTGACAGATTGCCTGGCTTGGCCTGGGGACACGGCTACCCACAGCCGGGATGTGGCGGCTGGGAAGGAACCACGGCCAGCTCTGGTGGGAGCTCCGTGCCAGGGGTGACAGGAGAGGAGCCCACACCCCACTGAAACAATCAGCCCACTTCCCCAAACAGGACCACTCCACTCTGGAGCTTGGATGTCATCATGGAGCGACCAGGCAGAGGCTGCTAAATCCGTCTGCCACCACGGGGAGTGGGCCAAGGCTTTTTGGCATTTCCTGCCCACGTTCATTTATTATTCTTATCAGGCACCGGACAAAAATGTCAGGCAGGCTCTGATCTCTCTAAGGAAACACAGGAAAAGCCACGTTAATGATGGAGCTGGGGAGAATTCTTTAGTGATTAAGTTACCAGAAATAATAAGCACATGTCATGGATAAAGCAAATTATCCCTGTGGTGGCGTCAGCTCAGCCCCTCTCTCTCAGGTGCTGGTTCTGGGGAGGAGGATGAGTACACTCAAGTTCTCTTTTTATCCACAGGGCAGTGATTTCTCTCTGGTTGTCTTCTCCTTCCCTGGATTCCTCATATTTCCCTGTTCCTCTCCACCACCACGCAGGGGTTGTGGGACACCTCCTCAGTGTTGTGGCAGTGGGTAGACCCCAGCCATGCCCTCCAGTGCAGCACCATGAGTTGGGCATTGGAATGTCCCTGCCCCGGGGCTCTGCTTCAGTGGTGGTGTCAGGACCACCTGTATCTGTCCTTATGGGGTGACAGAGTGGAGTATGCTGGGGGTGCTTTTCCAGGTCAGATCTTTCCAGGGCAGTGGGTTTTATGGGTCACAGGACTGGTGGCTTCTGTCACCTTTCATCTCAGAGTGACCTTCTGACCCACAGAGGGTCTTTAGGACGTCTGCTGTCTGAGCAATACTCACCAGTGTCAACCCTCCCAATATCCACGAAGAGCCGCAGCACCACGGATCCCAGCAAGTATCCAAAGGCAGGGCCAAACACAGCAATGGCAAACAGGATGGCTGGGAAAAGGGAGCAGAGAGAGCCCCTGTGAGCAGGGAAATGCAGTTTCCATGCAGATATGGCTTCTGTCTTCCCAGGAAATGCAGGAATGGTGGCACAACACACAGAGGGGAGAAAGCACCCTTCATCACCCTTCAGATGGTGAGAAGGTCCCCACTGCCCCAACACTGGAGGTGGTGTTTATCTGACAGGAACAGAGGGGGAAGGCAGCTGCCTGTGCACAAAGTCCCCCTGCTCTGCTGCCATCAAGGCTTTGCTGACAAAATACAAGTTGTCAGCTACATCAGTAATCTCCATGATATTCAGGAACCCCAGGGAGCAGCAGGGCACTGACATCCAGGGCTCACACAGGTGATTGAGACCTTCATGTCCTCTAGGATGCCGAGGAAACAAACACATCCTAATCCTCAGATCCAAGGAAAAATATTTGAACCAAAATATTTGGTTCAAACATCAGGTGAGGTGGACGATTCTGAGGACAAAAAGGCCACCAGACCACCCCGGGTGTAACTGAACCCTCCCATTCCAAAATAGATAACCCATAAGGTCGGGACATTTTCTTTTCATTTGTTTGCAATGACAGGATCCAAGTTCCCTCCTTGAGAGAAACTCTTTACACAGCTTTCTCAAGACGTTTAAAAGCAGGCAGTGAGCTTGAGCTGCATCAGACATGAAATGAAACGGGACTTGAGGAGAAGGAATTTCTGCTATATTGAGGCAACCCTGGAACCATCCACCCTGACAGACATTCCCACAGCCCTGAAGGGAGCACCTATATTAAAAACAACACACCAATCCCACTTTCCTTCCTCTTCAGAACCTTTCAGGTTCCTTCAGCCCTCTTTCCTTCAATTTCCTTGCAGATTTGAGAATTCTAAGGGATCAGTGGGACAATTCATTGGAAAGAAGAGGGAAGTAGAGGGAAGACAAGGATGTAGGAGCTTAGAGCAACTTGGGCTAGTGAAAGGTGTCCCTGCCCATGGCAGGGGGTGGAATTGGATGAGCTTTCAGATCCCTTCCAACCCAAACCAACCTGGGATTCTGTGAAACAAAACAGTGTGCAGCAATGGTCCCACGTACCAACATACAGTGGGGAATTGTTGGAGTCTGCAAAGTCGTCCACGTAGGATATCCCAAAGGGCTGGATGGGCACGGTGCCGATGCCAGCCAGCAGCTGGGCAATGACCATCATGGCCCACACACTGCTGGCCTCCTTCTCGGGGTCCCGGGTGGTGTTTGAGCACACAAATCTACTCTCTGCATAGCACAGCTCAACCTGCCCCTGGCTTTTGTTACCTGGAAGGGGAAAAAAATGAGCATTTCAACACTGGGTACATCCCCTGCCTCCTCCCACACTAAATCCTCAAATAGCAGGAATCTCCCAAACTCACTGAGTAAGCACAAACTGCTGGATTTTGGGTGGATTGCTCATTTTCTTCAGCAGTTCTCATCGCCTTGCCCTTCCTTTGGAGTATTATACTGAGGTCAGCAAACAACCAGGCTGTGATTTTAATCACACTTTCAAAGAGTTCATGCCATGGAGTGAGGGTGCTCTGGGTTTAATGAGGGCAAACTTAACCCATGGCTGGTTTTTCTGTCTGTGGTCTCTGCTCCCTTGTGGAGGGAGAGGCAGGAACAGGGTGCGATGCCCTCTGGGGTCAGCTGGCTGCCCTAAGCAGGACACCCTGCCCTGAATCCCTGCTGCACCATGGCTCAGGAGTAGCCCAGCTCCTTCCAAAACATGGCCCTTGCCTCTTGATACAGCCCAGACACCGGGGGTCTTCACCCTGCTCCAGACTGCCATGGAAACTCCAACCAGGACTGAAGTACCTTCAGGGGCTGTTCACAGACTGAGTGTGTTCTTTTCCATCAGGCATTCCTCATAATGTCAATATCTCTGCCCTGTCCATCTGTTTTTACAGTCCATCTCTAATCCTGTTTAGTTTAGCAAAGGTGCTCTGCAAGAATTGTGTTCTGTGCAGAACTTTTGGGTCATTTCCATTCTGCATGGAAAATAGAGCTGTCATTGTTCACATGAGCTTGTTCCCAAAGCCTTCCCAGTTAAAGCAGCAGCCTACCTTGGACTGGATCAGATCAGGATCCTGGCCAGAGCAGGCCCTGGGGACAGGGGGGCTTTGCTATATCACAGAATTCCAGAATGGTTTGGGTTGGAAGGGACCTTAAAGCCCATCTCATTCCACCCCCTGCCACGGGCAGGGACACCTTCCACTAGCCCAGGTTGCTCCAAACCCTCTCCAACCTGGCCTTGGACACTTCCAGGGATCCAGGGGCAGCCACAGCTTCTCTGGGCACCCTGTGCCAGGGCCTCAGCATCCTCACAGGGAGGAATAGCTTTCTGACATTTGATCTAAACCTACTCTCTCTCAGAGAAACTGTGGCTGCCTCATCCCTGGAAGTGTTCAAAGATGGACTTGGAGCAGCCTGGGCCAGTGGAAGGTCTCCCTGCCCGCGGCAGGGGGTGGAATGAGATGGGCTTTAAGGTCCCTTCCAACCCAAACCATTCCATGATTCTGTAACAACAGCTGGAATAACATGTGCAGGAGAAGCAGAAGAAACCCCACACATAATTTTTGCATTCAGAAAGGATTCCAAAGCTATAGCAATGTCAGGTTTAACCAGCAACTGCCCACCTTAAGGCTCTGCCTTCAACCACTGTTTGAATCACCCGTGCCCTGGAAACACCCCCTTTTTTTGGGGGCGGTCACATGCCCCCATCTGGAGCAGCTGGATCTGGGTTTGTGGGGCACAGCTGGGGGGCACTCACCCGTGCTGAGGGCAGTGTACTCGTAGGGGCCAGAGAGGAAGTGGGGCAGGGTGACCAGGAAGGCCCCCAGGGCCAGCAGCAGCCCCCCGACGCCGATGACGCGCGGGCGGTGCACGCGGCTGCCGAAGTAGCTGACGAAGATGATGAGCACCACGTTGCCGATCTGGAAAAGGCACAGAGAAGAGGGAGGAACGTGAGAAGACGTCACAGAGGACATCCAGGCCCTATGGCTGTGTCTGGGTGGGTTGATAGGGCTCTCATCAGGAGGAGTTTGGCGCTCACAGGAGCAGGAGCATCCCCTGGCTCTGCGTGCTCACAGCGCCTCAGTGCTCCCTTCTCTTCTCCAGCCACAGGGTCACTCCCTGGCCTCGGCCACCTCTGGGCATCCCTTGTTGGCATGAATGACATCACAGCCTCCCTGTGATTTGTCTGAGGCTCTTTAGCACCCAAACCTGCCCCTCACCCCATAGTCATCAGGGAATTGTTTAGGTTGGAAAAACCCTCCAAGACCATCAAGTCCAGCTGCTCCCCCAGCACTGCCAAGGCCACCACTGCCCCATGTCCCCAAGTGCCACATCCACACGTCTGTTAAACCCCTCCAAGAACGGGCACTACACTGCTGCCCTGGGCAGCTGTGTAAGGGCTGGACAGCCCTTTCAGTGAAGAAATTTTAGAGATTGACCAATGTGGCATAAACTGACAATTCCTCCAAAACCAGCAAGGAATGAAACATACTGCCTCCATTCCTGTGACTCAAACAGACATGAGCCTGCTACAAAGTCCAGCTCACTGCAAATGTTTATGACCCTGGGCATTTGCAGCTGCAGACAGCATCAACTAGAAAGCCATGAAACCACACAGCTCGCTCAGGCAAGTGGGTGAACACCACAAAATTCCCATTACATGGGCTTTAACAGCTCTAAACATCATTTTAACTTTGGCATGTTGAAGCTGTCCCTGCTCATTGCAGGGGGTTGAGCAAGATGGCCTTTAAAGGTCTCTTCCAACCCAAACCATTCTGTGATTCTATGTATGGCTAAGAAAACTTTGTATTTGTGTTTGTGTGGGCTCCATTGTTTGTCTCTTTGTGGGTTTTGTTCTTGGAATTGCTGTAGGCACCAACGCACTAAGATTGCTGTCCTGGACAGGCAGGGCACCTCACACAGTCACAGACAGCAGGAAGTCTCAGTGGGCCCTGAGACATCTTTTTAATACCAAATGTCCATGCTGGTTGAGGTAAGACTTGGGCATCCACTTCCCCGGGGATCCAGGAAGATTCCCAGGGTCCAGCTTCTTGGTGGAGCATCCCCTGTGCTCACCAGGGAGCTCACAAAAAAGTGTGTGCCCAATTGGTGTCAGCAAAAAAAGTCTCTGCCAGCAGGTCTTTTCCTGGCCTTTGTCAGGCCTTGAAGAGCTGCTAGGAAGGACAGAATTCCTAAAAATGTGAATGAGGAAACTTATTCCAAGGGATTTCTTGATAAGAAAGTGAGAAAATCCTCAGCCAGCTCAGTAATATGCCTTAAACTGCCAGAGGGCAGGGTAAGATGGGATACTGGGGAGTAATTCTTCCCTGTGAGTGTGCTGAGTACCTGGCACAGGGTTCCCAGAGCAGCTGTGGCTGCCCCAGGATCCCTGGAAGTGTCCAAGGCCAGGTTGGACAGGGCTTGGAGCAACCTGGACTAGTTTAAGGTGTCCCTACCCATGGCAGGGGGTGGAATGAGATGGGATGAACTTTAAGGACCCCTTCAACCCAAACCATTCTGTAATTCCATCCAGTGTAAGTCTGCTATTGTCCAAGAGCCATCACCACAGGACCTCCCCGTTCCCCCCCTGGAGGTGGCAGAGCAGAATGAGGTGTGACGAGGTGTGACAAGGTGTGACAAGGTGTGACAAGGTGTCCCAGAGCACAGCTGCTCCTCCCAGCACACGGAGGTTGAGGAAGCCCTGGGTGTGAACAGCCCTGAGACCCTGTTTTGGAAAGGTGCCCCCCAGGTCCTGCCCACCCTTTGGGTGCTCCTCTCCCGGTTACCTCGTGCAAGCTGGAGATGAAACCTGAGGAGAGGCTGGAGAGCCCAAAGCGCTTCTCGATGGTGGTGAGGCTGCTCTTGAAGTTGGCGCTGTAGAGGAGCTGGGAGAGCTGGAGGAGCCCATGGCACAGCACAAACACCTGTGGGCAAACAGAGAGTGCCACTCCAGTGAGGACCCAGCTGGAATCACAGACTCATTAAGGCTGGAAAAGACCCCCAAGGTCATCGGGTCCAACCTTTGACCAGGTACTGCCATGCCCACTAAACCATATGGAGAAGTGCCACATCTACTCACTGTTTGGACCCTTCCAGGGATGGTGACCCCACCACCTCCCTGGGCAGCCTGTTCCAATGATTAACCCCACTTTCAGCGAAGAATTTTCCCTGATATCCAATGTAAGCCTCTCCATGCACCCTTTGAGGCCATATGAGACCACAGTGCCCTGCTGCTGCGTAACTGCTGGTGACCACATCCTGCAGGGGTGTATTCCAGCTGGCTTTGGCCAAAGGCTGCACCTCTGGCATGGAGCATCCTGGGATTCACTCAGCTGGAAAGTCAATTAACTGAACCTGCTCCAAGGGGTGTTGCTAGAAAAAGTTGAAAAAGGGCGTTAAAAGCCCCAGAGGGAGAGGATGAAATATGCACAGCGTGGTCTCACTGCTGGAAGATTCCAAAATAGTATTCCAAACCCAGCATCTTCCCTTGAGCTGGGCAGTGAGCTGAGCCAGGAGCCAAGCTGAGCAGAGGCAGAGGAGGGAATACAGAGAGTTTGGGAGAAATCTGGCTGAAAGAGCCCGGGTGGGCTGCGAGAGGAGAGTGCTCTCAGCCAGGGATGCAAGAGGCAGCTCACAAGTGTCTTTTGATCTATATTTAGTCAGAACAGTTTTCCTTTATTTTTCTTGGAATGGAATGCTTCCACACGGTGCCAAAAGCATTTTAGAATCAATTTTTTAAAATCCCAACAAACAAATAATATAAAAAAAAATACAAATGGGGGAAGGTCTTTTAATTTAGATTCACAGGAAATCAAATATTTGCTGAATACCGGAAGAGTGTCCCTCAATGATAACGTCGGGAAGTGCGAGATGATGGATGGGGGATCAAAGGTACTGCAGGGCTGACAAATTCCTGGTGTTTTTGGCCAGAACAGCAGCAATAGTCCTTATGAGTATTTATCTGGAAGGGCGGTAGCACCCTGTAGCCCTGACCCATTAAATGATTTTAAAAAAATCAAAAAAGACCAGTTTGGAGGATGCAAATTCCATAAGTGGGTGGAGTTGTGTTTAGGGAGCAGGGGATGATACATGGCCAGGCCCAGCAATTGTAGCAGAATTTAGGTAGAAGATGGGCAAGAAAATGGTTTCTTGGGAGTCTTCTCCTGTGAAGGAAGAGAGATCCAGCCAAAAGATGTGGCTGGGAATCTAAAAGCAAAAGGGATGGGAGAGATGCTGACAGACAGAAAAAGAGAAGAGGATGGAGATGAAGGAGAAGGAGAAAATGGAGCCCCTGGCAGTGTGAGGGCAGGCTTGGAAAAACCTGGAGACCATGGGGAAGATGAAGGAGGAAGGCAAACACCCAAAAAACAAGGAAAGAAGGATCACAGGCACAAGCTGCCATCACGGAGTCCCCAGCCACATCTGGGAGGGGTGAGAGCAGACAGGCTGGCATCAGGCTGCATTGCCATTGCGATAACCAGGAGAGGACAAACTCCCAAGCCGGGACTTTGCCCTGACAAAAAAGCTGCAGAACAGGAATTTGGGGTGTAACGTGGGAAATCCTCCCAGACAGGGCCAAAGTGGAAGTGAAATATCTGCCAGTAAACTCTTGGAGCTGAATGACCTCTCCATCCTCCCACTATCAGCTCCCACACTTGAAATCCCATTCCAGGACAAAATCCTGTGGATGGAAGCTGGATCCACCACCTTGCCCAGGCCTGACCTGGAATCATTGCGGGCTGATCTGGAGCAGAGCGGTGGCTCCTGTGAGGATGGCAACTGGAGAGGGGATCTTGTGGCCAGAGAACATCAATTAGAGTCTCTGGCCAGACTCTACAGAAGCCACTGGAGCAAGGAAGCGCCGGCTGAAGAGCAGCGCTCCGGGAGCGCCCGAGCTGCAGAGCAGCTGGACACAGGGCTCTCCTGGAGCCAGGCGTCAGCTGCAGAGGCAAAGCTGTTTACCAACAGGGAGGGAAGAGGGTGGATCACCGAGGCCCAATTTAGCGCAGCAAATGTCAGCCTGACCCCAGGGCAGATGGGGACATGGATTGTCGAGGACAGAGGGGATGCTGGCACGGAGGGAAGATGAGCAGGCTGGCTCCCCAGATTGCTGGGGGTGGCAGGAGATGGGTTGGAGGCATGGAAGGACGATGGGGACCACGGCAGGAGAAGAGAGGGACAAGCCATGGGTGGAGAGGGCAGGGAGGAAGAGGCAGAGCTGCCAGGAGAGGGTCTGAGATGTGTTTGTGCCTTGGTGATAACCTGGGATGGCCAAAACGGAGCCCTGGATCCAGAGATGCCTGGGGACAAGCTGGGGCTGCCTGCCAGGAGGGAAGATGAGGTGGGAGAAATGCAGCTGGAGAGCACCAGCAAAGGGAGAGGAAAACCTCGGGGTGTGACTGCTTCCCCCTGCCCATGGGTCCTCCTAATCCAGCTCTTGTCTGCAGGATTAACCGGAAAGGCGGCAAAGCTGGATGGATCCTCCAGGGATGTGATCCCACCCTGAGACCACACAGCAGCCTCAGCCCTCGGATGTGCAGAGCCCAGAGAATGGGAGGGGAAGGGCAGGGGTGATTTATTTTTTTTTCCTTGGGAAGAACCTGCTACCCAAAACAGCCAGAGAAAGGCAAAACAACCTTTGCTCCAGGACTTGTGCGGCTGGAGCGTGGATTTTCCAGACACACTCCAAGTGTCTGGAGGGGAGATGAGGCCTGATTTCAAGACTTCCCCTGAATTCAGCAGACCGTTTTAATTATAGTAAGGACATCCCAAACCTTGAAGGCTCTGCGTGCAAAAAACTGGGAGAGGGCCTTACTTGGAGGGCTCCCCAAAAGGAGTCCATGCACCCCCTGAGGCTGGTGGACATGAGGGGCACCACTCTCCTGTGTCCCCTCACAGGTCCTCATGGGTCTCTCCCATCCCTGTCTCTCTTCCCATGTATTCCATCCCCATATGTGCATGCTGACCACCCACAACCTGCTGGTGCATGGAAACCAGCCCTGGCCTGGCCCTTCCAGCTGCACCAGATGTGCTGTGCTGCCCCACGCTCCCGCCGAGCAGCCCCAGGAGGGGAGGGAGCTGCCGTAATCCATCTTCCCTGATGACACGAAGGGGCTCTTAAGGAAGAGCCGAGCTCACTCGCAGGGAGGTTTCGCTGACGCAAAGCCGACACGAGGGCGAAGGCACGGTGGGAGGTTGAGGAGCCGGGGGCACTCCCAAGTGCTGACCCTCCGGAGCACAGGCTCCCACGGGAGCCTGGAGTATTTTTGGAGCCGCGGGCAAGGAGTGATTGCAGACAGGCAGGGAGCAGCACAGGAAGGCCAAAGGCGTGCACCCACGTGGACCCCCCCAAAATCCCCTCGTTTCGGAGCAATCCTGACCCCAGGCTGTTTATACAAGGCACTTGACTCCTTTCCAAAAGGAGCTGCGTTTAGAAGGGAAGCAAACTCCTGGGGGAGACAGGCTGCTGCCCCCACCCAGCTCGTGGGGACCAGCACCTCCCAGGGCAGTGCTTTTTCCAAAGGAAGAGAAACCCATCCCATGGCAGAGGAGGGGGAGGACTGGTCCTTCCATGCTCTGGACAATGGGGAACTCGCAAGGATTTGGCCAATCCCAGCCTAAACTTCCGCCTGAGATGTGTCCAACAAATACTCAGGTTTCATTTCATAGGTGTGAACCATCTCTATGGAGCCCCCAGGGATCTCCAGGAGTCAGGATAAGGCTCTTCCAGGCGGGAGCCTAACTCTGCTCTGCAGGGACCACAGCTTTGGGAGGATCCTGCTACATGTGGCATGGCCATTGCTCCACCTGGAGGAGTGAGTTAAGGGTATTAATTAATAAGGGTATTAATTCCCTGCTCTGCTTCCACAGTTCATGTCCCAAGTAATCTCTCACCTCATTTTTCAGTGTCTTCCCCATGGCAGCCCTGGTTGGAGATGAAGAGGGTGGAAAAGTTGACGGCACTTGTGCTAATCTCTGCTGTGTCCGGCATCTTTCCCACAGCAGTGGGGATGGAAAGAGCCAGGGCTGTATTCATTAGGTGGACACAAGGATTGCCTGGAGAGCTTCAGACCCTCACAGAACTTATCCAAGTGCTCCCAGGTGATGGGTGACACCAAAGTAGGACGTGGCCAAGAGCAAAATTAATTTGGCTGGAGTAAACCTTTGGAAAGGACTAGGAGAAAGGATGCTCCATTTGTTTTTCCCTCTGCAGAGTACAGTTGGAGTTGAGTCCAAAGCAAAATTGTTTGACCCAAGTGGAAAGTCAGAAGACTTTCATCCCAAAATCAGGGAACATTCTTCCCAAAGCAGGAGACTCCAAGCTGCCCACCTCTGGAGTCTCCCTCCACTTTAATCTCCTGAGCTTGCAAGAGAAAAAAAAAAAAGGAAAAGGACGGGGGAACTCAAGGAATTAATAAGAATAGCCCCAAAATGTTAAGAGGGAGAAGACAGAGTGTTTACTTTAGAGTAGTAAGATAACTCTTACTACACTGGGAGATCCTCCTGCAGTAGGACAGCTGAGGTCACTCAGTCCAAAAGAAATATATCAGCTGGACATGGAAAGTGTAGGGTTAGGGTTAGGGTTAAATAGAGTGGGGAAATACATTCCTCCTTGGCATCACTTTCCTATGGGCAGCTGCCTGGATTTGTAGATCAAAAAGTACCATGAAAGATGAAAGAAAGCACAGCATTTCCACAAAGGGAACCAAACACCCTGCACAGAGCCCATTCTTTAGCACAAAACCTCTGAGCCTGGTCTGGTGGCAGAAGCTGGCTTCTCAGTGGGATTTCTATTACAAACAATAAAGTAATAAGAAAATTAACCTGATCAGGGGTTGCCTGAAGCACGCTGGAATGACGACTGTCTACTGCCAAGCCACGCACGTTTTACACCCCCGGCTGTCACGTGCAAAGACAATATTTGCTCTTTTTTGCAACAAACACAGACATGGGATTTCCTGGCACTGTATCCCTTTGCAAGGCCCAGATGAGCCCAGCTTTGCCCGGAAGGGGGGTCTTCGGCTGCAGAGGATTGCTGAGGTGGACCCTCAGTGTGGGATGCTTCCCAAGAAAATACCGCCCTCAAGATAGGATGCCGGGCATCCCTCAGCCTTTCCTCCCTCCGGCAGGTTGGGTGGTTGGTCTTCCTTCATTCCTCCCTGAAGGTCTCTTTTCATTCTGGGGCATCAGGATCCGACGAGGGTTTCCTTGAGGGCAGGTCCAGGCTGGCTATGTTTTGCCTGACCCAGAAGTGTGTGCAAACACTGCTCCCGCCCGGCCAGCCTCGTGCTCCCTATCAGCGTCACTCCTCTCCCGTCCTGCTCCCGATAATCTTATCTATACTGACCACTCCTTGCTTGTGTTTGGGCACCCAACCACCTCACCCCTCATAAAATTACCTTGTCTCTGGTCTCCTAGACCTTGATCCCACTAAACTTTCCAACCTATCTTTTTCCTTGCCTATCTTTTTCCTTATCCCAGGTGGTTCTTCCCTTCTGGAGCCTGATCCCACCAAAGCGGTGCTGGACCATCCAAACCCAACCTGTGCTGTCTGGTGCCAGCAGCATCACCACAAATGCTGGAAGATCCTGGTCCTTCTTCTCATGTCACTAAGGACCCTCCTTGTGTCTTTGCCACAAACACTCTTCCAGCCCGCCGTGCCTGCCTGCACAGTGCCCAGAACTGCAATACTGCTTTGATTTTCCTGCTTAAATCAATGGCTCTAATCAGCCATGACTTTCTCCTTTCCGCGTTTCCCTCTCCAAACCTACAGCCACACTGCCTCCAGATCTGTGACTTGATAAATCTCCTGTTCTGGCTAAACAAAGCAATAAATAATCTTTTCCAACAGGATATGAGAGCACAACTGGTACATCTCCAGGCTTCTAGAATACACTCCTCAGCAAATTCCTTTAGTCCCTTGGAAGGAAGGGACAAAAAACTTGCCCTGCTGCTGTTGGGACCTCAGACCCCAAGGCCCGGCTCCGTTTCCTCTGCAGGAGGCATCCAGACTCCCCAGGGAGGAGAGCTCCCTGCTCCTGCTCACTGCTCCCTGTGTGCTCCCAACACCTTCACCCCAGGATGCTTCCAAGCCTTATCACACTCTGAGAGCCCACAGTCTCCTCCTGACCTTGTTGTCCCCTCTCCTACCCTCCTCCATTCCCTCCCTCTCCTTGCCCCAGTACAACACCCAATTTAAACCTCTCCTAAGGCTTTTAAATCTCTCTCTGGATCACCTCCGGCTGATAAATGAGAATAATTCTCTGTTGTCCTCCTGTTGCCTTTTCCATGCCAGGCGGTCTGCAGGCATGGAAAAAAAGGCCTCCCTCTGCCTGCACTCTCAACACTTTCACACTGCTCCTCTGTGCTCTCCAGCTTCCAGCTGAAACCAGTCCAGCTCCTCTAAATCAAAAGATATTTATAAAGCTCTCCTCCTTGTCATCTTTCTGGGGATCCCAAAATCAATTAAAATAGTTCAAAACCACGAATGAGACAGTAAAGGCGAAGAAGCCAAAATATCTGAGGCTCTGTAAACAGAGAATTCCTGTGAAATAATCCTTCTCCAGTGGTTGTCTGGGAGCAGAAAATGGACATAGAATCATAGCCTCATTAAGGTTGGAAAAGACCTCCAAGATCATCAAGCCCAAGATGAGCTTAAACCACATGGTTGGGGCTCTGGACTGGGGGACACTGATGGGGTCTCTGGCCATGTGTGGGTATCAAAAGGACCAACCTTTTAAA
Organism: Pyrgilauda ruficollis; assembly: GCF_017590135.1. Taxonomy (NCBI): domain Eukaryota; kingdom Metazoa; phylum Chordata; class Aves; order Passeriformes; family Passeridae; genus Pyrgilauda; species Pyrgilauda ruficollis. The sequence continues at coordinate 4,522,156 of NW_024529821.1, forward strand.
CCTGTTTCAATCCTTTAGGCTGTGAGTTTCCCGGTGTCCCCAGTGCCACCAGGTGCTGGCATCCACCTGAAGGTTGGGCTCATGCTGCTCTTGCAGAGCAGCACAGCTGCACGTCCCCAAAGCCCCGTGCCAGTCAGCACAGCCCTGGCAGCTCTGGTGAGCGTCCAGGCAGGGGGATGTCCCTGCTCATCAGAGAAATCATGGAAAGTTTTGGGTGGGAAGGGAGCTTGAAGCCCATCCTGTTCCGCCCTGCCATGGCAGGGACAACTTCCTCTGTTCCAGGCTGCTCCAAGCCCCATCCAGCCTGGCCTTGGACACTTCCAGGGATGGAGCAGCCACAGCTTCTCTGGACAACCTGTGCCAGGGCCTCAGCACCCTGACAGCAAAGAATTTCTCCCCAATATCCCATCTAAATATCTCATCATCACCCCCATCCCCAGCAGTGCTGCGGGGTTACCGGGATGCTCCAGGTCTCTGGCCGAGGTCAGAGCTCAGCAGCCCCAAAACCTCCCAGCCCCGAAACCTGAAGGAGTTTTGCGTTCTGCTTTGTCTCCTCTGTGGGGATGAGGGTGGGAGCGGTGGGCAGAGGGCTCGGCAGCCCTGCACCCCAACCAGAAGCAGTGGCTGGGCTGGTTCCAGCTGGGAGGCACGGCAGGCAGGCTGGGGCCGGGCCAGGCGGAGCCCGCGGTATCAGCGCGGACCGAGCCCGCTGTGTGTCACTGCCTCAGCCCTCGCAGACCCGCGTGTGACCGGCGGTGACTCGCAGCTCCACACGGAACTGTCACAGCCGGGCTCCACAGGGAACGGCGAGCAGCTGGAACCGCGCCTGTCCGAGCCCACGGCCGCATCCACAGGGAATTGCTTCCTGAAGTGTTCCTGCATCCCCAGCCGTGTCCCCAGGACTCCAACCCCATCCCATGGAATCCCTCAAACTGCCCCTTTCCACCAGGACTTCTCCCTCCCTGATGCCCATCCCTGGCACCACTGTGTTCCCACACCTCCAAAGGTGGCTCCAGTTCTGGAAAACACCCTGGGAGGGATGGGGTCTGCTGCAGGGGGTGGTGGTCCCTGTCACAGGGATCATGGAGGGGAAAGATGGTTTACATGGAAAAATAATTTGTTATTTCGGCCCCAGCCCTGCAAAAGACACCCTGGATATGATCCCATCACATGGGTTTTGGGGATTAAATATGAGCTTTGTGATTAACTCTTCCATGTCTTAATTGTGTCCTTCCAAGCCTGCTAAATGTAGGGAATTTTGTTGTGTTGGAAATACTGTCCCCATCAGAACCTGTCATTGTCTGTGTGAGGATGTTGTGTCTGACGGCTCTGGGGAGGGTGATGCCTGCAGCTTCCCATAAAATTTGGGGCTGGATGAGGCTTTTTTATAATCCATCATTCATAGCACCGGTGGCTTCTTGTACAAATAAGAGCTACAAACCCTTTCAAAGCCAGATGTTGACCACACTCCAAAACTCCCCAAACCTGGAAATTCCACTGTGATACTTTGATGACCATTCACTCCAAAACTCCCCAAACCTGGAAATTCCACTGGGGCCCTTTGACATCCTACTCATTTTTGGGGGATGAGGGCACTGACACTGCACACAGGCTAATCCTTTCTGACCCTGAAGCAGTTCTTTTGTTAATGTGTAGGTTTTTAATGCAGCTGTCACAGGACAGGAAGAGTGAATAGGTCAAGAAAGGGTGGGGGATCTTGTTGCCTGTCAGTTTATACATTTTTTCTTAAAAGAGTGAATATTTCTCTAAGGGATGTGCGTCCTGACTGCCCACTATCCGAGATGGAGCACATCATCCCTCTGATGCCAAGGAGCTCTTTTGGGTAGGGCTCAAACTGTTCCTTCACGCGCTTGCACGGTGCCACTGCCAGACTGCTAAACCAGAAACAATTCTGAACTAGAAGTTTTGAAACAAAAACTTGAAAAAGCAGTTTTAAAGCTTTTCTTCAGGCAATGGTTTTCCTGCCACTAGCAAAGTGACACTCCCGAGTCATCTGCCCCTAGAAGGTCCCATGCAAGTGCCCTGGGGCATGTGGGGTGCTGAGCACCCAGCCTGACTGTGGGGCACCCTGCGGCTGCCTCTGGGGTGTACAGATGGACTAGCATTTATTTTGTTGGGGCTTTTGTTCTTTAATCCGAAAGTTTGACATCCTGCAAGAGGGCTTGGCAATGTTTTTTTCACTCCAGGCTGTTTATGCTTGCTGCCAGTTGCCAGAATAGAGCATGAACTGCAGGAAGGGCTCGGTTTTTGGGTGACTTTACTCACCCCAACTCAGGGTTAGTACTACAGCAGCCTGGAGGGGGCTGGGGGCAAGTTTTGCACCTCCAGCAGAGCAGAGGACAGGTCAGCAGTCCCCTGCAGAGGAACATCAGTGTAGCCCAGAAATCACCCAGGGTAATCTCAAGCTCTTTCTCCTGAAGCCCGCAGCCAAAAAGTGTCATCAAGTCACCTGCTGGAATAGCCCAGCCTAGGCAGTGGGGACCTTCAGGGGTATATGGGACTGGGAGGCATCATTTGGGATCATGCCTCCAGCCCTGGGAGCTGTGAGGAGGAGCAGCCCCGTGGTACCCTACAGCATTCCCACAGCACTCCAGCGCAGCCCAGGGAGCAGCGGGCAGCACCGTCCTCCAGACAGGGCGAGGGAAGCGTGATGGCAAACAAACCCCAAACAAACAAAAAACAAACCCCAAACCCATCCCGACCGCGACACCTTCTCCACGGCCGCGCATCCTGAGAACCCCGGGCTGGGAGGCGCGGACACAGCAGAGCAGGAGCAGCGGTGGGAAAGCACGGCCCGGCCCTGGCAGCCCCGGCAGCGCCGGCACGGAGGGTCCTGCCCCGCACATCCCCGGAGCCGCTCCCAAACACCGCGCCCGGCTGCTCCAGTGCCCGTGCGAGGAGGCGCTGCTAAGGGAGGCGCGGAAATCCCCCATTCCAGGGACATCCCGGCGGATCTCCCGGGGACAGGGACCAGCACGTGCAGCAGCCTCGGTGCGCATCCAAAAACCAAAGAGCGGGGCGGGGGGAAAGCCAGGTGAGGGCTGGTGTGAAGGCAGGATGGGAAAGGTGACACACGGCCGGGGGGAGCGGTGTGTCCTCCCCCGGCAGCGAGCTCGGGAGCCTGGAGCTCGGGCAGGGGCCGGCTCTCGGGGCAGCAGGTGAGGAACTGGGCAGGCAGCACCGGGAAACCACCTCAGCCCACCGAGCTTTTGTTTCTGCCACTCAAAACCTCTGCTCACACACGTTTTTTTAAAGCAAGCGCGTGCTATTCTAAGGCAGGGCTTTCTTTTCACACCAGGATGTGGTTAATCATTCCCCAGGCAGCAGCACACCGTGTACGAGACGCCGTGGGGAAGCTCACGGAGAGCTGCTCCATGGGGTGAAACACCCCCGTGCCGTGCAGGGCATCACTGCGAACCCGCAGAGCCCCCCGGCCCTGCCCAGGCAGGATTCCCCAGGACTGCCCCAGGAGCTGATGTTCAAATTCTGCATCATCAAACACCCCTCGTTTCACCCGCGGTGCGTACGAGGAACACGGGGATGCCTGGGGTGGGCTGGGCTCCCTCTCCGGGCAGGAACCCCCCTCCCTCCCCGCCAGCATCCCTGCCCCATCCTTACTTTGATGTTGCAGAAAAAACTCCTGGAGCAGGTGCTGGAGCTCTTGGGGATGTCAACCGGGGATTTGCCAACTTCGGGGCGGACTCCCATGGCGAGGGCTTGCCGGGGAGCCCGGGATTTTTGGGCTGCTCGTGGGCTCCGCCGCTGTCCGGCCCGGCCCGTCCCGCCGGCCGCACGGACTGTGCCGGGATCCCTGCGAGGCTGCGAGTGAGCCCGGCAGCGGCAGCGCCAAGTTCTTATAAGTCGGCTCCCGGGAGCGATGATGAAACGCTTTCTCCTCCCTCTTTCGCTTTGAGCGCCGAGGGAACTTTAAAGTCGCAGGAAACAAAGGCAGCGAGCATGGAGCAGCGAGGGGCGAGGACACCTGGGGAGTGCGGGCTGTGCCGGGTGACAGTGACACCCACCCGCGGGGACACCCAGCGCCCCGAGCCGCCTCTGGGCTCCTGTGCCCGGCTGCAGGACGTGGCTGGACAAGGAAACCGCGCCGGCAGTGGAGCCTTGCCGCGAGGAAAACGACTGGGATTTTAATCCAAAGGTCCCCTGAAGGGGCGAGGAGAAAGGGAGGCACCTTTCAGCAGCTGAGCTTTGGCTCCTAGATGGTGGGAGGGGGAAACCGGGCGGACAGATGGAGAAATCCTTCCCCGGGCCGTGGGGTTTTGGAGGGAAAAAAGAAACTTCGGTGTTTGTTTTTACAGGAAAAGCTGCATTCGTGAAGCTCATGAGCTCTGTTTTTTTTCACCAACACCTCTCGGGGCTTTGTTTATGCAAAGCACTGATTTATTTTGCAAGCTCCTGACAGGGGGAAACGCGTCAGAAGGAGCAGGGCAGGTTGATCCAGCCGGAGGAGAAACCAGCTTCAGGTGCTCTGTCCTCCTTACCGCTTCCCTGTGTAAAGCAGGGGGACCCCACGCCAAAGAGTGGGGCCCACCCTGCGCTGTCCTGAGGCTGGAGAAATAAATCCCAGCTCCCGGGAGGGTTTCCCGGGAGGGCTGGGGGGTTCCTGTGCGGTGCCAAGGACCGAGCCCCCCTCGGTGGCACCCGGCCGTGGGTGATCACCACGAGAGGGTGCCTGGAGCCCGCGGGAAGCGGCTTCCCGGGCACTGCCTCCCTCCCTCCCTCCCTCCCTCTCTCCGCCGCCCGACCCCCGGTGAGGACCCTCGGGATGTGACCTGCCTGGGCCAGTGTGACAGTCAGCGCTGCTAAGATGAAAAGGGCTCATTTGGGCTGCCAGCTTCCCAGTTTCTGAAGCCTGTCCCAGGACGGGTGGGTATCACTGGCTTTGGGGTGGCAAAAGAAGCATCCTTGTTTTCCAGCTTTCTTTTTCAGCTTCCATCTCTGAATTTGCCAGATCTGGGGCCAGGACATGGCATGAAGAGACCCTTTATTCCCTGTCAGAGTTAGCCAAGCCCTTTTAGCCAACATTCTGTGGCAAGACGTGGAAGTTTCAGCCTCACCAAGAGAAAAGCTTGAGCAAACCAACATCTCTGCTCCTCTCCCATCCTCCCTGGGAGCCCAGCGTGCCACTGACCTAATTTTTCAGGCAGTGCCTGACCCGCTCCCCATTGGGTTTATTTTGCAGCAGCTGTGAGGCTCACTTTGTCATAACAACCCCTTCACGTAGCAGCTGTTCTGGCCACTGACTCCAGCTTTTCCCTACAAATTTGTCTCTACAAAGCAAAACAGAGTGGGGAAGATGCCTGACAAGTCTGAGCCCCGCCTGGCAGCAGGGAAACATCCCTGCCCTGATGGCCCATGACATGGAAAGGGTTGGACACCCCGTGGAGGGGGCATGGTGACCCCCACAAGGGGAGGCAAAAGGCTCTGGTGGGTCAAAAAGGCATCGGGACCCTCTGGATCTGCCTCTGGTGAGCCCCTGTGGGGGCTGGATGTTGCTGCCCCACTGGAATTGTTTAGATTGGAAAAGCCCTCTAAGACCATGGAGTCCAGCTGTTCCCCCAGCACTGCAAGTCCAGCACTAACCCAAGTCTTCAAGTGCCACGTCCACACCTCAGTAAATCCCTTCAGGAATGGGGACTCCACCACTGCCCTGAGCAGTGCCTTCCAATGCCTGACCACCCCTTCTGGGAAGGAATTTTCCCAATATCCAATCTAAACCTCTCCTGGCACAGCTTGAGGCTGTTCCCTCTCATCCTGTCCCTGTTCCCTGGGTGCAGAGCCCAACCCCCATGGTTGTCCCCTCCTGTCAGGGAGTTGTGCAGAGCCAGAAGGTCCCTCCTGAGCCTCCTTTTCTCCAGGCTGAGCCCCTTTCCCAGCTCCCTCAGCCACTCCTGGTGCTCCAGACTCTTCATGGATGCAGATCCTTGGTGGGAACTGACCACACGCCCCCTCAGTGGCTGGAGCAGCCTCAGCTGTGCTGGGCAGCACAGGACCTGTCCCCCCAGGCACCACTGTCCTGCCCGGGTCTGGGCACCCCCAGCAAGCCCCTGCTGGGTCTCAGGCATGGGGAGCGCCCCAGCGGGGCCAGTTTGCTGGAGGGCAGGGAGAAATGATGCTGGCAAAGCATGCTGCCGTTGTATTTCTCAATGTGCAGCTCTTGCAACAGGCAAGGCAAGAAAACAGCTGGTTCATGCCCAGCCATGAGCACAGACTGCACTGGGACCCCCCGGGGCTGCACGCCCTGCTGACCCACCTGGTCTGTGCTCCAGGAAGAGCTCCCAGGCCATCCCAGCCTGTGCTCCAGGAAGAGCTCCCAGTTTTTCCCAAGCAGGGAGCACTGCCCAAGCCATGGCAGCTTAAATAGCCATAGTGACACAATAAAAGCTGACAGTCTGAGTTTAAAGTCCAGTCATCTCTGACCATCAGAGAGCACTGCTGACATTTCCCAAACTTTTATCGTGCCGGAAGAGAAACTCCAGCCCTTGGACACAGGTTCATCTCCAGCTTTCCTTCACCAACACTGCTTTTAAATCACAGGCTTGAGATTGTGCAACAGGAGTTAACAAAATGAGCTGCAGGTGAGAAAATGGGGATCTCTTGCCTCTTTTTGAGGCTTCTCTACTGAATTTCACTTTCTTGGCAAGCAGTGGCTCATCCTGAAGATGAGTGCACAGGAGGGAAGGATTTATGGTGGAGAGCTGGGTTTCACATTCTTCTCATGGTGCTTGGTCAGGGTGATAGGGTTGATGTTAAAGTGCCTGGCAGGAGAGATCCCCCATGGCAGGGTTTGGTTTGTTTTACAGGGTTTGCTTTGTTTTACAGGGTTCCTGGGCTGTGCTTCATGCTCCTCCTCCAGTGGTCATGCTCCCCTGGCAAGGAATCAGGGGAAGGAGAACCCTCATGCTGCTGACAGGGAATCAGCTAATTCAGCCCACAGCTCTCCACGTACCCAGTAGCTCACCCTCCAACCCAGCCCCTTCCCTCATCCAGAACAAGTGGAATGGTTTGTCTCCATGTGAAACATGCCCACCTTGCAGCATGTTTCCAATGGCCAGGGTGAACTTTCACTGGTGCAGCAGTGCAGGAGCTAAGACAAGTCCCTCTGTGGGGTGCTCACCTTATTCACAGAACATCAGAACCCTCTGAAGCCACTTTCCTTCTGCTGGGGAGGTGGTTGGGTCAAATTGCTTCTACATGAGTGAAGAGAAGACTCTTTGGCCACATCCCCCTCCTCAGTTTCCACCGAGTGGTGGGCTGATCCTTGTTTGAGGACAAGGCTCACTCTGCTTCACCACCCACCTTCAGTCTGGCAGGGACTGAAGCACCTCACTTTTCCTCTGTGGTATCTCCAACCTGTCCTGCTCAATTATTTGTTGCCAACTGGGCTTTAAAAACACAGAAATCATGGAAAGGTTTGGGTTGGAAGTACCTCAAGACTCATCCTGTTCCATCCCCTGCCGTGGGCAGGGACACCTTCCACTGCACCAGCTTGCTGCAAGTCCCCTCCAACCTGGACTTGGACACTTCCAGGGAAGGGGCAGCCACTGCTGCTCTGAACTTTAAACTTAGAAATTATTTTCTTTAGCTGTTCTGCTGCCTCTAGAAGACCTCAGAGTGCTCTGACAGCTGCCATTGAATGAAAATTAATTTGCTGGGAAAGCAAACACAGAGCCCCCTGGGCTTCCAGGAGGTTTCACGTCTGCAAGTACAAACATTGTGCTGGGAATGTGCATTTAGAACCCCCTCCAGGTCACCAGAGCCAGCCCCTGGGGGTGCAGAGCAGCACACAACCCCCCCCTGAGCCCCCATTTATTCTCCAGGGCTGGTGGTGTGGCACAGGGGGAACAAGGACCGGAGTGGCATCAGTGGTTCCTGCCAGTGCCCGTGGTTGGGAATGACAGAGCTGGGTCTGGTCTGGCAGCACCGTGTGTTTGGAGCAGGAATACTGCTCAGGGGAAGTGCACAGCTGCACCTGAAGAACAGGCTTGGCTGGCTCACAGCCCGACTGTCCTGGGCACGGAGAGTGAGGGGCAGGTGATCCACCAGCTCCCCCGGGGGTGTCCATCCCTGCGGAGGGGACACTGCTGTCCCCACGCTGGAGAGGCCATAGGGGATTTGCTTTTGGGACAAGCGACGGCTGAGCCCCAGAGCAGGAGGTGACACTGCCTGTCCTCCATCCGAGGCCACCACCAGCACTGCAGGGCAGCCAGAGCTACGCCCGGGATTGGGAGTGAGGCCAGGTGGGATGGAGGCAGGGAGCTCCTCGGGAGCTGCGTGTCAGGGTTGGACCTTCCCTCCCGTGGGGCTGACTAAGGAATACGTCAAGCAGCTCCAGCCCGAATCCAAAGCCAGGCAGGCAAACTTCTTGCAGGGCAGCAGCAGAAGCAAGCTGCATTCTGGAGGAATAAATGGGAAGGCAGGTTTTGCCAGGCTGTGACTGCAGGATGGAAACTGGGAGGCTGTGATTTTGGGAGGCTGAGATTTTAGGAAGAGCAGAGAGGACGGCAGAAGCTCCTCCACTTTTAAGAGCCAACAGGGCAATGGAGAAAATGCTTTTAAAAGAGCCCTGGTTGTGCTTTGTGTCTCATAAAACAACCACTTTCTTTTCCTCTGCCTTTTCTGTTTCAAGCAACTCTTGTTTATTCTGAGGCCACTTGAGTTTCACCATCAGCTATGACAATGCCATGAAGCTCTTCAGTTAAATATTTATAATATAAATATAAATATAACAACAACAACAACAACAACAGAGGCTCTTCAGTAAAACTGGAGATGACCTGAGAGGTGGATTATTTTGGTGGGAGGACAAACTCTCCGTTCTCCTTGACACCTTTCCCACCTCTCCTTTCTCCCCAAGAACTTTTGGAGATGCCAGCCCCAAGGTGTCACATGTGGGGCCTTCAGCTCAGGACATTCCAGAGGAGAAACTCTTCTGGCTGGTTAAAGGAGGAGGTGGGAGGTTGGAATTAAGATAATTTACCCCACGCCCTGCCCCCCTGTGTTGTGCCATACACAAGGGCAGTTGGAAGGACGGGCGCTGACGCGCATCCCTCGGTGCCGTGGGGGTGCTGTGAGTGCCAGGGGTCACCCGGCACCCACAGGGCACCCACAGCCCCCCCAGCCCTCACACCCTCCTGGCACTCCCTGAGCACAGCATTTCAAACAGCCAGATGTCTGTAGCCAAGGCAGAGCCCCGGCCTTCCCTGCAGGATGTGTTCTGCACTCCAGAACAAAGAGACAGTCTTTGCCTCGGAGGATTTGCAATCTAAAGCATCAGTATCCTGTAGGAAAAGCAATTAAAGGAGGCAGACAAGGATCTGACAGAGCCATTCAAAGCAGGATTGCATTTCCTTGAGATTGCTTCGAGTGATCACGATGAGACAATCTAAATTACTTCTGCCCACTGCCAATAAACTGCACAGTTGGTAAATATTTCAGGAACAGTGCCCCTAAGCGAGGGTTCTGCTGCCTGAAAGGTAGAGTCAAATATTTATGTAAAATTCCCTAACCTCCACACCTCCATGGACTCACACCCTGGAGACACAGACTTTTCCAGGCTCTCCTCTGCCTCAGAATGGGTTGCAGGGCAAAGCTGGTGCATCCAGCAGCACCAAGTCCTGCAGTTGCTTGGAGGAGCATCCTGAATCCCTGCAGGGCTGCAGAGCTGCGAGGGCTGAGGTGTGGGACTGCAGAGGAGGGTTCTATCCAGAGGGACTCCCCACGGCAAGGGGCTCATCCCAGCCCAGGGAAGGAGGTGGTGACATGCCAGCATCACCTGCTCCCAGCTGGCTGTGACCCAGCTGCACTGGCCATCCCAGGAGAAGACGGAGAGCTCAGGTGTCAGCCTCCTTCTTCCCTTGGGAAGGCCTGGCAGGTGACACATCCCTGTGTGAGATGTGTCACCGTGTGACACCCTCTAATTCACTGTGGGTGAGGAGTGTGTGCTCTCTGACACACGAGGGACTGACGTGAGCACAGAGTCCCCACAGACACCCCAGGAAGGGCCAGAAGGGTGGGAGGGTCTCTGTGGTTTCGGACATGGGACTCCCGAGCGCCCACATTGGTCACATCCCACTGCAAACCTTCACTTCCTCCAGGAGCTGATCCTGGTTGGGGATATCATGGAATTACAGCGTGGTCTGGGTTGGGAGGGGCCTTAAAGCCCACTCAATTCCACCCCCTGCCATGGGCAGGGACACCTCCCACTATCCCAGGTTGCTCCAAGGTCTGTTCAACCTGGCCTTGCAGGGATGGGGCAACCACAGCTTCTATGGCCCTTAAACTTGGAAATTATTTTCTTTAGCTGCTTTGCCTCCTTTAAAAGATCTCCAAGTGCTCTGGCAGCCACCACTGAATGGAAATTAAACTAAAAAAAAGAAAAATATCCAAAAGCTTTAATGGTTCTTACCCCATTACATGACAGAAGCTGGTCCAAGCACTGTGCAAAGATCACAGCTCTGATCTGATCCCTCCTGAAGCCATTCTAAGGACAGTAAAACCACAAACTTTAGATGCTTGTAGGCTTCCCTCTGGAAAAAAAGGTTAAATTCAATAAAAAGAGGATAAGCGAGAGTGAATTCAGCACATCTCATTCCTAATATCTCTGGCTCTGCACTCACACTGCTGCAAGTCCTGAAGCTCTGGGCATTGTTAAATATGGAATGAGAGTTATGTGTTTGCAAGGAAAATGCTTCAGTCTCCACTAATAGGCAGCAAAATATTTTTATTATAGTATATATTGACTTATTTAATGATGATGGCAACAGGAGTGCCAACAAAGTTGTGCAATCATCTCTTTTTTTTTTTTAATTTTATGTTTTTTTCCATTTTGTTGTTCAACTGCTCAGAAGTTTCACACAAACTCCTTGTTTGGCTCGAAATCTTGCAGATCCCCCCGACGCTGTGGGGTGTCACCGCATGGTTTGGCTGTCACCAGGGAAGGGTCACCCCCTGCATCAGCCAGGCTGGATTTCAGGCAGCAAACTCACCAGCACGCCCCAGGACCAAGCCATTCAACCTGCTTTGCTTGGCCCCGAGCAAGCACCGAGGTTTGGCAGCCACCGAGCCCTGCTGACACGGGTTTAGTGGAGCCCAGCTGGCAGTGGGGTTGGACAGACCCATTCCTGAATGCCCAGAGCAGCTGGATCTCTTTATTCCTCCTCTGAGGTTTTCCAAGGAGGAAAAACTGGCCGCTGCTAGGAGGTCTTTACATCCCCACACAAAACACCTTTGGAGGGTGTCTCTTCTCGTGGGCTTCCCTCCAGCACTGAGATTTAGCAGCTCAGATCTCGAAATTAGGGTGAAGGTTTGGCCATACCTTGGTGCTGGCAGCTCTGGCTCCATCCCGGGCGTCATTCCGAGAGGAGAGCGCGGGCGTCGCCCAGGGCAGGATGGAAAACTGCAATGTCCGTCGTCCAAAAGGCGCTGGAAACTTTCTGTTTGGAGAAGCTGGGATCAAAACAGTGAAAAGGTTTTTTGGATCACAAGAGCCTCTCCAAGCCCTGAGTGCGGGCAGGGAAGAGCCGATTTTGAGCTGCTATCGGCATGAGCCATTGCGAGTGAAATTTGTTTTCCTTGGAACAGGCAAGTCCAACTGGAACAATGGCTGGAATCGACATCTCACAAGGAAAGATTTAGTTTCATCTTGAAAGGCTGCAACACCTTGAAATATTTTCCAATGGAAATGACATTTTTTTTTTTCTGCTGATAAACACAGGAGTCGTCCCATCACAGTTTCCATCCTTCTCTGACCCTTCCCACTTCAGCAGGAGGGATCCATGGAGCCACATGCAGGAGCAGAGGAGAGCCATCCAACCACCCCATCCAGGGAGATGGAGAGCCATCCAAGCAGTCCCTGTGGGCACAGCTCATGGAAACATCTCTTTTAATGTGGAAAATGGAGGGCAAGACAGTGGGATGTGTTCTGGACTGAGGAGCCATAAGACCTTGGGGGAAGGCCAACAAATTAGGACAAAACAGCTCTGAAATGTGACATATCACAGAATAGGTAAACCTGGGGATGGTTTTTAAAGCTCTTGATTTCTACCTGACAGGAGGAGGAGGCCTCTTTGCATCTCCTCTGTGGGCTGGGTGGGAGCAAGTCCCTGTGCACCCACATCCAGGGCACAGGAGGAGCCCTGGAGAGAAGCCAAAACCCCAGTTTTGTCAGTTTTCCATAGAGAAATGGAAGGAAAACAGGTAACAGCTGAGAAATCAGTGCTGCTTTGTTGCAGTCTCAGGTTTCTCATACCTGGAGGACTCAAGGAACCTCCCACCCCTCCCATCTCCAATCCAGACAAAAACTCTGTTCTTGAAAAGCTTCATCAGCAGAAGAAAGTTGCAGTCTCAGGTTGGCTGCAGCATTGCCCTTCCACAATTTCAAAACATTTCCTTTAGATCATGCCTTTTTTAGCACTATGTGATTAGGTCAAATTCCTAAACAATCATTTCTGAGCAAAATAATCTGCCGCTGTTTCCTCTCAAAAATGGGCTGAGGACTCTGAAACATCTTCCTCCCCTCATCCCCCCTCCCCCACATTCTAAATGATTGTGAAAAGCTTTGGGTTTGAAACAAAAGGTGCCCCTTTTTCCCTTCCTCTTCTGAAACAATTTTTAACACAAACGGAAAAAAATCAAAGTATTCCTGTCAAACGTGTTGGAAAGAGGATCCTTTCTTTCCTCTTCTCCTTTAGGAGATGAGACAAGCGGGAACAGCTTGGAACTGAGAGAGGGCAGGGCTAGATGAGATACTGGGGAGAAATCCTTCCCCGTGAGGCTGCTGAGGCTCCTGCACAGATTTCCCAGAGAAGCTGTGGCTGCCCCTGGATCCCTGGAAGTGCCCAAGGCCAGGCTGGACAGGGCTTGGAGCAACCTGGGATAGCGGAAGGAGTCCCTGCCCTTGGCAGGGGTGGAGCTGGATGGCTTCAATGTCCCTTCCCAAACATTGTGTGATTCCATGATCCAACATCCTGATGGAGATGGTGCTTCAGCTCCCAGACCACCCCACACCTTGTGTCCCCCTGACTGCTGGGATGGGCTGGTGGAAGGAGCCACATCCCTGGGCCAGCCCAGCCCACACCGTCCCTGCTTGGGGTGTCAGCACTGCAGTGCCAGCACGGGAACCTGACTGTTCCCATTGCTCCAAGGACAGCAAGGACCCGGGTCACACAAGGGAGTGAGCCTGGAGCAAGCAGCAGGTGTGGTGAGGAGCTGCCAGCTCCCGTGACACACATTTTGCCTTCACACTCCACCTGAGCCACTTCAGAGCCACCCGCCAGGTGAGTGAGAGAGTGACTGAGTGACTCCTCAGCCTCTGCCACGGCTGCTCAGCCTCACCCTAAAAAATGAGGCAGATGTTTATTTCTACAGGGAAATCAGTAAATTGTTCTGACAGCCATGGTGGAGCACTCCCACCCAGAAGAACTCCTCTGAACAAATGTCTTCCTGATGGGCTTGACTTTACTTACCTTAGAAACTGTTTTGAGTCAGGAACATTGTGTTCCTCATCTGTATCTGACCGCTGGCAGTCAGATGAAGGATCTGTCAAAAGGTTTGAATTCCAGAGCAAAAGGCACAGCTGAGATCCCACCAGCTGGATCTACATTGGACAGAGACCCCTCTCCAGCTCTCTTTGACGTGCCAGCACAGAGCTGTAAGGGGAGATACATCCCAGTGTAAAAAGGATGTGGTCAGTGGTGGTTCCCTGAAGCTCTCCCAAAATCAATCATTTCAAGAGCTGCCAGCTCATGGAGCAAGCTGCCTGTTTTCCCTTGGAAGTGGCGTTTTAAGGTTTCCCTGCACCCTGAGCAAAAGGAGAGGGACTGGACTTGCTGTTCTTTAGAGAAGAAACTCCCCTGAGCTACTCACCTGAAGGGAGGACCACGCACTGCTGCCATAGGGGTGGGGTGGTAGAGGCCACGGGGGGAGTTTGGTTGGCATTTGGAATTGCACAGTCATCCTTCAGCTCCCTCCCTTCTTCAGATCTCCCCGTGAGCTGGAGTGAGGGAGAACTGGCTTCACCTGGCAGCGGTGGGCACTGTCTAGCCAGAACAATGGGAAGCTACAAGGACACCATCACACTTTTTGGGGCCAGTTGAGCTCTTCACAACAGCCTGTGGGGTGATTTCAGTGGGGCTGCCCAGCCATCCCATCCCAAGCACTGCCCTTCCTTTGGTGAGGAGCCACCAAAGCCCTCACCCCATTCAGCCCAGACTCCAGCATCCCTGGCACCCCGGGGACACCAGGAACCCCACAGCCCAGTGCTCCCCTCAGCACCATGAAGGGAAAAGCTCTGACTCACACCCAAAGACATGTTCAATGTCTTTTCATCCACAGGAGTTCAATATTTTCAGCAAGGGATCATTTCCTCAATGCCTGTTCCTGTGTTTGACCTCTGGCTTTGCTTTTCCTTCTTCTGCAAAGTCACCCCTCATCCCAGGTCACACCAGTGAGAAATGTCAACCCACTTCTGGGAACCGCTTCCCGAAATGTGCCCACCTCTGTTATCTCTGTGTTGGCATGCTGCTGAAGGAGCCTCTTGACTGGAAACACTCAACTGGGAAGAGAAACGGGACATCCCATCCTGCTCCTGCCCCCTCCCTGCTCCTTTGGGGAATGTCTGTAGGAAACACAACCCTGTCCCTCACAGGACACTCAGTGGCAAGGCTGGGCTGTCCCAGCCCGAGGTCCTCATCAACAAGGCACCAAACATCAGAAAACAGCTTTCCTCATGTGACTTTTTAATTCCAAATTTAAAACACAATGAGCCTGGAAAGATAAAAATAACGGTTTAAATTTAGGTAGGATAGACTGAGAGGCACCGTCGACACTTCCCCTTCCAGCGACAGCAGTCTGCAGCCAGGAGGAAGCAACAAAACAGGAGGAGAAGCCGCCAGGCCAGCTGTAGGATGCAGTTGTTGAGGAGATAGCCAAGGAAAGATGATAGCATGATGTTTGTCCCCTGGAGACCCTCTGGACAATGCCTGACTCATCGTTTGTTGCCTGCTCCCCTGCTAGAGCGAGCGGGCAGGGGATGGAACATAACTGAAATAGGTGGAGCACAGCAGCAGTTCCTCTCTCGCATGACTCAGGCTGCACCTCCTCCCATCCCCAGAGGCCCTGGTGTTTGGGGTCTTCCAGGGATCCAGGCTGCCCTCTCTGTGGGCTCTTGATGTCAACAGAAGGCCGTAGGCACCTGGAGACTCATCTCCTTTTCCAGTCCCACCAGGAGGTTTCCTCTCAGGTGGACAATGTCAACTCAAACCTTGTCTGAGCACAAAGAGAGCAGCAGCAGAGGGATGGGAAGATGCCACGAGGAATTAGGACTCAGCCAGTTCCCCTCTGCTGCCACAAACAGCAGTGCAGGTCTTGCCTGGTCCATCCATGCATCAGGAAGCAGGTTCCTTACTCACCCGAATTAAGGAAAATTAACTCCTGCAGAGGTTGCTGGTGCTGGCACTGGCAGCAGCTGCTGCCCCTCCAAAATGCTGGGGAGGACCCAAGGACAGGCACATCAGCCTGTCCTGTCAGCCTGGAAAACTTCCAGAAGAGATGCCAAGGATATGATGCAAACCTGGGGCTAAGAGGAACCTAGAGGGGAAAGATCAGAGCCTGGTGTGGACAGAACCCATCAGAGAGGTGGGTACAGACAGCAGCTCTCTGGCACTTGAATGCAGTTGGTGCCATCCAGATGAACAAAGTTCCTGGGTTTTCATGGAGCAGTGCCCTGCCACGGTCTAGAGACAGATCCTTAGGAAAATAACTATTGATGTAAGACACGGGGCATCCTCCTCCCAGGTCATGGGCACAGAGGGGTCGAAAGAGCAGGATCTGGCGCTGTCTTTGCTCCCCAGGCAGCCAGCCTTTCCCTGCCTCCAGCCTCAGAGCCAGCCCTGATCCTCGATTCAGCCAGGACATTTCACAAGAGCGTGGCAGCACCGAAGCGGGAGGAATCATTCTGTGAACAGCCTGTCCAGAGCTGTTGGCATCCCCAGCTGGACACCAGCCCGGGACTCCTTGTTCTGCAGCACCAGAGATAAGAGGCAGAGCCACTCACGGAGCACTGAGCGACAGCCAACATCTCTCCTGGAGGGACCAGCCTCGGGAACATCACCTTCAGCACCCAGATTCCCAGGCAGAAGGAGAGCAGAAGGTTGTGCCCCTCGTTGTGAGGAGGGCACCCGTGCCAAAGCGGGGGCTGCACGTCTCCCACAGCACCCACGGGGGTGGTTCTCCTCCCAGAGCCCGTGGACACATTCCAGGGCACACCAGGGCATGGCAGTGCTCTCTCACAGGGAAGGGACAACCTTGCTGGGGACACAGCACTGGGTTGGGGTCTCACGGGAGCGTGGGGTGTCCCAGCTACCTTTGGCACAGTCCAAAGACGCTCCATACGGAGAGTTTGGGACAGTTTTGGACAGTAGTTCCCTGGGGTTGCTGCAGGTAGATCATAGAACCACTGGATAGAATCCCAGGATGGTGTGGGTTGGAAGGGACCTTAAAGACCATCTCATTCCAAAGCCCTTTGGAACATCTTCCACTAGACCAGGTTGCTCCAAGCCCCATCACGTGGAGTGTGCAGAATGCTGTGCTTTGACTGCCAGCTTGGTGCTGGAAGCATTCCTGGCAATCCCACAGGAATGGTGAGGATGTAAGACCTGGAGTGTGATGTGGGGTTTGATTTAACACACTCAGTTTTTATATGGTGAGGTCCTTTAAGAAGCAATTTATCATTCTTTGCACAACAACGTACCCAGGGAATTCCAGCCCCTCTCCTGCTCCTGCCATGCTGTCCAGGAGCACAAGGTGTCTCTGATGGGTTCCCAGGCCCACATTTCCCTCTGCAGCACCGAGTCCCTTTCTACTCACTGGACAACAACACAATTCACAGAAGCAGAATCTTATGGCACAGGGCAAACCCCACAGGTGTGGGGTGCAAAGAGGGAAAGCAGACCTGCAGTTCCTTAGGGCAGAGCCGTCCCCATCACACACTGCCAAGTCTCAAATGTTTTTTAGCCTTTCGCAATCCCCATCCCAGGAATTCTCACCTGGGCTGCTGGCACCTCTTCAGCTCAGAAAAGTGCCAGGACAGGGGATTTTTCAAGCCTTCATGCATAATTCCCTTTATGGGCCAGGTGATACCGGGACATTCTCCTGTAGTGTCCAAGAGGAAAGGTAAACAGGACACTCGATGGATTCAAACAGAGGGTGTGTGCTCTTCCTTGGCAATTATTTTGAAAAGGCTGACTGGAATGCTGGTATGGCTTCCTCTGGACTGGGAATGTCCCCTGCCACTGCTGGGACTTGGATCGGGACCAAGGAGGCAGCTTTGTGGGTAACACAGCTGGAGGAGTGGAGACATCTGGGTGGTGGGCTCTGTTTTCTCCCACCTTTTCATGTGTACAAGGAACTCTTGGAGGAAGGGCTCTCCTTGGGAAGGATTCAGGAAGAAAATTAATGGTTTCAGCAGAGAAAAGCCCAAAACAAGTGTGCACCAAGGTAAAAGCAGATCCAAACAGGTTTTGCTCCCAGCTTCAATTCTTTAATTAAATGGGAATGTGTTGCACTTGAGCTCAGTGGAAAACAGCAGAAATTAGACCAATAAGAGGCAGAACTTGAGGAAACCATTTTTTGATCAAACACCATAGATACAAGCAGAAGAGTGTGTTTCTAAAGAAGCTGTGGCTGCCCCATCTCTGCAAGTGTCCAAGGCCAGGTTGGACAGGGCTTGGAGCAACCTGGGATAGTGGAAGGTGTCCCTGCCCATGGCAAGGGGCGAAATGAGATGAGCTTTAAGGTTCTGTCCAACCTAAACCAGTCTGGGATTCTGTGTTCCACATCCACAATGGAACAGAAAGGACAGGTCCCTTCCCACCCAAACCATTCTGTGATTCCAGGGTTTAATGCTCCAGATGGAACGATGGTTCTGTGAAATGGAAGCCAGTGACTCAGTCGTATGCCAAGTGAGGAGCAAGGATCCACTGCCCCAGCTGGCTTTGGGCACACAGTGTAACACAGGAGCCAGAGGGGAAACCCCTGTGCCCCTCAGCAGGACATTCCACGGCTTCCCATGACCAGGGAGGGATGGACATCTAACGTGCAATCTGTCGGTCCCTTCTCCCAAAGAGTTTGGGAGTGTGGTGCTCCTTTTCCGTGACAGATGGAATGAGTGAGGGACAGGTACAATATTTCCCCTGCTTCATTGTTTCCAAGTCCTTTCAGAAGCTGAGTTTCCAAAGAGAAGGGTGGATTGGCATCACCTTAATGAAAACTAATTAAACATAATTATTTAGCCCTTGGAAAATATTCTGGCTCCACCAGGAACACCCTGCAGTTGGCTTTTAAAAGGCAGGAAGAAAGTATTTTTCCAGAAGCAGGTTTTCATATCAGCTGATGTGGTGGGGAGAGCTTCTCACTGAGATCTTTCATGCTCACAGAAACCAGGCTGGCCAAGAGTCTGGCACAACCAAGCTGAGCCTTGCATTTTTGAGAGTAAGGAACAGCCTCCTCCACCCAGTTTCATGGATTTCGGAAATTTGCAGGGAGGTGGGTAGAGTGAGGGGGGGAAGCTTCACCCACATCTTCTGATATTTTTCTCTGAAAGCTGCTGGATTTAGGGCTGAAGAGGTTTTATGGAGTAAGACAATTCCTACCAAAACATCCTCTGCTAGCAAAAACCCCCAAAACCACACAACCAGCCACACGTCAGGATGTTCTGTCTGGTGATCTCAGTGAACAGGAAAGGCCATTTCTCAGAAGTGAAGGGTCAGGGAAACGTCAGCCCCTGCTTTGCAGAAATGGATGAGCACCGAGCTGAGTTTGAGTTACTAGAAAGGCTAAGAAGCCTGGGTTCTAAGAGTCTGGTGTTTATGTTCATTACTTTTCTCCTCCACTATCCCACAGCTCTGCCTCTCTTTCCCTGTGACCCTCATCTCAGCACCAAGGACCTGCAACACTCAGTGGTCCAGGCAGCAAAAGATGGGAGAATCCTCCTGATCTCTCCCTCCTTGGGATGCTTCCTTATCTCTTCCCTCCATTTCCTGGGAATTGAATTGTCCCAGAGCCCTTTGCAATTCATTCAAGGGATCTCTCCATAGACATATCCCAGGCTTCCCAGAGCAGCTGTGGCTGCCCTGTCCTTGGAATGTCCAAGGCCAGGTTGGACAGAGCTTGGAGCAACCTGGAATAGTGGAAGGTGTCCCTGCCCATGGCAGGAGGTGCAATGAGATGAGCTTTAAGGTTCTGTCCAACCTAAACCAGTCTGGGTTTCTGTGTTCCACATCTGGAGCCTTACCATCACACAGGCAGGGAGGGATCAGA
Source organism: Pyrgilauda ruficollis (assembly GCF_017590135.1). NCBI lineage: Eukaryota > Metazoa > Chordata > Aves > Passeriformes > Passeridae > Pyrgilauda > Pyrgilauda ruficollis. The sequence goes on from NW_024529821.1 coordinate 4,541,509, forward strand.
GCTGGCAGCTCAGGCACAGGAGGGGACACTGCCTGGTGTGCTCCAGAGCTGTCCGAAATGGAGGAAGCCATGAGCAGAAAGGCTGAGCTCAGCCTTTCTGAGTTCTGGTGCTGAGTTCTCAGCACCAGCCATGCTCTTCCCAGAGCTGAAAGAACAAGAAGAAGGAATTGTGTGTGGCAAAACAGTTGGAATCTGCAAGGTCACGGCCGAGACTGACCCAGCCTGGCTGGGCTTTGCCCAGAGGGAGCCCCGTGACCAAGGTGGGTGGCAGCAGAACCAAAACCCCTGGATTCTCAGACGTCAGCTTTTCATAACCTTTTTTCCATGGAAAACATGTGATTTTTGATTGTAAGGAGCCTGCAGGAACCAGCTCTCAGGCAGACAGTCCCTGGCTCCTGGGGCCAGTGAAACAATGGGATCTCTTTAGGAAGCTGAGCCGAGCCCGTGCCGATGTTTTTGCACCATCAGTGCTTCAAAGAGGGCTTTGGGACCCCTGGTCCTTGACCACCAGGGAGGTGGCGTCTGCCACTGTGGCAGAGGGAAAGCCAAATCCTGGTGAGATGCTGTGGAAGCGATTAGGTGACTCTCCCTCCCATGCAATGATCCAGCCAAGGCTGGCAGCCCCTCCTGGGGAAGGCGTAGGCTCAGCCCAAACCCAGGGGTGTTTTGGAGAGGGAACAGCCCAGGATCCCCTTGGCCTCTGCAAACCCAGCTGCACCAGCAGCAACTTGACCCCCACAGCACTCACAGAGGTTACAAAGATGAGCCCGAAAGAAAACCTGAAGCACGGATCCCACTCTTTAATGGACAAGGGGGCTCAGGGATTCCAGAGAAGAAAGGAATCAGGGATGCCATGCCCCACTCTGACCCCTCACCCTTGTGCCACCGGGCTGCATCTTTTCCATTCAATCACTCAGTTCCCTGTCTCTTCTTCCCTGATGTTTCAGGTGAGCACAAATTCTGTAAGTCATGGCTAAAATCACATCATGTGCCGACACCGGGGTCACTGGAGCCGTAGGTCAGGTCTGTAGGAGAAAGCAACACCTTTTATTAATATTTCTAACCAAAACACCACGTCTCCTCCTCAGCCTCATCTTGCTAAAGGTTCACACAAAACTTCTCCTAAGTCTTCCCAGCTGAGTTTCTAGGGAAGCTTCCAGCATGCTTATGGTGATTTCCTCTGACTTGTTCATTATTTTGATATTCAAACTGCCTTTGGCATGGTCAGAACTGATCGTGGGTCTCCAAAGCCTGGGCTGGGCTACAGAGCCTGTCCCACACCCCCAGCTACAGAAACGTGCACACGTGAAGTCTTGGCTGGAATATTAGACAGAAAATATTGTTGGAATATCAGTTAGAAAATAGTGTGGGGTTTGCCACTGCACCCTGGGGCAAGGTGGACAAGAAGATAAGGTCATACACAGAGGATGCTCATTCAAGAAAAGTGATCAAAGGAGGCTTTTTGGGTAATCAAGCGCAATTTTTATCTCTAGGATGGAAACTTGAGTTGTACAGCCCACATGTACCCTCTGGAGCAGAATTTCAAGGAAGAGAAACTCCCTGCATACTTTTGGATGCCTCATTTGCTGAGAGAGGGCTGAATCACAGCATTTGACTAATTGCAGTGAGGAATCCAGCTTTCTCCAGAAAAACTCACCATGGCACAACTTGTGCTGCTTCCCCTCCTCTGGACCAAGCCATGGTCGATATTTCCCCGGAGACCTGAAAACTGAGACACTTTTTGCTAAAACCCTCGCCTGGTGGATGTCATCCAACTTTCAGTTTCCAAGGCCTCAAAAATATGTGCTCAGGAAGCAACACAGCCACATGCCAGTGGTGCAAGCATAACCAAAGGCAACCTAAGGCAAGATGTCGAGTAATTTACTCCAGGGTTACTCAGGTTCTTTTGTACTGACAGGGGTGGGGGGCAAAAGAAAACAACTTACATTTGAGAAGTAGATTATTTACAGGGTTCTTTGACCCTCCCAGCTTTCAGCTCAGGACCTGGAATGGCTTTCAGGGTTTTCTACTTCCCAGGTATGACCCAGGTTGAGCTTCAGCACAGTTGCTTTCTAAGCCAGGAAAAAAATCCCTTTGGAGCTACTTGTGATAACTCCTGACTTCCTCTTCTTTTGTCTCCTCACTCCCTGGGTTGCTGCCTTTTTTTTTTTTCTTTTTTTTTTTTTTTTTAATATAAAATATTTTTAAGGATGTTAAAGTGGAGCAGCCCAGCCCAGGGAGTGGAGCAGCCTGTGCCAGGGGTGGCTGCCCCGTGCCACAGGACAAGAGCGATTTCCCTGCAGGAAGGGTTGACTGCCTTGGCCAAAGACCTCGAGCTGCTTGGGGAGCAGGAGCCCTGCAGCAGAGCAGACAGGATTTCCAGCTTGGAGAACAATTCCCATCAGGATGTGTTGCTAAGGTCACAAGTGGAAGCAGCAATGATATCCATGCCAAGACTCTCCAGAGCTTTATCCCAGCTCAAAAGATAAGTGAGGCTTGGCAAGACAGGTCCAAGGAAGCTGGATCTGGACCACCCCTGCAAGGAGAAACAAATGGATGCTCAGCATTCCCCAGACCACCGAGTACCACATGGATCACCCTGGATACCTGCACATTCCTGGAGGCAGGATCAGTCCATAGGAGACACAGGATGCTGTTCCCATAACCTATTCACAGGACCTATTTCCTTCATGAGGAGAGCAGCAGAGCTGAGTTGACCAAAGCCAAAAGTGACATGGGCATGGCTTCCAAGCAGCATCCTGAAATGTTCCCTTGAGGCAGGACAGTAATGCCCAAAGCTGGCCCAATCCAGACAGGGACAAGCAGCCTCTTTAATGACAATAGAGTGAAGGGAGGGGCAAACCCACACCTCTTCCCTAGGCCTTGAGACAAGGATGAGAGGAGAGCAGCTGTCACCCAGCAGCACAGACAACATCCAGCTTCCCATGGCAGTGGTCCCAGCTGGCCCCATGGGATCAGAAGGGCAGGCCTGATGCTTCCAGGGCACGCACAGACCCTCAGCATGGGTGGGGAAGGGAATCCAGCAGCGATTCCCAGCAAGCTGGACACACAGGGTGGCATTTTCCTGCATCAGTGATGGTGCCCAGCCAGGCAGAGCGGGCTGTGAGTCAGCAGAGGAGCGGCGTCCCTTGGCACTGCACCCCTTGTCCTTTCTCCAGCTCCTCCTTCTCCTTCTGCCTGCTCTCCCGCTGTGGTTTCAGAGCGATGTTTTCCTGCTAAACCCACGTGTGCAGAGACTTGCCCATTCTTCCCCAAAAGCCCCCTGAGCCATGGCATTGACGTCAGCAGCACTCCAGCTGTCAAACAGCGGAGATTAAGGCTTGGCAGGCGGTGCCAAGCCATGGAGCACGTGTACCTCCCCGGGCAGGTGAGCAACATTCCCTGCCGAACAGGAACAGGCACATTGCATCAACCCATCTGCTGCACCTGGACGCCTGACCCGGCCTGATCCCCAGGCTGATCCCCAGGCTGATCCCCAGGCTGATCCCTGGCAGAGCTGGGTCATGCCCCAGGGCTCACGCTCCCTGTGCCCGCCTGCAGCACCCACTGTGGCCAGGGCAGAGCCCTGCCAGGGGCTGCTCCTTGCTCCAGCCCCCGGGAGGGCTATCCTGCGTGCCAAGGGATGTGCAGTGCCAGGAACAGGCCCGGGGCTGGTCCCTCCCTGTCCTGCCCAGCGCAGGGACAGAGGCTGCCATGTGCTGCCTCTTGCAGAGGAGCGGCACAGCCACGGCCTCACTCCCCGCTCGGGAGGCTCAGCCCCGAGGGTTTTCCTGGAGCAGACAGACGTCTTCAGGACACTCAGTCCTGACACAAAACAAGAGCCTGGGCAACAGGGAATGTCTGGGACATGGCCAGGCTGGCACCAACTTGAGGGAGCAGCTGGAAAGACTCCTGGAAAACAGGAAGGGAGCTGCTTCTAGTTATCACGCTTGACCATCCCATTGTCCTGGCTTTGCATGCCAACCTTCCCATTCCTGCTGCAGGCACAAGGTGCCCCGCTGGCACAAGGTGCCCACAGGCACAAGGTGCCCCACTGCCAGCAGGGCTGCCAGGACCTGTCTTTTGCCAAAATAAAGGCGGGAGAACTGTAAACACCAAGGTCACCCAGCACTGCCAATATAACTCGGCTCCCAGGCTGGGCTCAGTAAGGACCTGCGGGCTCTCAGAGCCAGAGGAGAGACAGAAACATCCTTGTGAGCAGAGCAGAACCTGAGCCACCAGCAGGGCACCAGCCTTCCTCCCGACCTTCACTCCTCACCAAACAAACAGAGCCAGGAGGGCACCTGAGGTCAGAGAAACGCAATCCGCAACACCCAGAGATAGGAACCAGGAGGATGTGACAGCTCCAGCACAAGCTGCAAACCCTGTGGGGCTTGTGGCCTGCTTTCTGGGAAGATCTCCAGCTCAGTGTGTCTCCTGCTCCAGGTGCAGGATCCCGCTGGCAAACTGGGTCTCGCCAGGTGCAGGAGGGAGGCATGTGGCCCAGCCAGGTGGGACAGACAGCGCTGCCTGGGGACACGGGCACAGCACACCCATGGACATGGCCAGTGCCCAGCTCCTGCCCACTCCCTCCACACCAGGCTGGGAACACCAGACCCCACACACCAACAGGAGAGCCAGGCCCTGGCACCTCCTTGTGCCAGGGCTCCTCTAACTCACCCTGCCCATGGGAATACCTGTTGGTGAGGTCCTGCCTCTAACCAGGACATCAGGAGATGCTCCATCTCCCAGGCTTCCCTTCTCCAGCTCCAAGGACAAGGTCAGGCCCAATCCAAGCTGACTGTGCTTGCTGGAGTCCCTGCTCTATGGCCCAGCCAGGGCTCAGGGCAGAAGACAGAGGTGCCCAGGGTAAGAGCTGCTCCAGCTGCAGCAGGCTGGCAGGGACAGCACTTTCTCATGGGCTCTGCTGACTTCTCCTGAGTGGTCCCTGGTGTGGTGGGGTTCAAGGGGCCCCTGTGTGCTGCCCCCTCTCACACCCTTCACACCAACCCTTCCGCAAACCTCGCCTTCCACCCAGCCTTATCAAGGGCCTGGCCCAGCGGGCCCGGATGGGAGGGGAGCACATCATCCGTTTGAGTCCTTCCCATGTGCTCTCCCACAGGACACTCTCAAAGGAAAATCCTGGAAGGCATTGTTGTATTTTGGTCCAACCAGGGCATCCAGCACGGCTCCTGTCAGGAGAAGCTGGGATAGAGGAAACGGCTCCAGGAGAAGGGTGTGACCAGAGGGGCCATGGGAAACAGAACTCAGCAGCCCAGGCTCCTGATGTCACTTTGCAGGAGGCACTTGGCACTGTCAAACCAGCCACAGTTGGCAGTGGTGGCACCTTGGGTCTGGGAGGCACCTGCACCGTTCGGAATTTCAGCAGGCAGCCGGCCACCACGGGGCACGGGCCCCTGAAAACAAATGCCGGCCCTTTTCCCTGGGAAACAAAACTCGTCAGCCCATGGCTTTCTCCACAGCTTCCTCCTTTGAACCAGCCTTAGCCCAAGGCTGCTTTCACTGCTCTGCCTAGGGTTAGGGTTCTGAAAACCACAAAGCCCAGGGCTCCAGGCGCACTGCAGCTGCAAAGGGCATCCCAAGGGGAACACAAAACTGTGCCATGTGGAATTTCAGCAGGCAGCCGGCCACTCTGGGCCACAGGTCCCTGGACACCAATGCCAGCCTTTTCCCTGGGAAACAGAACTCACCAGCCCAGGGTCCTGGTGCCAGTTTGCAGGAGGTGTTTGACTCTCCCAAAGCAGTCTGAGCTGGTGCTGGTGGCAGCTGGGGTCTGGGAGGAATCCTGTGCCATGTGGAACCTCAGCGGGCACCCGGCCACCATGGGGCACAGCCCAGGGGGAACATCTAACACAAAGTCCAGACAACTGCAACCACATCGTGCCCATCCTCCTGGAGCACCTGCCCAGGGTTCACAAAACACTTTAAACACTTCACATCGCCCCCACAAAGGCTCCTTCCAGGAGCTGGGGTGGCAAGAGGGATGAACAATGCCATGACTCAATGTGAGCCAGGCCTCTGCAGGAACATCACCAGGACAGCTGGACAGCAATGCCTGGAGGGAACAGGAGCAGAGGAACAGAGCACTGGGAAGAGCAGCAGCTGCCACCAGCAGGCTGAGAGAGACAGGAGTGTTCACCTGGAGAAGAAAAAGTTTGGGGAGACCTTATTGCAGCCTTTTGGTTCTTACAGGGGCTTATAAAAGAGAGAGAAAAAAATGTACACAAGAAAATAGCAATAGAATAAGGGGAAAGGGTTTTAAACTAAAAGAGATTTAGATTGCATAGCAGGAAAAAAAATTGCTCCCTGTGAGGGAGGTGAGGCCGTGGCACAGGGTGCCCAGAGAAGCTGTGGCTGCCCCTGGATCCCTGGAAGTGTCCAAGGCCAGGCTGGACAGGCTTGGAGCAACCTGGGATAGTGGAAGGTGTCCCTGCCCATGGCAGGGGGTGGAATGAGATGTGCTTTAAGGTCCCTTTCAAAGCAAACCATTCTGTGATTCTACAAAAAGCCCAGGGTGAGATTTTTCACAGAAGGCTGCAGTGAACACCCCACCCTACCAAGGCACCCTGCAAGTAACACCTACTGTGCCCACAGAGCCACAGTGTGACACCCAGCTCTGCCCTTCTGGCTGGGCTCTGAGTCACTGCAAGGTCCTCACAGCTCAGGAGACCTTTTCCAGCACCTTCTCTGCTGCTGAGGCCCTTTTCCTGCCCCCATGGCTCCGTGGATGGAGACCCCTCACTGAAAGGACATGGTCCAGGGCAGCACACGGTGACACAGCAGCTCAGCAAACACGTGGCTCCATCCCAGGGCACGGTGGGGACAGGTGACAGGCAGCCATGCCACCCTGGCACTGTGTCACCAGCTCTGCATTTGCTGCTCCTCAGCTCTCCCTGCATATCCTCAGTGGTATCTGAATTTCTCCCAAGTCCAGCTCCCCGCTCACACCAGGAGGACTGGTCTGGATGGCCATTCAAGGTCCCTTACAACCCAAACAATTCCATGATCCCCTCATGTGTTCCCTGCTGGGTGTGTGACCTTCAAAATATTCAAATGTTTTGGTCTCACCCTAGTTTTCCTCTGTCTTCCAGGCTGAAGTTTCAGCCCTGGTCAGTGCATCCCACCACCACCTCCCCTGAAGCACCTGCACAGAGCCCCAAGCCTTCTCCGGGCGCTCCTCTTCCACGGCAGAGCTTTCCAGGAAAAAGCTTAACCGAAAATCTCTGGCGACGTGGACTTCGGCCAGAAAGAAAGCAACAATCAAACATAAAAACACCAACCAGGCCCATCAGCATTTCCACTAAATGCCAGGGGTGAAGGAAAGAGGAAGAACGAGGGTTTGTTTTCATTCTCACGGGGTTGCGCAAGAGCCGCAGCCCCACGTGCGGCCGAGCCCACGCCAGCCTTTATCTCCCTCGGCAAACAAACCACCGGCCGCTCCACGGGAGGATGTCCCACAGCCTGGCCTTATCCCGAGCACACGGAACCACCCTGCTGAACCGCCCAGCCTGGAGCCAGGGATGCCAGCAGGCCACGGCCTCTCAAGGTTCTGCGGCACCAGGGAGGTCCCCAGGCTGTGTAGGTGACACCTGCCTGCTCTTCCCAGCCCAGGTGTGGCTGTCCTTTGTGCTGCTGGGCTGCAGGATCCCTCTGCCAGAGGCAAGCTGATGACTTCTGCGTGATGGGGGAGCATCCTTACTGCCTTGCTCCCAATAGCCAGGGAATCCTCAGGGTTGGGAAGGTCCTTTGAGATCGCCAAGTCCAACCATCAACAAGCACCAGAGAGTTCACCACTAACCCATGGCCTCAAGTGCCACATCACACGTTTTGGGAACGCTTCCAGGGATGGTGACTCCACCATTTCCCTGGGCAGGAAGAAATTTTTCCATAGTATCTAGTCTTCTTATGGAACAGCCCTGGACACAGCAGCAGGGAGGTGACCCAATACTGTGCTGGAATCCTGGGAGGCATTCAGGAAGCAAAGCCAGCTTGTTCCTGGGGATTCCACACCTCGCTGGGGTCAGAGAGTAATGCAGACGTGTTTTACTCTGGGTTCTGACATTCCTGAGAGCTTAGAAAAGGTGCATGAGAAACCTGCCAGCCCTCTCGACCCCTTGCTGCCTCCTGCCAGCGTTGGCTCAGGTGCTGCCATGCAGATGCTGCTTTGTTTGCCCAGGGCACGTGGAGGAGCTGCCACAGTTGTTGGAGCTGTTCCAGGTGCTCCTACCTTCTCTGGGCCCTGCCCAGGCCCCTGCCCAACAATTTTGTTGTTTCTGGAGGCCTCCCCACAAAGGGTACAGCTCCCACCCGTTTGTTTCCTTCAGGCCGAGCTCAGAGCATCGCTCCTGCTTCCCTCTCCCAGCACATCAGCCACCTGCCTGTGTTTGGACAAGCCAAGGAATGAGGCTCCCAGGGCTGCAGCGTGCCAGGCTGGAACGTGCCACCCACAGGGACAGCTTGGCACAAGCTGCAACGGGGAAGCACAGTTTGAACATGTCAAGCAAGTTCATGAGCCTTTGGTGGCATCAAACCCTCTGCAGTGGAACCAGGATGCAGCCCAGCAGTGCAAAACTATGGAAGGACTTGAGCATTCCCTCGCCAAAGTGCGGCCAAAGGGCTTGGGGAATGTTGGATCTCTTTGGAGCAGGGGGGCACACACACACAGCTGGGTTTACGGCTCATTTGACAGCTTTGCATGACTCAGCTACAGAGGAATTTACCCTAAAGATCCCTGATGAAGGAAGTCCTGGGGTGGGTGGGATGGCCACAGCCACGTTCTCAGAGGATTCACAGGGCAGGGAGAAGAGGCTGCTTTGCACCACATCCCACCAGGATTCACCCATGGGGGCTGCACGTTCCAGGTCCTCCTGTGCCAGGAGAAAGCGGTCTCTGCCAGCCTTTTTACCCTCATTTACCTTTAAGGACCACCTGGGGCAGCCCCTGCCAGCAGTCCCAGGGCATGTGGGTTTTACTCTCCAAAAGCATCCCTTTTCCATGGCACGTGCTCACCTCGCTGCTGGTATAGGCAGAACAAGCCTGAAGCATCCTAGGGAAGGAATTCCCAAAGAAGGAACTCATAGTAGCCCCAAATATGTCCTGACAGCAGAACTCACTGAAGGGAGAGCCTCAGGACAAGCCAGCCCCTCCCAGGACACATTCCCCTTATCCTTACAAGTACCATCTGCTCCAAGCAAACAGACTTGGGGAAGCTTTTCCTGTGATTTCTGAGCTGCCCTTTGCAGCTCCTGGGAAGGTTGTGGAGGCCTGCAACAGCAGACAGAGCAGCTGAGCAAAGTGAGTGACATGCAGTCATGGAATGGTTTGGGTGGGAAGGGACCTTAAAGCTCATCCTGTCCCACCCCTGCCATGGGCAGGGACACCTTCCACTATGCCAGGTTGCTCCAAGCTCTGTCCAGCCTGGCCTTGGACATTCCAGGGATTGAGGGGCAGCCACAGCTGCTCTGGGCACCCTGTGCCAGGGCCTCACCTCACTCACAGGGAGGAATAGCTTTCTGACATTTAATCTAAACCCACTCTCTTTCAGTTTTGAAGATATTCCCCGTTGCCCTATCACTCTATCCCTTCTCCAAAGTCCTTCTCTGGCTTTCAGATACCGCAAGACCACAATCATTTTCTCCTCCAGGTGAACAATCCCAGCAGTGCCAGCCTTTCCTCCCAGCAGAGCTGCTCCATCCCTCTGCTCACCCTGGTGCCTCCTCTGGACTCTCTCCAGCAGCTCCAGCTCCCTCCTGTGCTGGGCCCCAGGGCTGGGGCAGCTCTGCAGCTGGGGTCTCACCTGAGCAGGGCAGAGGGGCAGAATCCCAATCCTTCCCTGCTGCCCACCCTGCTGGGGATCAGCCCAGCACAGGGGGGCCCTGGGCTGCACAGGGAAAGAATGAAAACTTGAGATTGGAAAATTAAAACCAAACCCTGAGCAATTAATCGACACTTAGAGCTGCTTCCTCCACCATAGGGCCTCCCAGATTACCGTATTTTTGCAGTCAAACACAAACCATTTCCTTCTTTCCTGTGCTGGGGGTGCCCAAGCTCCAGGCGATGCTCAAGGATTGACGCGTTACCGGCATCTGCGCCATGCATGAAGGAAAACAGTTTCCCTCCAACATGGAAAAAACCCCAAAACTAATTAAATCTTTTTAATAGAATGACATTAATGAAGATATTTTCCCTATTAGAGGCCATTTGTTTTCCAGTTTTTGCTTCTTCAGGGCTGGCAACTTGCTGCAGCACCTTGATGAGGTGTCCACATGAGGACAGGACTCCAAACCCTGACATTTTTAAAGGAGCAAATTCAAGCAATGCTAAAAAAGCCCTGTTTGGCAGTTTTCTGCTGTTTTCTGTGGCTCTGACATCCAGTCTGTGGTGGCTGCCACAGGCAGCAACATCAGCTCACCAAACCTGGGCTCTGGCCCTGCAGCCACCTGGGACAGGAAAAACAGGAAACCCTCAGGTTCTGGAACCCCAAAGACCTGCCCAGCACCAAAGTCAGGTGAAAGAAGCCCAAATGAACTTTGGAAGTGGTACAAGATGTTGCTCCTGGCTGAGGAATGTACGTGGGGGGGCCAACAAGCTCCACACAGGGGTCTGACCACCAAGGCCCTTGGAACCCACGACTTTGCTGCTAGCAGCCAAGGGAAGGGAGAGTTTCTGCTCCAGGGAACTGGAGGAAAACACAAACCTGTCACCAATTACTGTCAGATGAACTCTGCCAGGACACAGGAAGGAGATAAAAAGAAGTGGCAGCACTCAAGCTTCCTGCAAATCCAGAGCATCTCATCAACGACTCGCTAGGAGGAAATATATTCATGGGAGTGGCGGCTGCTTAATGTGCTCTCCCACCCACCTCTCCTTCCTATGGCTTCCAATTTCCCCCCTGGGATCCAGCATTATGTTGAGAGCAGACATGTTGAGAAATAGGATATTAATTCCCTAAACAGCAGAGTTTCAAACTGCTCTGGTCCAAATTAGGCAGATTTTGGGAGGGGATAATGGTAAGAGATTCCTGTGTTTCAGTGATCATGGATCCAGGCAGTCTGGTCCCACACTCAGAAGCACCACCTGACAATACATGTAAAAACTGTTTTAATTAACTTAATTTTTTCCTTAAAGCTCATAGATTTCAAGATTAGAGACACACACCCAGCATGGCTCGGGCTACCCAAAGGAACAAAGGAGCATTAAGAGAATTATGTGTTTCTATAGACTCGGAGACAATATCCACAAGTCCCTTCTTGCAGCAAAACCCTGTGTGTACAACTTAGGGCATTAAGCTTTTCATTATTAAAGTCTTTTTTCCTTGTTTGGGAGTCATGCTGAAGCTTTCCAGTATGGATAATTGTCCACAGTGTGGGGCACTCGTCATTACACCAGTGTTGCACAAGGGAAAAGGACAAATCTAACATCTGGGTCAGGAGCGGCATTAATTTTAATTTATCCCTAAAGACTTACTGTAATTCCAGTGCTCCATGACAACGTCACTCACTCCTCAGCAAGGAACTGAATGTGAGATGCTGTGTGGAATGGATCAGAAAGGGGAAAAGAGGACTAATTTCATGGCAGTGATAGGTAAATCCAGAGTTTACCCACACCAGGAACTGTTTGGGTGTTTATGGTCCCCTGACCCTTTCTGTGAAGAAATGTTTTCCTAATATCCAACCTAAACATCCCTCAGTGCAACCTGAGGCCATTTCCACTTGTTCTCTGGGAGCAGAGACCAAACTCCCCCAGCCCCACCTTCCTGTCAGGGGGTTGGACAGAGTGAGAAGGTCCCCCCTGAACCTTCTTTTCTCCAGGCTGAGCCCCCCCAGCTATTCTTCATCAGACTTTTGCTCCAAAAATTACTGGGACTGATTTTTAACATCCAAGGGAATGGGATTGTATCTGGTAAGCAAAATTTGAACAAGGAGCAGAACAACATCTCCTCTGAGGGTCCAGGAACCACACCAGGGTTGGGGAGGAGAAGCCACTCCAGAGGTGGCCCCAGCCTGGGTGACCAGACGTCTTCAGAGCAGCAGCAGCAATGCCAGGGTGGTTGGTTCTGTCCCAGGAAGTCCTCCTGTTTCTTGGAAGCAGCATTCCTGTTGCTCCCAGGTAGAGCTTTCTGGCTGAGAGTCTTTGGAGGACGCATTCCAAAATCCAAGACTCTGACGTCCCGCAGCGCTGGCACCACGGCGGGACTGGGGAGCAGCCAACACCATCCCAGGGCACCGGCACTGAGGATCCAGCACAGATCCCCCAGGGCACAACAACTCCCTGCAGACACCCAAACCTGGCTCTGACGTGCGATCCTGTTTTCCCAAAAGCTGAGCAGAGCTGGAACTCACAGCTCTTCCCAGAATCCACGCTCTTTGTTATATCCCAACGGTGCCAAAACAAAGCTAGGAATGGCCTCTGCAGGTAGGACCAAGATATCCTGAGGTAACATGACGTTGGAGATGGAAGGACTGACATGACATCACCTGAAGCTTCACTTGTCTTCCAAGAGCAACAACTGGGATTTCTGCTGGATGCTGGCACTGAAAACACCTTTTTTATGGAGACAGCCCTGATTCCTGCATGAATTGCTGGCATCACTCAGGCTACAAAGGAGCACTTGTAGACCAGCTGAGCCCACAACTCAGCTGCCAGCACCATCCTGCTGGAGAAAGGCTCAGACCAGCAAACTTTTCAGTGGGTTTTCACCATCCCTTCACGGTTTTGTAAGACCTCAAGGCCAATGGCCTCCTCAGCCCCCAGTAAACCACCCCTTTGCTTCAGAAGTAAAATTCGGTAGTTAATCTACAATGGCACCCTATGGAAGGGCCCGTTGGAGATGCAGCACAGGTTTCCCACTCCCATGAATCCCAGAGAAGCTGCCAGCAAACCTCTTCCCATGTTTAATTTCCCCTGTTAAATGACAACTAACAGGATGGAAAAGCCCTCCAGGATGATGGAGTCCAACCCCACCCAAGCACTGCCAAACCCACCTCTAACAATGTCCCCAAGTACCACATTCACACAGCTTTTAAATCCCTCCAGGGACAGGAATTCCACTACTACCCTGGGTAGCCTGTTTCAATGTCTCACCACCCTTTTGGAGAAGAAATTTCCCCTAATATCCAATCTAAACCTGCCCTGGCCTTGCTTTCCCACCATTTTCTGATGCTCCTAGAAATTCTTCAGTGAGGCAGCCTCAGCCACCATTTCTTTCAAGATTAAATACAAATTTATTTGTGGGATTTTTTGTGTGGTTTTTGTTTTTCATTGTTTTTTTCCTCCTGTTTTTCACCCCCTTTTTCTTTCCCTGCCCAGCAGGACTGCAGATCCAACCCCAGTTTGGTCACTGGTACAGAGCAGCTCTCCACTAATTCCACACCTGGTCCTGTGCATCAGCCAGAACATAACCTGGGTTCTTCCTGAGGGGTGTCCTATCCAGTTGCTCCATGAAACGTAAAAAGAGATGCTCCAGACACAACATTTACCAACACAGAGCCTGAGCCTCCTGTCAGGCTAACATAGCTGTTCTTCCTTGGTATTTGACCATCTCCCTGCTTGGCTCATCCTTCCATCATGCCCATGGTATCAACATCCTCTTTCCACAGCAGCTTCTTGTCTCCCCACCTCCTAAGACTTTGACATGTCTGCAAAGACAAGTTTAGTAGCTCCACTCCCCTGCTCCTTCCAGCCTTTTTCGTCAAACGCAATTTTCACTGTCCTTCAATATTTCCTAGACACCTGTTCCCGACCTCCGTCCCATTTCACCACAGACAGACAATGCATTTATTTTTCCTTGTAGAGTATGAATCACGCCCAGCATGGCACTTCCCCTGCATGGAATCCCAGAATGTCAAGAGCTGGATGGGATCTTAAAGCTCATCCCATTCCAGCTTCTGCCATGAGCAGGGACACCTTCCACTAGCCCAGGTTGCTCTAAGCCCCATCCAACCTGAACACTTCCAGGGATGGGACAGCCACAACTTCTCAGGGCAACCTGTGCCAGGGCCTCACCTCCCTCATAGGGAACAATTTCTTCCCAATATTCCCTCTAAACCTACTCTCAGCTTGAATCAATTCCCTCTTATCCTGTCACTCCAGTTCCTGACAAAGAGTCCTTCTCCAGCTTCCCTGCAGTCCCCTCAGATCCTGGAAGGCTGTTCTAAGGTCTCCACACAACCTTCTCTTCTCCAGGCTGAAGCCCCAACCTCCTCAGCCTGACCCCAGAGAAGAGGATTACACAGCGGTGTATCCACACCTGGGTTTCTCCTGGCTCAGAGACAAGGCTTGGAGGGCAGCTCTATTTACAAGTCCCACCAGCTCTGCTCCATTTGGAAAGGTTGAGAACAGCTGGATTCTCTGTGGGCAAGGGGCTTCAAGAACCAAACAAGTGTTGACCCAAGGCTGCCTGGAATGAAGTGGGACACACAGGGCCTGGGCTGAGCAGTCTCAGGACCAGGTAAGATGGAAAACAGCTTTTATATGTTGGCTGCAGCACTTGATTTGCATCCTGCACAGGCTATCATATCTCAGGCACATCCAGAGGAGATTCTGACTGGCTTTCATCCAAGTTTTGCAGCAGAAATGCACACAGCACTCACAGCTTCAGCTTCCAGCCTTCTCCAAGTCTATTCCAGAGGCTGAAGCACCACAAATACATCGGAGCCACCTCCCCTGACTTCCACCCTCAGAACAACTGGCTTTTCCAGGGCCTGGGATCTGCACAGAACTGGGATTTCAAACCCATTCCAACAGTGAAAATGTCTCATTTGAAGGTGTTGGACAGCTCCAAGAGCAAGCCTCAAGTGCCAGCCTCTGCTCTGCATCTCTCCCACTTCAGGACAGGTCCCAGACATCTTGTCATCTCCAGGGTGATGTGAGCAGAACCACACAGATCCTTCTCTTACCCACTGGTTCCAGTCTGATCCCATGAGCCAGATTCCTTGTGCTGGGGGACTCTTGCAGCCCAGCCAGTGCCAGGGTTTCAGGTTGCCTGCTCTGTGTTTTGGCTCCACAATGGATGCAAGGCAAGGCAAGAGCTCTTGGATCCCAGAGGGTTTCAGGCTGGGGGCAGAAAGGAGGGAAAGGAGGAGACAGGATGATGATCCAGCCTCTCCCACCCTAGGAATGCACAGAAGCTGGCATATGAATCAAAAACACACTTGGGGATGTTATTTTGTTTAACTTTGTCTAATTCTTGGATTTCGTAGTGGAAGAATGTTTTCACTGGAAGCTTCTGCAAAGCCACCATGTCTGGCAGCAGGACATCAAGCTCAGCCATGTGAGAACATGCCAAGCTCTGCTGAGTCCAACAATCAGTGCCAAATCAGGCCAAAAACTGACCCAAAACACCCCCCAAATCTTCCAGCCAAACCTTGCCTCCTGCTCAGAGCTCCTGCACAGCAACAGAAACCCCTTCTCAGCAGCACTTAGATTTTGCTCCAAGCAAGACCCAGCCTGAGGTCAGGACAGGCACAGCACATTCCCTGCAGGAACAGGGTGAGCCATCAGGAATAATGCACATTTCCTCCACCCCAAAAACACTCCCTTCTCTGCAATGCCACTTCCATCTGATATTTGCAAGGTACTCCCAGAGCAAAGGTAGTTCTCCACATCCTCACCTGTGAGGAAGCAGCAATTACCAGGAGCATCACTGCGTGGAGCCCAGGGATGGCTGCAGAGTGTCCTTATCTGGTTGGAAGAACCTGGATGTACCAGGGCATTAAGTGCCTCACTCCCCCAGCAGCAGCTCCACAGATTCCAGCTGCCAGACTGACAACTTACCAGGCATTCTGTGGTGCCAGTGGAGCTCCCTGGTTCCCTCACACCAGGTTCAGAGCTCTTTTGTGTATTTTAAGCACATTTCTTTAATTTCTTCCAATGGCTCTTCACTGAAATTCCTATGCTGAGATCAAACAGCATCCTGTGATAATCCACTGGCACCAGCGGGAATTCAACTGACAGACAGGCATTTCTCAAGCTAAATTACGACAGTCTCAAGAACTCAAAATCCATGGGTCATTTGCACGTGTGTTGTGCTGGAAAAATACCTGATGTGAGGCACAGAGCACTCCAAGGGCAGTGCTTCCCAATGGGATTGCATGGACACCCTTCACCAGGTGCCAGGCAAGAGTTTTAACACTGGCATTTGGATTGGTGACTTTTTCTCCTTGTTTTAAATCTTCCTTTTCTTTGAAATTATTCCTATCCATCAGCTACCACAAAAAAAAAAAAAAAAAAAAAAAAAAAAAAAAAAAAAAAAAAAAAAAAAAAAAAATAAAATTCAACCCCAAAAATGCCCTGACAGGAATTCCACCATTTTGGCAATAATTCCACTTGCCTCTGACAAGCAGCAGCCGACCTTTCAATGCTGTAGTTTAGAGCACACAACACATGAGTCTTTCCAGACAGAAGAGCTGGAAGCCTTCTCAGATCCCCCAGCACAAAGGTTGTTGAACACTCTGGGGTGCTGATTCCAAGTGTCAAACTCCAGGGAAGAAAATAAATAAAACAAGGTCACCTTTTCATTCCTACCTTCTTTTGCCATGTCAGCCCCACCCTTTGCTGTCAATCTGGACACAGCTACAGTGGGAAAAAAAGGACTTAAGGCTGAACAAGGAAAGTGTTTTTATCCTCCAAGGTGTCTTGAGATACGTGGAAAAACCACAGAGCAGCCATTCTCCGAGTGTTGTTTTCCAGGTGTCCTTCATCTCCCTGAACACCTCCACAGCTCTCAACCCATCACTTAGGAAGCCCTGTCTGCTCTCAGCCTTCTCCTCTCCCCATGGTTTGATCCCTCTCTTCACTCCAGAGTGATCACTCCTCCATCTGAATCCACTCAAGAACTCTGTCCTCAAAGAGAATCCCATCCAACCCTGTCCTTCAGCTGGCTTCCCACCTAGGCCACGAACTTAATGCTCAGCACCTCTTGCCTTTTACTCCTTCTTGCCTCATTTTCACTTCTGGCATTACCCTCCCAAGTAAAAAAAACAAACCTGGGAGCCACAATCTTCTTCTTTCGTGTAACTACAGATTTCTGTTCTTCATCTCCTTGCCTCACCTACCAGCCACGCTCCATCCAGCTCTTCGCAGGGTCACACTGAGACTTTTCCACGTCTTTTTCCACGTACTTTAAGACTAGAAGTTACCAACTATGTTCTTCCAGGAAGTCTGACTTTCCAACCTTCTACCCAAGTGATCTGCTCCTCTAGTTTCCCCAAAAGCCCACAGAACTAAGATACAGCACATGCAGCAAAATCCCTGCAGTAAAGCTATTTGCAGTCTCAGGTACAACAAATTCCTGCAAGGAATCTACTCAAGGTAGCTCTGCTATCAGCAGAATGCCTGTCATCAAAGCATTGAATCATTAGGGTTGGACAAGACCTCCAAGATCACTGAGTCCAACCTCCGACCACAGCCCACCATGCCCAACAAACTGTATCATCAAGTGCCACATCCACCTCCATTCTGAACACTTCCAGGGATGGGGACTCCACCACTGTCCTGGGTGGAACAGCTGGCAGCCTCATCCCTGTAGATGAACCCTGATTAAACGAAAGCAAATTTCCAAAATGAAGAGCTGTATCTGTACCCTAACCTGTGCTGAACCACTTCCCAGTCTGTGTGGATGAGGGCAGGGAGAAGCAGCCCAGGGAAGGGAAAGCTGACGCATTTCCCGCTCCCACAGCTCCGAGTCGAGCAGGTTCAGGTGCAGCACATCCCTGAGCCATGTCCAGCCCAACGTGGTCAGATGTCACCTGTGACACCCCTGGGGTGTGAGCAGAACTTGCACAATGCACATCCTGTGTGCATGTGACTCTGCCCTGGGCACACAGAAGAGGTGGATCATTTTCACCCTGGGCTGTTCTCCAACCTCACTTTTAGAGCTGTGATCCCCGCAGATCCTGTTGGAACACCGACCTGGATGTCAGGAACTGCCACTGCTGACTTCAACACCCACGTCACTGTCAAGTCCTGCCACTGGTACCAGTTCCCCAGGTCAGAATGGAGAGACCACACACCCAAGGCCCTGCTGCTGTCCCCAGACTCAGCCACTCCAAACTCAACCAAACAAAACCAGTTCCAATTCTGTCAGGCAAGCACAGCCCATCACAACATGCCCAAACTTGAGCCAGCAGGAAAATTTCCTTCCAGGATACAGCAAGACTTGGGTCATTGGCCACAGGTTAACAGACAGGAAAGCTCTGGTGTTTTGAGGGACACAGAGCACACAAGGCTCTGCCTCATGTGACACTAATTAGAGAGGATTAATTGTCTTCAACAAGGTTCCCAACTCTGGAAAGAACAGAAGCTGCACATCTGCATGACCCAGGCAAATCCAGCTGCTCGTACTTGCACTGCAGTCTCCTAAAACACTCTGATGGCTCCAGAGCCTGTCAGGGCAATGTCCCACCCCTGCAGTTGCACAAACACTCGAGGCAGCAGGTGCTCAGCTGCAGATGGTGAGAGACAAAAGGCAACTTTTCATGTCCCACACTGTGCTGAAACACAACCCTCCTCATGGTGACACCAGGCAGAGGATGCAGCCTACAGTTCACCAGGAGAACCAGGAGATATCCTGCAAGTAACTTTGTTACATATGGAAAAAGCTTGAATCTATCACACATTTTGCTGAAAGAACATGTTCAGTCCTCTTAAGCAATGTTCAAAACAACCTGGGGTGGACTGGATCTCTGGGTTAAGGAAGGCAGCAGGATAATACCTGAAGTCTCAGAGAGCAGTTCCACTGCAGGCAATCCACCTTCTCTTCCTGCCAACTCCAACCTAACCACCACCACCACCAACCTGCACAACCCACACACAGGGCAAGGTGAGGGACCAAGCTTTCACGTTAGGTGTAATAGAAAAACATTCTTTACTCTGCAAGTGTCTTTACAAATATATATTTATATATTTAAGCCCATTTCAGGCCATAAAAGCCCATAAAAAACAACCAGTACCTTTTTGAACAAGAGAAACTGCTGGGCAGAAGCCTGAGGTGACAGACTCCCACACAGGGGCTGCTCTGGCGCTTCTCTGAAGGCCTTTAGTTAGCACATAAAACCATCTCAAAAATCCTTTGATGTGAAAGGAGGGGCACCATTCTTACCCCACTTTCACCACTCTGTATGAGGTAAACTGGGATCACTTTTACATCATCACTTTAGAAAGGAGATGTTGTATCCTGAAGACCAGCTTTTCCAAAGAACATTTGTGAATGGGTTAAAAAGGTAAGATGTGTGGATCCAACCATAATGTGCTGTTGTCTCAAAATAGAAGAAGTTGATACTAAAAAGCTATTCCAGATACATACAAGTACAAACACTAGAGCTGGTCAGAAAGATTCAGTTTCAACATTTTTTTAAAAGCAGGGAAAATTTTCTGCAGTGTTTTTTTTCATTTCCCCTCTCCTCACTTTTCTACCAGTTCCATAAACCCTTCTGAAAAAATCACGTGTCTGCTGTCAGAGTGCAAAGTCCATCCAAATCTCATGTTTCAGTTCACTATCTCTACACTTTACAAATCCTGATGGCAAACCAAAAGGTCTCAATTTTAACTTAGCAAAAGTGATATCTAGAAAATATTCAACACCAAGAGGTCTTACAAAAAAACTTGAGACTACTAAGGCATTCTAAGGCACAGTGTTTTGGAAGAAGTGCTTTCTCCCTGTAGTGTTGCTTTATACACATCATGTGTGCGAGTCCAAGGGAGGCATGGAGCTGCAGATGGATGCCATGGCTTCTCCCAAGCAGGGATTTCCATCTTCTGCTGCTGTTTCACACGTAGGCTCCCAACGCTGCGTGAAATTCAGTGAGACATTGCACCAGCTGCTGAAACTTGGGTCTCTCCTCAGGATCTAGGGCCCAACAGCAGGCCATCACAGCAAACCTGCAACACAGAGGCACATGGAGCACAGGGAATCGTGTCAGCCAGGCAACCACAGCCCCAGCCTGAAAGGCAAAACAGCATCTGCCACTGGGAAACTGGCTGAGCCACCAGAGAGAGACAAGGAGCCCTGGATCTTATGGTTCATAATGCTGAACAGCTCCTTCCAAGGATGGACACCTGGAATGATGAGCAAAGGGGCTGTCACCACAGGTCCTGGCTTGATTTAGGATATAACCCATGGCAATCCAGGAAGGAGCAGTACATAGTTCACTGGAAATTGCTCAACTGCTATAAAAGCATGGAATGGTTTGGGTTTGAAGGGACCTTGAGGTTACCCAGTTCCACCCCCTGCTAGGGCCATGGACACCTTCCACTAGCCCAGGCTTCTCCAAGACCTGCTCAGCCTGGCCTGGAACACTTCAGGGATGGGGCCGCCACAGCTTCTCTGGGCAACCTGGGCCAGGGCCTCCCCACCCTCACAGGGAGGAATTCCTTCCTAATATCCCATCTAACCCTGCCCTCTGGCAATGGGGAGCCATTCCCCCTTGTCCTGCCACTCTACCCCTTGTCCCAAGTCCCCCTCTAGCTCTTCTGGAGCCTATTTAGGCACTGGAAGGGGCTCTAAGGCCTCCCTGGAGCCTTCTCTGGTCCAGGCTGAACACTCCCAGACTGTCTCCAGAGCAGAGGGGGCTCCAGACATCAGAATATCTCCATAGCCTCCTCTGGACTCGCTCCATCAGCTACACTTCCTTCTGATGCTGGGGACCCCAGAGCCAGAGCTCCATGAGCAATGTTTACCCCAGGGTTTGTCTGACAGGCAGAACAAACAGGCCAGGAAAGGCAACCCCGGCTCTCTCTTTGGGCAGCCTGGCTAACACCCCAAGCACAAACCAGCACCTTTCTCTCCCCCAGCAGAGGCACTCACAGTTCATCGGGGCAGTTGATGGGCTGAGCTATTCGATAGCCATCCTTTAAATAAGCTGCCATCTCGAAGGGGTCGATGTCCACGTAGGGGGTCTGTCCCAGGGTCATCAGCTCCCACAGCGTCACCCCAAAGGCCCACTGCAAAGGAACAGTGCAGGCATTAACACAACATGCTGAACCCCCAGAGCTCCTCCAGCCAGGGCACAAAACCAGCTGTGAGGAGGACTAAACACAGTAAGAAAGCTTTACATAAATGCTCTATATAATCAAATTCAACATGTCTGTCGCTATTGGACACGAAGTAACACAACGCGGACACGTTGCCCTCTCGAGGTAAAAAAGGCACTTTTAATTTCTGACTCCAACATTTATAGATTTCCAAAAGTGACAGTGGATTGGAGGGTGACAGTGTCACCTCTCCAATGACACGGGACAAACCAACAGTTCATCAAATTTCTCTTCCTCCATAAAAGAATGCAAAACAATAAGTTATTTACATAAAGTATGTGAGAAAGTTTGTTACAAGAATGTAAACATCAGAAGGCTTAGAAAAACTTAAAAATCAGGGTGACATATGTCTTGAACTGGGCTAATTAAAAATCACAGAACTGGTGTTAAATTGCCCAGAGAAGCTGTGGCTGCCCCATCCCTGGAAGTGTTCCAGGCCAGGCTGGACAGGGCTTGGAGCAACCTGGGCTAGTGGAAGGTGTCCTTGCCCATGGCAGGGAGTAGGATCCAGATGGTCTTAAGGTTCTTCCCAACACAAACCAACCTGTGATTCCACAAAGTCAAACTAAACTTAAAATCTTATTGCACTAACATATCAGTGCTAAAAATCATGCAATTTTTAACATGACATTACAGAACACCTAAATCTCAACAATACTGAACACTGAATGATTGTCTAGTACAAAACTGTAGGGTTTTTTTTACATTTTACTTCTTCAAAATGCCTCAAAAATCCTCAAAAAAGTCTGAAAATTTCAAAGGATCAGAAATGAAATTATATTTTTTTAATTCCGAATCATCTGTATATTTGGAGAGTATGTTCAGGAATAGGACTCAGGAAAAAAAAAAGAGATTTCATCTCAGTAAACCTGACAGCACCATCAGCATTCAACACATTCAGCTGGCAACCCTTGCCAGAAGGACCTTAAAGTGATGAAAAATCCATCTATGAATCCACACACAAGCAGAGTACAAGGAAAATGATTTATTATCTGGTATCCAGAGACCCAGGAGACCAAACAGAGATGGGGCTGATACTGCACCCTCGTGACTCACTACTCAAGCTACACATCACCAGTCATTAAAAAGGGCAGACTCATGCAAGGCTCACACGAGTCTTGTTTTAATCAAGAGAAATCCCACCCCTGCTTTGACCCAAGCCCTTAGGGAAGGGATATTTTCAGGTGGGAAGGGCAGAGGCACAGATGTGGCCCCGCTCCAAACAGCCACTGAAGGAAATAAAGCCCCTTTTTAGCTGCAGTGGAGAAGAGTGCTGAGGGACAAGGGGTGATCATGAAGACGAGACAGTGATTCAAGCAAAACCACTCTGGGAATACAGCTGTTCTAATTCCATAGGTAGCTGCACAAAAATGGCATGAAGAGATGCAGAGTTTCATGTGCAACAGCAGGAAAAACACGGAATTAAGATTCAGCAGGAATTGTGGTTTGTTTTCCTACACTCTGGCTGACTGATAGAGCTGTTGGCAGGGGAGCAACACATTATTGGGAAAGTTTCAAGCCAGCAAACACATTTGAAAGAAAGTAATCCAAAAAGCAAGCCTGGAACACATCCCCTGGCATCTCTGCAGACACAGACACTGTTTGTACCAGACTTCATCACCCGTTCCCTGTTACATGCAATGGATCACTGGGTTTGTTCCTACCAAACCCACAAAAACATCTGACATCAACTTTTTGTGAAAGGAGTCCAGGTAGATGCAAAGCTGATATTTAGGGCACATGGTGTTTTCTACACACAGAAAAACTATTCATTTTTGAACTCTACAAAACTCAGATGGCCACGTGTCTGCAGTTAGAATTGTGTGTTAAAAGCTGGGTGGCATTTATCCCTAAGCAATGAAAAAAGTACTTCTGGTTAAAATGGGCTGGAAGAGATGCTGAATTGCACTGGAGTTTTCAAAAATGGTTACAATAATCCTAAAAATTAGGATTTACTCATCCTAATAAAATTCCACATCTCACTGCTGGTGTTGCATAAGCTTTGATTTCCCAGCTCTCACAAACAGTAATTGCTTTCATGTCCCAGATTTTTTTTAAAAAGTAAGAATGAAAAAACCACCATTTGATTGGGCTCATTTAGCTCTCTAAAAACATGCTTTTACAGGCAACTTCCATTTCCTCTTCTGTCTTCAGGTTGGATCTAACACAATTTGATTTCCAATGAATACACATGTGGAGCACAACTGGCACCTTCCCTTCCTTCCTTTTTCTTGTTTACACGGCTGCAGCACTAGAACAGAGATCATGGAGGGAAAAAACCAACCAGAACTTCTCTAAAATTTCCCAAACTGGCACCAGACCACTATCCTGGAAGGGATGCATCCAAGAGAACAGGCTGAGGTCACTGCAACACTGCTCTTATCTCTGACAGGTCACTTCAGCTGGGAGAGGTTCCTGGCCACTGGAATGAAGGCATCCTCTGGAAGAGCTGGGATTTGGGGGACTATGGGCCACACAGTCAAACACCAGCTCCTGCTAATGCTATCCTGATGATGTTATCCTGAGCTCACTCGCATGTCTGTGAAGCACAGGGATGTCTGGGAACAGCCAGTGTGGATTTATCAAAGGAAGCTGTGCCTGACCAGATCTGTGCTGAGCACACAGAGCACAAGGTGAGGAACGGATATCCACCTTGACTTTCAGAGCGTGCTGGGGCACTGAACAGGATCCCCAGGGAATGGGCACAGCCCCAAGGCTGCCACAACTCTAGGAGCATTTGGGATTGTTGGGGTGTCCTGCTCAGGGCCAGGAGCTGGACTGGATGATCCCTGTGGGTCCCTTCCAACTTGGAATGAAAAGCAGACTAGTCCCAGTGCAGCTCTGTGTTTGACTGTGTTCCCTGTCAGTGCTCCCAAGGGAACAGGGAGCAAGGGGCACTCCTGCTGTGCACGAAGGGCCTGACTGATCCCTGAACCACCTGCCACAAGCAGCTGATGCAGGAGTGGGAGTAGAGACGCTGCTCTGAACAAGCCACAGTTACCTATCCAGTGCCATGATCCCCTTCCTCCAGCTCAGGGATCCCCAACATCAGAAGGATGTTGGAGCTACTGGAGCAAGTCCAGAGGAGGCCACAGAAATGCTCCAAGGGTTGGAGCATGCTCTGCTCTAGGGTTATCTGGGAGAACTGGGGGCTTCACCTTGAGAAGGCTCCAGGGAGACATCACAGCACCTTCCAGTGCCTAAAGAGTCTGCAGGAGAGCTGGAGATGGACTTGGGACAAGGGATGCACGGACAGGACAAGGGGGAATGGCTGCACACTGATAGAGAGCAGCATTAGATGGGATATTTGGAAGAAATTGTTCCCTGTGAGGGTGGTGAGGCCATGGCACAGACTGCCCAGAGAAGCTGTGGCTGCCCCTGGATCCCTGAAGTGTTCCAGGCCAGGCTGGACAAGTCTTGGAGCAACCTGGGCTAGTGGAAGGTGTCCCCATCCATGGCAGGGGGTGGAATTAAATGGGCTTTAAAGGTCCCTTTCAAACCAAATCATTCTGGGATTCTGTGATTCTCCAACAGCTGAAAAAAGAGAAAAATGTCTACCAAAACACATTTCCAAAATGTACGGGGAGGGGGAAAAAAAACCTCACCACATCACTAGCACTGGAGAATTCATTGTTGACCAGGCTTTCCAGAGCCATCCAGCGGACGGGCCTGTTCTCGTTGTCCCCCAGGCAGTGGTAGTCCATGGGGAACAGGTCCCGGGACAGCGCGTTGTCCGTGATCTTCACCTGCAGGCCGTCGTCGATGCTGGGGCACAGAGAGCAGCACGTCAGCAACCCCAGCAGCCTCACAGCAAACAGCTCTGCCCAGCCCTAAGGTCCACACTCAGCATCTCACTGGGGACTGCTAACCCACGTCTCAAGCACTGGCTCTCTCCTGCATCAAGACACACTTACTGTGTGATTAGCAAATATTATCACAGCACCAATTTACTCCGTGCCAACTGATAAGAAGTAGAAAAATCAGCAGGCTTGATTAAACAAAACCAAACACCAGTGCAAAAAAATACCATTAAAGCAAACAAGTAACTGCCTCAAGTTACTCCTGCTCTTTTGGAGATCCCCTGTCAGAGCAATTAAACACTTTGTAGCTCTAGTACCTCTATGGCAATAACGAGGCAAAGATCTCAGCAAAGAAAGAGCCAGTAATATCTTTAACCAACCAGTACCCTTTGTGGTCCAAAAACATGTCTCCAATCAAGCCATCTGCTGAAAAACTGTTTATTCCCTCCACAACAGATACTGATGCTTGTCAGAAGTAGGGTACTAAGGAAAACTGACTTTAATCAAGAAAAGATGACTCAAAATAGCATAGAGAATTTGCCCCTCTGGGGTGTGATTCAAACTCTTTGAACTTAAAACTGTGTGTAATAAAGTTCAGTGTTCTCATAAACAGCTGACTTCAGAATATGGCAAAGATGTTGGTTTCAACACTGTATGACAAAAATACAGAAGGAACATTGGGGTGGGGGTATTATAACAAACTGGGTTTTGTTGTCTTCTCATCTTGCCAATTATTTATTTTGATGAGAAAAATGAAATATAAATGCTCTCTGTGTTTCCCTCTTTACTATCCCAGATACATATTTATTTCTTTTATTTCTATGCACTTTTAGGCCAGTTCATTATCCTCAAAATTTACACAACAGGAAATTTCCTATCTAGTAATTTTTAAGAGTTTAGAGAAATTCCTAGAAGACCTGTTTGAAAACAAATGCAATGCAAAGGGCAATTCCCCAGCAATTAGTGAGCCCTGACTTGTGTAATTCTCATGTCCACTGTAATTAGACCTGGCTGTGCCACGGGCACATGAGACCACAAGCATTTCCTCCCTTAAACCTGCCAAGATCACTGGAATCTTGGCTCCCTTCCCAAAATTAGGACATGGGTCTCACACACTTTCCAGCTTTTCACCACCCAGAGCAAACTTGGGGAACAAAGAGGGGCTGGTGGAACAAAGTCCTTCAGGGGACCTTGGCTACTGGCACCTCTTTCTCTTTCCAAACATAAAGCTCCAGCTGATGTCCCTGATGTTTCTGATCTCTATCTCCTGCGGTCCCACTTCCTCCTCATTGTGCTCAGCAGTGAGGAAAAGCAATAGAAACTAGGAACAGGATCTGTCAGGAGCCCCATCACACTGAGCATCCTTACGGGGCACAGCAGCAGAGATGGTGGTCACTGAGTGACTGGGTTCCTAGAAGGCCACCAAACACCTCCACCTCTACATTTTGGAGTGT
The DNA here is from genome assembly GCF_017590135.1 of Pyrgilauda ruficollis. Lineage (NCBI taxonomy): Eukaryota > Metazoa > Chordata > Aves > Passeriformes > Passeridae > Pyrgilauda > Pyrgilauda ruficollis. Next base: position 4,567,814 of record NW_024529821.1, read on the forward strand.
ATTCCAGCCTGAAGATGTTCTCAAACCCCTCTCTGGTGTTCCTGCCATTCCAAAGCACATTTGTATCTATCCATCATTTGGCAAGTAAGAAATCTACCAATGAACAAAGTCTTTAACTCAGTTTTTAAGGAGAAAAAAAATGAAGAAAACCAACTTCAAACAAAAATCTATCCATTGATAAACTGTCAAAGATATTCCAAGTTTTTATTAAAGTTGAAGGGAAGCTTTAACTCTTTCAAGCCTTTGAAAAAGTGATACACAAACCCAGCTGAAGCATTTACAGAGAGGGTGTTCTGCATCCTTTAGAACCACGGCTCCTGGTTCCCCTTGCTTTGGAGGAAAACAACCTCACTGACTACAGCAGTGACCCCAACCCTGCATTTTGAAGGGGAGCTCAGGCTGAGTGCAGGGAGCTGCAGCTGCAGAGGGGAAAGTACTTACACACAGTTCCTTGCAGCCAGGTCTTTGTGGATGACCTCCCTCCTGGCCAGGTAGCTCATGCCACAGGCAATCTGGATGGCCATATGTACCAGATCCTGCTGGGAAATCGCCTGCAAGAGCCCAGAGCAGCAGCCATCAGCCCCTTCAGCCCAGCACCTGCAGGGTTACTGCGTGTCCCAGTGTCCCCTCCCCTTCCAGTCCCCACACACACAACCACCTATGGGCACTCATGATAGTGCCTTTCTAAATTTTAACTTCTTTTTTTTGCCAAGGGAAAATACTTCCATCTTGCAAGTGCCTCACTCTTCGTACCTACTCTGACTGGAAGTGGACATAGGCAAAAATGGTCCATTTTACTCCTTCCCACAACTTTTTCACTTTGTTTCCCTGGAAAACAGCTCATTTCCAGGCAGCAGCACATTCAAAATCCTCATTGCTCTCCAAAACAAGTATCAAAGACCGTTGCTTCAGCTCCTTTTGCAAATTCACAGTCCCATCATGATTAAAATCTTGCATGTATTTATAGCTTGGGATACCAAAAGTAGTATCAGTAAATCTGAAATTTCTCCATACACGACTTTCCTTAATTTAATCCACAATTTTCTCTATTTGTTGCTATAATTTTAGGATGCACTGATTGAGCTCCTACCCTAAATGACAGGTGACAGCTTCCTGTCCTCTGAACACCCAGGATAAACAGCCAGGAATGCTTTCCTGGTGGGAAACAAGGCAAACACTTGCTGGGGAGCCACCTCTGCAGCTCTCCTGCCATCACACTGAACAGGAGAGTGCCACAAGCATTCCTCTGGTGGCCCAAACTCAGGCACCAGAGCAAATGGAGGTTTCATGGGCACAAAGTCCCACATGCCCGAGGGTACCTGAGGATTGTTGGCCTCCACCAATTTGCACTGTCGCAGGAAGAGTTTAAGGTTCCCCCAGTTCATGTAGGGCAGCAGCACCATTGGTTTCTCTCCCTCCTCTATACAGACATGAGTGATAGGCAGCAGATTCCTGGAAGACAGAATTGCCTAATGTTACGGAACTGAAATTTGATTAAAATACTTTTGATTCCTAAACACAGTAATAAAATTAATTCAACACAGAAGAGAAGCATTTAATCTTGTATTAGGAATTGCAGAGCACAAGGTGTCCAATTAACTGAAGCCCTGGACAGTATTTTAAATAAATGAAATATTTGACCAGTTTCCCATTGTGAAGAACCCTCCAAATGTTTTCACTTGGTCCAAGAGGGCTGACAAATTGTTGTGAATGCAGGTGAATACACAGAAGTGCTATATACTAAACTGGGAGGTGCAACATTCTAAATCTATTACAGATATAAAATATATACTTCCACTACAGCAGTTAAACAAAAAAAAAAAAAGTCAGAACATCTGACTGTCTGATCTGCTGCAAAGTGACAGAACATAAACTTTTAGCTTGGAATCAGCCATTTTAAGGGCCTTTCCAAGCCTTTTGTGGCTCAGGTGACCCCCCACACTGCAATGTCTCTGCACATCTTCCTTAGAAGAAATATAATACATGATATTATACATATCAACATGTAAATTCATAGAAACTCAAACCAAACTGGACACAGTTTCAATTTCCATTAATCACTTTTTTAAATACCTGTATTTTTCATTGAAAACCATTTGTAAAAGTCATCAACAACTTACCATTTTTTAAATTTTGAATTTTCTTACTCCTTCCTGAAAATTTCTCACAGCCAGGTGTCACACCTATGAGCTCTGGAGACCCATGAAGGTCCCAGCTTTATGGGCAGTGTAGGGAAGAAAAGCTTTTTGGAGTTTTTTTTAAAAAGCTTGACTTATAAATGGGAGGACACTAGCTCATTTGGAATGATGAAAGCAGGGCAAGTTAATTTTGTTTCCATTTTAGGTACGTTTCACCAAAAACCTGCTACTCCTGTATTTTAGGCAAGGCCTTTATTATATAAGGCTGGGAATGTCCAGCCTGGAGAAGGATCCAGGGAGACCTCAGAGCCCTTTTCAGTGCCTAAAGTGGCTCCAGGAGAGCTGGAGAGGGACTTGGGACAAGGGATGGAAGCACAGGACAAGGGGAAATGGCTTCCCACTGCCAGATAGGGATAGATGGGATCTTGGGAAGAAATTCTTCCCTGGGATGGTGGTGAGGCCCTGGCCCAGGTTTCCCAGAGCAGCTGTGTGTGCCCCTGGATCCCTGCAAGTGTCCAAGGCCAGGCTGGACAGGGCTTGGAGCAGCCTGGGCTAGTGGAAGGTGTCCCTGCCCATGGCAGAGATGAGTTTTAAGGTCCCTTCCCAGCCAAATCACCCTGGCCTTCCATGACTCTACAGAAGTGTTGCTGAATTCCCAACAAAGAGCTCCCTCTCCCCAGGGAGCTTTAGCCCAGGTACTTCCACCTCACAGTGATGTGGATTTGTCACCAGCCCTGCATGCCCTACCTGTGGTGAAGCCCTCTGAGTTTACAGCTTTCCGTCAGCATCATCGTCACCTGCACCTCCGAGGCTTGGTCTGAGGGAAAAAGGAACCACAGATAAACTTTGGAAACAAATCAACATATTAATTAAAATTCAGTCCAGATCTGCAAGTCACTTAAGGTCACTTGAGCACGAACAGAACTTGTTTGCCTCCTTTCTTAAAATGGCACTTACAAAAAGCCCCGAAGTTCAAGGCCAAGTTCTGAGACTCATTTCTGCTTAAAGGAGTGGGGTCAAGCCCAGAAAGGAAATCAAGCACATTCCAGGGGCTGACAGGCTGTGGTTCTGCACTTCCTGACAGCTTCTGGGCAGGCACAAGCCAGCTGCACTGGGCAGTGTGGTCCCATCCTGCACAAGACTGGTGCCCATGGAAGAAGTGGGATGTGCCAAATGCTTCCCAAGCATGAATGTGCTCCAAGGACACGGCTTTGCTGCTGAGTTACCACTCCAGGTACAGTTGTGTTTACTGCCACATGGCTGGAGGCTGTTTATGTCTAGATTTACTTATTTCCTTGCTCTCTGCTTGACACACTTGACTCTTGGTAACCTTAAAACTGTTTGCTGCTCTCTCCCCCACCTTTTAAAATGAATAAATAAATAAAACCACTGATGCCAGCTAAAATTCAGGCACCTATGATAACTCCAGTAACCCAAAGCAATCAGAGCATCCACTGGGCAGAAGCACAGGTGGTGCCTCAAACCCCTTTCCCACCACTCTGTGTATTTGGAGATGTTTCCCCCCTTGGTGGCAAGATCCTTAGAGAAGCTTAAGGAGACATCAACAAGAGCTCTTCCAACCTCACCCCCCTCACACCTGGGAGCATTTTCTGTGTCTCCCTCATGCTGGGACTAGTTCTGGCAGGGAGCTGGCACAGGAGAGCCTAGCACAGCCCAAGGAGCTCTCCTTGCTGCACCAGGGGGAATTTACATGTCATGGATGAGTCAAGCCAAGGTTTTACTGCCCTGGGAGGAAGAATAGGCAAGAAATCCTCTGCTCTTTTCCTTCCTCCAAGGTCTGATCCTGCTCCCTGTACAGCCCTGACACCCTTTCCTAACTGAGCCTGAGCCCTGCAGAAGAAAACGGGACTCTGGCTGAGTGAAGAGTGATGGAAGCACTCTAGAGAAGCTCAGAGGTGCCAATAAATTAGTGACAATTGGGGTATATTATGGGATGCATCAGCCCATGCTTTTGGGCCCATCACTACAAGGACATTGAGGGGCTGGAGTGTGTCCAGGGAATGGGAAGGAGCACCCGGAGTGGCTGAGGGAGCTGGAAAGGGGCTCAGCCTGGAGAAAAGGAGACTCAGGGGGAACCTTCTGGCTCTGCACAACCCCTGACAGCTGGTGGGGGTTAGGCTCTGCTCCCTGGGAACAGGGACAGGAGGAGAGGGAACAGCCTTGAGTTGCAGCAGGGAAGGTTCAAAGTGGATATTGGGGAACATTTACTGACAGAAAGGATGGTCAGACATTGGAACAGGCTGCCTGGGGCACTGGTAGAAGATTAAAGTCTGGAGGGATTTAAATCTGTGTGGGTGAGGCACTTGAGTGGTGGCCTCAACAGCACTGGGGGAATGGTTGGACTCTATGGTCTTGGAAGGTTTTTCCAACACAAACAAATCTATGATTCCCTTCTATTTGATAACAACTCTGTCTGCGGGGAAGGTACAAACAGGTTCTTGCAGTGCAGGAGACACTGAAGCCATGGCCAGCTGAAGTCTCTGGTCTGCACTCCAACAGAAGCATGAGAAAGAGAAAGTCCTGCTCCTGTGGGCTGGACACTTGATGCATTTGATTATGTACAAGACAGATGGAAAAGGCTTGGAAAGAGGAAAGAAAAACTAAGATCCTACATTAAAACAAAGTTACACAGCCCTGAATGACTGAATCAGGCAGTTCTAAAAGCCAGCATTAAAAATGGAGGTGGAAAAGCAGATTCTGAGAAGTCAGAGGAGCAGGTTACCTGTACAGAACTTCAGGTGTAACAGCAGTAATTACAGGGCCCAAAGACCTCAACCTCTTCACCCAGCACATGATGAAGGGAGGAAAGAGACTCCTGGGTGTGAGTTTAAGCTGATTAACTAACTCCTCACACACTCTCTGGCCCTGTGCTTGCTGAACTGGTTTGCTTTTAATTATAAGAGCCACCAAGCAATAATTTGAAGCTTTAAATCAGAGATTGTTTAAGAGTGGATTTAAGATCTACAGAACGAGTCAGGCTGGTTTGGACAATGCACCCATTCATCTTCTCATGGTGACTCTTCTGCCAAAGCCTTTCCCTTTCCAGCACTCAGGGAAGTTTCCAGCAGGTCAGTGTGACGTTCTGTTGTTTTCTCTCCACGTTATAGTGGTTGAGCACCCAAAAGGATGATTGACTCCCAGGCAAGTATATACGGAAACTGAAATCTTATCTTGTGAAACAGTCCCACCATCCATATTGTGTTTGCTTATCAATATTATTTCCTTGTTTTCTGCATGGAAAAAAACTTACCCTACACCAACAAATTCAACAGACTCAGAACAAACAATAGTGTTCAAGGCTAATCCTCCCCTAGTTGAGACCAGTGCCAATTTAGCACCACCACACAATTTGATTATTGTGGGTTTGTACTAGATATAATTCAAAACACAATATTAATCACCACTTCTTGGAGTGATTCTTGTCAAAAGGGGGAAAAGAACACCAAAATACTGCTACTGCAACAGTCCCCACTGCAATCAGGCTTCCTTTTAAGGCCATTTTCATCAATTACAAAGGAAAAAGTTCAGCTAAACAAACTCTGTCACATTTAGTAGACCATAACCACTTTTGAGCAACCAACACAAACATCTTCACAGACCAGGACGAAGGTGATTTTGGCAATATTACATTTTTTGTTGTCAGGGCCTGGTGAATCTGAGCATCCTGTACTAAAAACCCTTAAAACCAATCCAGCAAACCCACCATTTCTAGTTATGATAAGAGAAACAGAGTCCCAGAGCCAAGCCAGTGACAGCCGTGCCACAGCAATCCCAGCTTGCTCAGACCTTTTTCCAAGGACATAGTGAGATGAATCTTACAGATTTCATCCTCCTGCCTGGGCCAATGTATAATCCCAAATTCCCCAAACTGTGTCAATCCCTGAGTGCTACAGGTAAGCACACACACCTCATTTCTTCTCAGACCTGTTTGTGCAGCCACTCAAACAGAACAGGGGAAGGATCCTGTCAAACACATGGGACACCCATGGGCTTTTGTGGCTCCTTTTGTCTGCCACAAATCCATGCAGGTGTCGGATACGAGCACAGCCACACACACAGCTACAGAGGGGAGAGGGGGGCAAAGCCTCCCACAGAGCCAGAAACCTCTGAAATTACAACAGCTACTTGGAGACACAACTGAGGAGGTCACAGACACCCCTTTATTAAATCTGGGCACCAGGAACAGCCCTCAATTTAAGTTGAGTGCTCCAGGGCGAGGCAACATGGGCTCGTTGCAAAACTTCCTTAAAGCCCTGAAAAAAGCTGAACTGAGGAATTACCATTATTTGTGATTAAGAACATGTCAGTGCTCAGCCATGAATGGAGTTGCAGTTGGATACTCACGAGGAGCAGCCAGGTTTCCACAAGGTGATTGTGCACCAACAGCTGAGAAACCAAAAGGCAGCAACTTCAGGGAAGTTTGGAGGAAGATTTAACACCAGAAATATTCCAGACACTCAGTTAGGACCGAAAAGGTCCAACTTTCAGAAGGTGCTTAAAACCAAGACTGAGATAGATGTAAATGCATTCCAAAGAGGAAGATGCACTCCAAGCCCTGGTTTTACCCAAAAGCCTGGCTGTGAAAGCCTGCCCTGAGGCCGAGGGCAAGAACAAGGCAGGATTCCAAGCTGCAGGTTTATCTCCTGATATCACAGGATTTGTATGCAGCCAGGCACAATGGGGCTCTTGGCACTGCTGATTTTACAGAAGAGGCTGATCCCTCAGTGCTGGGATGTGCTGGGGCTCTGCCTGGTTCATGGGGAGAAAAAACACCTATTTCATTTTTACCAACTCCTTAAAATCCAGCTGCAAAAATGTATTTTAAAAATCTTTGTTCATTATCATTAATCAATCACATGAATCATCAGATGAAAAGATCTTGGGGAAGTTCTGTGATGACACTAAATTGAAGGGAATTGCCTGCTCTGAGACCAGGCACTCATCAGCTGCAGGGCACCAGGCTCTGCTTCACCAGGAAAAGTCACTCCACACCCCAAAGGACGTAGCAGAGATGAAAAGCAGCAATTACCTGGATATTGCAGTGGGGAACTGATTAGCTGGATACTTTCATGAGTCACTTTGTAAGTCAGACCTCCCAGAGCCTCAAAATTGCAAAGCACAGCTTAAGTAGGATCACAGAATCCTTTATGTTGGAAAAGCCCCCCAAGATCATCAAGTCCAGTCATTCCTTCAGCGCTGCCAAAGCCACTCCTAATCCATGTCCCCAAGTGCCACATCCATATGTCTGTTAAATCCCTTCAGGAATGGGGGGGGGACTCCACCACTGCCCTGGACAGCTGTGCCAGGGCTGGACAGCCCTTTCTGGGAAGTAATTTTCCCTAATATCCAACCTAAACTTCCCCTGGGGCAACTTGAGACAATTTCTTCTTGTCCTGTCCCCTGTTCCCTGTGAGAACAGACTGACACCCTCCTCACCACAGCCCCCTCTCAGGCAGCATTACATTTACAAGACTTATGATTGTAGAATGGTCACTGAAATCTGTTTCTTCAGAAGACAAAAGCAGAACCTGAAAACTCATGTAACCACAGGTTTCAAAATTGAACTGAGTCCCATTTGAACTCTCTCACAGCCTGCTACAGGCAGTAAGAGCAGATTCTTTCAAGACTCCTGTCAGAAGCAGCTCTGCAAATGCTACAGCCAGGAGCTCCAAGGCTTCTGATGAATGTTTCCAACTGCAATATTTAAGAAGATGTTTTACCTGCAGCTTTTCTCATATTTGGACCATTTGTAATGGCTTGTTCCCCTGTTAACTTCCTCCTGTTTCACACTGCAAGGTAACACTCCCCCACATCACAACACTTATACAGCCCATTTTCTACACAGCTGCCTGTTTTCACAAGTTTCTATTACCCTTATTATTTTTCAGCCTTGTGCACTTTGCCAAATATCCCATGTCAAAGGGAACAAACTCCAGTTATTGAAGGGTGACATCCACACAGGCAGGCACAGTGGTCACAGGAATTGAGAGTGCAGGACTAGACCAGCTCCAGGTGATAAATGCTCCCAGTACCAACACATCCTTGTTAATTACTGCTGCTTCTGCATGGCAATTAATTAGGCAAAACTGCTCCCAAGGCAGAATTCCACCCCAGTTCAAAGAGAATGCATGCCTGAGTATTGCTTTAACCCCTCTACATGAGTCTTTGGAAGTAATTCAATGCCTGTGCTCACATCTGTTGCACAGGACATTTTTAATGCTCCTATCAGGTAACCTTCACAACTTTCCTTCACCAGAAAGATGCTAAAGGAATGCAAGAAGTCATGATACAACCTGCTTTTTCACAGGCAGAAAGGAACGTACATATAAAAATATTTCAGCTTTAAAATTTTGAGGCCCCAGGAGTCAGACAGAGCCAGGTGGAGCATATGATGCTTCCTCCTGCCATGGACTGAGCACAGCACACCTTGCTCCTGTTTGCAGCTCAGAGCTGCAGGAGGTGGCCAGGTCATCACTTCCACAAATCAAAGTTCCCCTGCTTTCCAAGGCAGCCCTGCATCCTACGGAATTCCAGTCTCCTGTAAAGGTAAGACATGCACTCCAAACCACAGCAGGAAGAGGTTAGAGCATGGCACACCACACTTAGTCCTGATAAAACTTCCAGAGAGCAGGCTTTCTCTTCCAATCCTGGTATCCAGGCATCAAGTATCAACCACATGAGTTTATTTTGCAAAGCAAGGCAGCTCACAGTGACAAATCCAAGCCTAATTTTAATAAATCATGGAACTGAGTCAACACGACACTGCTAAAATAGGGAATGCTATTCTGGTTTTCCTACATTACAAATGCACATGCAGTTTTAAACCACAGAAAAGGGCAGAGAAAAGCAGGATTTGGGGACAGTCTTAGTTCCCTGTGTAAGAGTAACGCCAGAATCCAAGAAGCAGCAGCAAAGAGGAGGAAGTAAAAGGCTCTTTGCTCGATAATCCATTGAACTCAAAGTGAACCTGAAAGTGTTAAGTAAGTTAAAGTGAAACTGGGAAAGAGAAACATGACTGATGTCCTGGTCCAAAGGGCAAGGGACAGCACATAATAAAACTGATGTACAAGTAGAGATTTTATGCAAATTAAAGTGTCTTGCAGGTGAATAGCATTTAGCACATGGAATAATAAATCTTTAAATGATGTAGTACAATACTTTGGAGATCATCCCTCAGTATTTTCTGAAGCATACTGTATTGCTTTAGATGTCTCAGGGTATTTTCCTAAAGAACTAGGATTAAATTAAAAATGAAGTGCATTTTTAGGCTGATAATCAAAAATTTGCTACTTACCCCAAATTTTTTAAATTTAAGTATCTTCCTTTATAAAGACACTCAAGAATTTAGCTCAGATGAGCAGTAACTCTTGATTTATTTTTTTGGCATAAACTATATTCTTCAGAAACAGGATCCTGCACTCTGATTTTGGAAGGTTAAATACTTTTGAACAATTAATTCAGATACTGTATGTTTAAGGTACAAACTTAGAACTATTTTCACAAGGCTGTGCTTTTAAGAATGAGCTGCCCAGAAGAGCAAATTCCATCAATTGAAACATGACCCCTTGAGAACAACTGTGGATGATGCTTCAAGTTCTGGTACCTGTTTAGTGTGAACAAGAAACCTTTACCTTGGTTAACACAGAGCTGCTTGTCCATACTTAAATCCCCTAAATGTGCCCATTGCTTTCTCCTGCTTGGCACGGCCTGGATTCTCAGGATTTCCATTCCTACACCTCCCAACTGCATGAAGTCCTAAAGGATCACCAATGTTGCAATCATGGAATGGTTTGGGTTGGAAGGGACCTTAAAGCTCATCTCACTCCACCTCCTGCCATGGGCAGGGACACCTTCCACTAGATCACAATGCTCCAAGCCCTGTCCAACCTGGCCTGAGCACTTCCAGGAATGGGGTATCTCCTCTTAACTAAACTAGCAATAAATTTAAAAAATCTAAATAGTAAAACATAAGAGATAACCAAGAATGCTGGAAGTCTTTTAGTGACCTAAGATGACAGAACTAAAGCGTTATTAAAAGTTGCTAGAACAATAAAGTTTAAAGAGCTGACCTTTGTCAACACTGACTTTGTTTCCAGTGCTTTCCATGGATGGTTTGTTTCCAAACACTCCTTCCTCGTACATCAGAAAAATGTTAAGTGGTTAGAACATGAAATGGGAGCAGCCGGGTTATCTTGAACAGCACACTGCGTTGTTTTTACCAAAAGTGTACCTTGGCCAGAACATCCTAAATGAGTCAGGGCTCTACACAGCTCACCCTCACTTCATATGTTCCTGGAATAACACAATTACATTTGTTTTGTTAAGAATTTTCTCCTTCACAGGAAAAGCACCATTAAACAATGTGTTCTTTAAATCAAAGGTGAAACCTGTGTGTTTTCTTCCTCCTCTGACATCAGATGATTTAAAAGATGCCCCAGAAAGGCTGGAGGGATCTGTTAAACCCTGGCAGGAGATGTAATGCCAGTTTGGAGAAACATGCCATCAGAGACACTTCCCAAAACTGAGAGGGATTGGAAACGTCCGATTGAAAAGTGAAGCATTCCACCCTCAATCACACAAAAAACACAACGAAGAAAGCAAATGCCAGCTAAGTCTCTCATCTTTCTAACAAAGAACTTGTTCAGGTTGTGCTAATCCAAAGATTCCAAAATCCCAGATATTCTAGATAACATATTCTTGTTCTTGCTGGCAATGACACACATCCTCAATCTTCATCAGTGTCTGTTTGAAGACAGAATGAAGGCAAATTTTCCACTGAAATGTCTAAGTGTGAAAGTAACTATGACTTTGAGCACCTTGCCTAGCAAATGAACATAGTGGAAGTGTAAAGTGCAAAGACAACACAACAACTGCATGGCCAACATGAAGCATGTAGGACAGCTGAACAAGTCACACCTTTTCCCCAGAGCTTGGGATCTTTGCAGTGTGCAGTTATTAGAGCTTCCAGGAAGGCAAGAGAGATCCATTTTCCTTTGAAGCTCTCCTTGGCACAAGGCACTGCACGTACCAGAAGGCTCAGGCACCCAGACACAGATGATACAGCATTAAAAAAACCTTATAAATTCATCTGTTTCATGAACCTGCATGTAGAAACTTTGTCACTGCCACGGGCATGTTACAACTTTCTCTCTGGAGTGAACCAAAGCTCCATGAAAGAAAAAAACTCTTTCAAGGATCTGGAGTAAAACGCAGGGACGAATCCTCCTTCAGCCAGTCTTTATAAGAGATGTGGTGTTGAGACTTCAAGAGAAGCATCTCCAACTTTTACACTCCGTCAATTAAAGAGCTACAGAACAAGTAATCACTGAATCACTTCAAAAGTACTTCAATAACTTCATGAAGTGTTCAAAGGAAAGACCCCAAATTCTGTGGCAGATGAGAAACCAGTCAGATCATGCTGAACAAGCACACTTCCAACCTATTCAACCCCTCCACTGATATTGCTTAATCAGGCTCAAACTTGCTGTTTGAGAGTCTGACCTAATAGTTCTACCCCAGACTGAGACAACAGGGAATACAGAATATTCCAGAAAACTCTCTGGATGGGCTCTTCCACCTCTCAGGCAGGTCCAGGGTCTCTCAGCCTTCTCATGTATTACTGACTCCTTTAAGAGCAGATCACTTCAGAAGGGGAACAAACACAAAGTTCAGAGAAATCAGGGATCGTGTTTTCACTCTCCTGGTTCATAGCAATGCTCTGCATCTCACTGGAGCTCTGGGAAACATCAGGGAAGGGAAGTGGGAAGTGCAGCTGCAGTTACTGCAGTCAACTACCTGTGCTTTTGATCCTTTGGGGGCAACAATTAACCAAGGGGAAAGAATACAGGCAAGAGACAAACTGACAAGGCTGCAATCACTCTCTCTCCAGAGCAGGAAATACCTACAGATATAACTATTGCCTGATGAGCACAACAGCCACAACATTCACCTTCCCCAGCACAGGAAATGGGAAAACTGACAGCACATTCCCTCTGTCCACATTATTGGAAAGAACACCTCTTAAAAGGGTATGTATGGATGCTGTAATACCCTCACAGCTGAAGGAGGGACACATGAAAAGAGATCCATTGTGACAGGCACTTAGGGAACAATTTTTCTTCATGGATTTTCATTCAGAAACCACTACTTGAACAGCACAACCTTGACACCCACGAGTGGCACACAGCTCTTCTCCTAACAGCCAACAAACCCAAACTCTAGGCCCATCTATAAGACTTGTTGGGCTGAGGAAGTTCAGCCTGGAGAAGAAAATTTTCCAAGGACACCTTTCTGTGGCCTGTGGATTGTAAGAAAGTCTGAAACAGACTTTTGATCAGGGCTTGCAGGGACAGGACAAAGGGCAACATTTTAAACAGGAAAAGGATAGATTTACATTGGACATAAGGAAGACAATTTTTTAAAATTTTTTTATTTTTTCTTCTCTGTGAGGTCAGACACTGGCACAGACTGCCCAGAGAAGCTGTGGCTGCCTCATCCCTGGAAGTGTCCAAGGCCAGGCTGAACAAGGCTTGGAGCAACCTGGGCTAGTGGAAGGTGTCCCTGCCCATGGCAGGGGTGGGAGTGGATGGGCTTTAAGGTCCCTTCCAACCCAAACCATTCTGGAATTCTAGGATTCTCTTGAAATTCCAGGTTTAAAGCCATAACAACTCCCCTAATGTCAGAACAGTGTCTTCAGTTTCTCAAGCCCTGATCCTGGTGAGAAAAAAGAGGTGTTTTTTCTCTCAAGGAGGTTATTCTTCCTCACAGTACCTACTCAAAGAACCTCAGTTCACATTTTCCAAAGATCTGGCATACTCCACCCCCACTGTCCATTGTTTCCTGACATTGAGGGCACCACTGGACTTCATTTTATCACTTTCAGAGTGCACCTCTGGGTTAAAAAAGGCAGTTCTGGAGCAGCTCATACTTTTGGGAAGGGATAATGTAACTCCCCAGACAAAGCCTTTATTCCTTGTCTATTTTCCATGACCCTCAGGCTTGATTGCCTTCAGCAAAGAGACACTTAAGTCAGTTTAATGGTTCTCATACCCATCAAGCTTTTATGGTCCTGCCCTGCTTCTGCTTGTGCCAGAACAGCAGTGTGTGTGTGGCCACAGAACGACAAGATCAAGGAAAGACTCTGGTTACAAGAGAATTTTTGCAGGTTTTTTCTTCCAACCAGATCAAATTCCCAACTTATTACATATCCCAGCCGCACACAGAGCAATCACAGCCAGGGTGTGAAAATGAAGCTGTGTAATATCAGCACTGCAAGTGAGCTGCTGTGAGGAGAGGGGATGTTACAGGTTTTATTCCTTGCAAAATTCTGCTGCCCAGGCTCAAGTATCAGCAAAACCTACTCTACACTTTTTACACACAGATCCTTTTTAATGCTGGGAAATTCTCTACAGTGATGAATGCCATCACTGCAGTGAATCCTTCCCTGCAAAGGGAAGAACTTTTTTCCTATAGGACACAACTGTGTCACATACACAAGCCACTATAAGGGAGAATTATGGATTTAGGAGTGCATTGGAAGTCCCATTTTGGGAAAGCAATTCAAGAAGAGGTCATGGGAGGAAGCTAAATTAAGATCACTTTTGACAAATGTTATGTTGTTTAATCCAATGCTATAAAAAGTAGCTCGCGTGCCAAAGGCCATGTTTTTGAGAACTGTTATTAAATAAGAGCCAAGAAATAAAAAAGACAGAACTGTTTGGCAGTGAAAGGGACCAGAAGGCAGAATTCAGAAAATGTTCCCAAAATACTGGAAAGAAGCAAATTTTTTGGTTTTTAAATAAGAGAAGCCAGGCTGGGAGAGCTGGGGGTGTTCACCTGGAGAAGAGAAGGCTCGAGAAGCCAGGTTGGGAGAGCTGGGGGTGTTCACCTGGAGAAGAGAAGGCTCCAGGGAGAACTCAGAGCCCCTAAAAGGGGCTCTGGGAGAGCTGGAGAGGCACTTGGGACAAGGGATGGAGGGACAGGACATGCTTTAAACTGCTAGAGGGCAGGATTAGATGAGATATTAGGAAGGAATTCTTCCCTGGGAGGGTGGTGGGGCCCTGGCCCAGGGTGCCCAGAGAAGCTGTGGCTGCCCCTGGATCCCTGGAAGTGTTCAAGGCCAGGTTGGACAGGGCTTGGAGCACTGGGACAGTGGAAGGTGTCCCTGCCCATGGCAGGGGGTAGAGCTCTGAGGTCCGCTCCAACCCAGTCCATTCCATAATTCTATGTCATGTGAGAGAGAAGAGCACCAGAAACATCTGATTGTGTCAGAAGCAGACCAAGGTGGCTGCTTCCTTTAAGCAACATCTTTTCCTTAAAGGTAGCAGAGAATAAATGGGTAGCAGAAAGATTCAACAACAAAATTCAGCAGCTTCACCATTTCCCAATCAGTACCTTCAAAAATTAAAAGCCAGGCTACAAAAAAAAAAAAAAAAGCAGAATGAGTTGAAACTCTTTTAGATGCCTTTTTTTTTTTTTTTTAAANGAATGAGTTTAAATTCTTATAGATGCTTTTTTTTTTTTTTTTTGCAAGAAAGAATTAAAGAAGTTGTCAAATGAAAAACCAAAGGCAGTAAGACACCCAACTGAAATGACAAAAATAAGTGGTAAAACAACCACTGTACTGGGAATTTGGCAAAAAGAGAACTTGTGATTGATTGCAGAGGAAGGGATAGATGTAGGATACATGTAACATAGGGATCCATGTAGGATACTTGTAATATACACATGGGATACACACGACAGACATGTAGGACATTTGCAAAAAAAGCAGAATGAGTTGAAACTCTTATAGATGCCTTTTTTTTTTTTTTTGCAAGAAAGTATTAAAGAAGTTGTCAAATAAACCAAAGGCAGTAAGACACCCAACTGAAATGACAAAAATAAGTGGTAAAACAACCACTGTACTGGGAATTTGGCAAAAAGAGAACTTGTGATTGATTGCAGAGGAAGGGATAGATGTAGGATACATGTAACATAGGGATCCATGTAGGATACTTGTAATATACACATGGGATACACACGACAGACATGTAGGACATTTGCAACATTTTCATCTACACCCACCTTGCTCATTAAGTCTACCTCTCCTCATTTCAAGGTATTTCCTGAACACAGGTGCTGTATTTGGATAAATTCAGTTCTAAATGCCAATTCTCAAGCATCAGTTGCAAAGCTTAAGGAAGGCAGAAACTATGCCCTGTCTTTTCTACAGCCATACATTTGTAAAAGATTTTTACTATACATTTCAGGTGTTTTTCAGCAATTTGCAGGGGACAAGGCTGTGACTGGGAAGACAATGACATGCTGGGGAAAAAAAAGCAATATAATTTTTTACTTAGAAGACTAATAAACCAAAGTATTCAAGGGTGATGACAGAAGGCACTGGTGGAGAACACATGCATTTTTCTTCCATATAAGATTGCTGTTCCCTGTGGCTGAAGGAAACATCCAAACTGCTTTTGCTTTTCATCATTTGCATATTTTGGGGAGAGGGGGGTTGTTGTAAAGCCAGGTTTGGCTTTAGCACAAAGTTCAAACACCTGCACACAAACCCGCTCCTTCATGCAAACATACCTTTAACAGTTTTGACAAAAACTTGTTTTTCTTTACTGGGGTCTTTTTCTTCTATTAGAATTCCGTGGAAAATGCGCCCAAACGTGCCTAGGAACAGAACAACCAATCAGTAAAGTAAAGAAACACTGATAACATTAGGAGTATCTTAATCAAACAGTACATTTCACAGCAGAAAGTGAGGAATGCCTGCAGTTAAAGTGCCTCCAAACCCTATAAAGTCACCAAGAGAGAACCCAACTGCTCTCCAGCATGAGGGGATTCACAACTACAGGCAGCAAAAATTGTGAAGTTTTACATAAATAAAACTTAAGGGGAAAAGCATGAGAGTGAACTAGTGATAGCAGCAGAGCCCAGAGAAATTAAATATCAATATGATGATGGTTTATTTGTGGCACTTCAGTCAACTCCCTGCACTAAGAACTCCAGCTCCTGTTTCTCACCCACCCAATCTGGAATTCTAAGCCAAGGCATTTCTCACAAGGACCAAGTTTTTTTGGAAACTTTCACAAGGAAATAGCAATCCTGGCCAGCCAGCACACATGGAACACCTTGAAACAGCCAGAATCACATTATTTCACCTCAGCCGGAAGGTGCTGGGTTTGTTTGGGGGTCATTCAGACTCTCCAGCACTTTTCCATTCACAAGGTGCTACTGCAGAAAGAGGAGCTACTCTGAGGAGCTGGGCTGAGAACAACTGGTAACACACAGAGAATTAACTGGCTTACTTCTCAGCTTGGCAACACCTTCCTGCACCAAGGTGTGCATCATCTCCACACAGTCTATTCCAGCATAACAGTCCCTTCCCAAGGATTCCTCCTCCCTGACTAGGTTGAAAGATCTTTGACAATATGAAATACAGGTCTTATTTGTTTCTAAATATCTTAAAAAGGGGCAGTGCAACATTTCTGTCACCCACCCTGAGGCTGCAAGGAAACCCTGCATGACAGGGGTCTTCAAACTGCAATCTCACTAAGCAACAGCTGAACTCAGGAGACTCTCAGGCAACCACAACACTGTGAATTACTTAACAGCAACTAAATTCCTCCTGTCTTGGCTCTTGAAGACTTTGAGAAAGTGCCTAAATATATATTTCCAAAATGTAAAAGCAGGTGAAGCTATGGAAGCTACATGAAGTTCACAATGAATCTGTGGCCAAGATCTGTAAAGAAGTTCCATATATGCATTTACTTTATCCCCTTCTTCCCCTCTGAAGCTCTTTTGTTCTTCAATGGCAGAGACTCAAAACCACTATGACCCTGAACTAAAATTGGTCAGGTCTTCTCTGACATGCAGATGTGGCACTTGGAGACATGGGTGAAGTTGGCAGTGCTAGGGGAGTGCTTGGACTCAATGACCTCAAAGGGCTTTTCTAACCTTAATGACTCTGTGATTAACTTTTGAAGGTTCTGACTCAAAGTAACAGCTGGAGGCAAAGAAACGAGATCCCAGGATTAACTGGGTCCAAACTGCATTCAACAGCTCCTTATGCCTCATCTGGCAGCACAGGGCAGCTCTGCCACTAAATATCTGAAGCGTTGCTGGGGCACTGAGTCACTTCTAGTCATGGGTGACTCCCAACATCCCAGCTCCAGGCAGCCCAGAGGAACACAAAGCACATCCCACATGCCAAGGAAGGCTTTTGCAGAGCCCACACTGGAAGTGAGTATGGAGCTGTCACCCCAGAGGTTCAGAGGCACACACTGCACCAGAATGGGAACATCCTCCACTGCTGCTCAGACTAACACAAAGCATCCTGCCTCCAAAGGATGATTATCTCCAATCCCCAGCTTCAGGAAGTTTGATTTCTCAGGGAACAGAGACTTGAAATTGCAGCAGTAGAGGTGAATGACAAAGAAAACTAAATATTTAACCCTATTTTTCAAATACAGTTTCAACAAAAATCAATTCATGTTGTGCATGAACACTTTCAAAGTGCACAGTAAACAAAGAGTGAACAATTCAGGAACTGAATGATCCTTATGGGTCCTTCCAACTCAGGATATTCCACGAAAACAAGCAGGTAGTCTCTGAATCTTTTACATCAGGGCTGTAAATGTTGCATCTGCCAATTAGATTTCCAAAGCAAAGTTATCAAAGTGAGACACCAAATTTGGACAACATTTGAAGTTTTTCTGGGCTTTGGGTTAGTTTTGCTTTGATTTTTATGTTGTTAAGAGCAGCTCTCCTGTAGGAACTCCCAAAAGTGAGTTCTGAGAGCCCTGAGTGATTACCCTTCCCTTTAGCCACCCATCATTTCAGGGAGCAGGTTATTAAGACAGACAAGCTGAATGACTTACTGAGCACACCTGGTCACTCCCCCATGGTAATTAACTCTGGAAGCTGCTTTCCCCACCCCCACACCCCAAATGCAAACATAACTCATCATTCCTCCCATCCACCAAAGCTACAAAGATCAGAAACGTCATCTGTGAATGATTTCAGAAAAGACTGTAAACAAATATCCATATATTTGTATTTATCTACAGCATGTTGTAGGAATGAAGCATCTGAGTGCTGTAAATACCTTCTTGGAGCACATCTTTGAGGGTGATCCTCTCCCTGGAGATGGCTATGTCCTTCACTTTAGCTTTGGCCTCCATGAGAGTGACACTTTTCAGATCATTCTTCTCTATCCTTAATGTGGGATAACCTGAGGAGCCAGCAGAGCCAAACAATCCAACATAAATACCCTTGGAATGAGAACAGGCATAGGGCTTCACCTCCGACCACCTATGGCTCCACACACCAGGGAGCAGCACCATCTTAAATATATGATATATTAATTTAAAAATATTCTAGTATTTAGCAACAAAAAGCACAAGAATAATCATCAGCAGGGAAAGAAATTACACAGGAATTCTCTGTAGTGTCATGCAAACAACTTTGATTATTAACTCCGGGTGAAGGAAACTCCTGTACTGCACTGCCCTCAGGAGGAGAAATAGACTGCTGGAAAGGACCTGGGAAGATGCCTTACCCCAGCAGGACATTAACAAACCACCAGTGCCCTCTTCTGGCACTTCCAGACATCTGGATACACCAGTAGAGTCAGAAAACCTGGAATATTTTGGTACATGTGTATGAATTATTAAGAGAAATCTTGAGAATTACTCTGATAATATTTTCTTCAAAATTTAAATGTTACTGAAAGCAAAATTATGTGGAATGACCAAGAATATCAATCCTGCTTTTTTCACACATCCAACCTGTTCTCTCTTCTCCAAATTTTCACCATTTCCAGTGCTACTGGTGGTGTCTCAAATCAGGTAAGTGAAACAAGGGCTGTCCCCAGCAAACAGGTGCCACCTGGGCACAGTGGCCACCACACAGTGCAGGGTGAGGAGGGTTGAACCATCACCCTGGGCTTAGTCTCCTGCCCGTGGCCAGAGGATTCTGGGGGACAACATTCCAGCAACTGGAACTCAGCCAAGTTAACCTGAGTCACTTGGAAAGCCTAACAAAAAACCTGAAGTTGACAGGACATCAGCAGCTCAGCCTGAGCTCAGATAAGACATCGAGGGGCTGGAGCATGGCCAGGGATGGGAACAGAGCTGGGGAAGGGAATGGAGCACCAGGAGAGGCTGAGGGAGCTGGGAAAGGGGCTCAGCTTGGACAAAAGGAGGCTCAGGGGGGACCTTGTGGCTCTGCACAACTCCTGACAGGAGGGGACAGCCGGGGGTGGTTGGGCTCATCTCCCAGGGAACAGGGACAGGATGAGAGGGAACAACCTCAGGCTGGGCCAGGAGAGGTTTAGATTGGGCATGAGGGAAAATTCCACTTCCCAAAGCTTTGTCCAGTTCTGGCACAGCTGCCCAGAGGTGGAGACCCCACTCCTGGAGGGAGTTAAAAGCTGTGTGGCATTTGGGGACACGGGTGGCCTTGGCAGTGCTGGGGGAATAGTGGAACTTGATGATCTGGGAGGGCTTTTCCAACCTAAATGATCCTGTGATTCTAAGAGACAGAAAATAAAAAGGCTGGGGAGGGACTCAGGTGACAAGAGGGAAAGCTGCTCTAGGATAATTTGCAGGATAAAGTCTCTTTCAAACTCTGTGAAAAGGAATTTTTTTAACATTTCATATGTTAAATTTTTACAAGCCTGCTTTTAAATTAATGCTTATACCAAATACATTTTAAAGGCAGCTCTTTGCAAGGGAAAAATGAACTCAGAGGACAAATAAGTTTGTTTGGGTTTTGTTTGGTTTTTTTTTAGGGAGATACAGTACAATGTAGAAGTGAACCAAATCTCTCCCAGAGGTGCAGCTCGACCTCAGGTAAACACCTCCTTCCACACATGGGGAGGAAAAAAGGAGAACACAGGAGGGCTGAGAGTAATGACGACCTTTCTGCTGTGCTCCCTCATGATGGGACAGTCACTATCACTAAGTGCCATCAGAGGACAATGGGGGAGACTTTGGGATCTTATTAGTTGGTTTTTAAAAAAAACACAAACGTGTGTCCCTATACTGGCCACCTTCCTTCAAGCTGGAACAGTCCCTTTCCTGGAGCAGGGCTGGATTGGATAGCCTTCCACCAGACAATAATTTGAGGAGTAAGAATTCCACAGGTAATAAATATGTTCATTAACTACAGAATTAACTCAGAACACAGCTGAGAGCACTTGGTTTGTTCAATCTGGAGGAAACTGAGTGACCTGATGCCAGTCTGCAGCTCCTGCTAAGGGACAGCTCTGAGCTCTCCCCTCTGTGACCAGGGACAGGAGGACTCCAGGGAACAGCTGGAGCTGTGTCAGGGGAGTTTAGGTTGGAGATCAGGGAAAGGTTTTTCCCCCAGAGGGTGCTGGGCACTGCCCAGGCTCCCCAGGGAATGGGCACAGCCCCAAGGCTGCCAGAGCTCCAGGAACCTTTGGACAATGCTCTCAGGGTGGGGTTGTTGGGGGGCCTGTGCAGGGCCAGGTTGGACTGGGTGATCCCTGTAGGTCCATTCCAGCTGGGATATTCCGTGATTCTGTGGTATCAGTTACCAGGTCAGTATCTAAACTGCTGCCACCCCTCCTTTCCTCTCACTGCTCTCTTCAGCTATTTTATATCATTTCAAGCAAAGCTGTAAGCAACAGGAGATGACAAGAATAACACAAGCATCAGGATTCATGCACATGGCATCACCTGCTTTAGTAACTGATCCCAGGGCTGGGTGGACACATCCTGTTCTCTCTCCTCTGCTTGGACTGCCCAAGGCAGGCTCTTCCCAGTGTCAAAACACAGCTGCTTCACAGCTACTGGTGAAGCCTGGCTGGCTGACTGCTCTGGGTGCAGGGGAACAACCCAAGGGACAAGCACAGTCTCATGCTCATATGACCACTCACATCCCCCCGAACTCACTCCTGACTATGGTGTGGCTGGATAAAACACACACTGTGTGAACTGAAGAAGCAAATGACAAGAATTATTCATGTTCCTCTCTTGCATTTGCAACCAAAGCAGCGTGGCAGGAGGGTCTGTGCTTAGATTAACACTTACTGGTTACTGGTGTGGCATTGTTGGGCGTGTCAGCCCGCAGGTACTGCGTCGTCTGCGTGGAGGGCTGCGACAGCCCCTGCGAGCTGCTGCTGTCACTGATGCTGTGGGGAAACAAAATTGCAACAACATCACTGCTTGTCACTCCAACACATTCCAAATTATGCTGTCAAGGTCAAAACCAGGAGAGCTTCCAGGCAAGACTCTAAAAGAGTGGAGTTTTTGAAGTCGCTCACACATGAGAATGTATTTCAGGTGACTCTGAAGCATCTTGGCACTAAGCACGAACAGCTTCCTCCTATTTGCTTTCCAGAACTTACTCTATCTTCTGGTACTTCTCCCCACTTTTGAATAATGAAAGTGACAAAACATTCCTTGCCAGAACCACCCTGTCATAACAAGAACAACTATTACATCCCAGGAAAGATTTGCACGCATTTCTCTCATGGCAATGATGTCCCAACTCAGACAAGGGCTCTATTTCACAGCCTACCCTACTTTGCCTCTGCTCTCCCTAAGGGTACCTGTTGCCTTCCAGCACCACCTAAAATGTGTTTTTTGAAATGCTTTCTTTGGGCAAAATGACCCAGGGGCCCACAGAGTATCCATGAAATAGGTAAACCACAGCCTAAACCACAGCAGGCTGACTTCTGTCTTATTTTCATAGTCTAAACCCTACAAAAAGGGCTGCTGCAGCTGTAATGGACCAAAACTCCTGTCAGCAGGTCAGATGCCAGGGCCAGAAGCTTTTTTGTAGTTCTCCCCCTCCAAACACATACAAATGTCCCCCCCACTTTGATCCAACTTCAAGTGGGTTTTCCACTGCTGACTGTATTGGGAGGACAAAGAGGAAACTGGTTTGGGATACAACCTCTGCTTTGCCAAATAATCAACATTTAAGGTTTCTTGGGCTGCATCTGAGCACTGCCCAAGCAGGGCCAGGCACCCCTGTAGGATTGTCAGACATGGCTGGTGATGCCCTCCAGGCCCACTGCTACCTCTGAAGCCAGGCTTCCTTTAAAAAACAGAAATCCAAGTCCACTCTTCCCCATTATAGCACAACCATGGATGAACCCACTGAATTCTTTCTTTGGAACAGAATCTACTGAATCTCACAATACAAACTTACTCATTTATAGCTGGCCTCAATCTCCCTCTGGAACTTTTTTGGTTTTTTTTTAGTTATTCCCACTTCCAGGTGCAGGGTTCCAGCACAGCATTTAGCAGGAGCCTAAAAACCACAGATGCTGGTCTAGCTCCTCCCCTTTAACTTCCTTCAGAGTTTTTGAATGAATATTCTTTGGTGCTGGCAACTTATTACTGCTTATTTGAACTGTTCCCACTATTGCATCCACGGGCTGCCTCAGTACGATCCACTCTGCAGCGAGCTCCCCAGGAAGGAGAGTTTTGGCATGGTCACCACATCAAACACCAAGGCACAACTTGCATTTCCTTTTCTTGCTCTGGCTGGAAACTCCTTTTGTAACCCGATCATCCACTAGCCCTGTGGATTCCTTTGGCTGGAGGCAAGTGTGAGGAAGGAATTATTCTTTTAATGCCTGTTGCAAGATTGAAAAACTCTCTTTTGGGTTGGCTTCATTCTGGTTTTTAGGTTTAACTCACTTCCTGAGCTTCCTCACTTGCATATTGTCAGCTATTTGAATGATGCCTTCTTGCTTTAATGACTCCCATTATCCTGTTGTTAAGCCATGCCAGCTTTCCTTGGCACTTTTCCAGTGCCTTTGCTGTGAGGTTTGCAGCATTTGCTGTGGACTTCCAATACAATGTTCCTAAATAATCCATGTGCAGCCTGTAAACTCGGCTTGAGCTTCCAGTTAACAACCCTCCTCAGTTTTATTTAGTTCTGGGGGTTGAAATTAAGAGCACTGGTGGGTTTTCCAGGCTCTGTTGCTCCTGGGAGGTCGTTAACCCTAATGACATTGTCCTATTCCATTCAGGAACCTTTTACAGAAACAGTTTGAGATTATTATTCACAACCAAATCAGAAATTCTTGCTTCCCTTGGCAAGTTTGCTCAAAACAAACCCCACAGCTCCTGATTTTCAGGCACAGTTTGCTTCTGTTACATCTTTGCTCCGGCACTGCCTGAGCAACAGCTTTTACACAGCAGCACATCCAGGCAAGACATCTTCAGGCTCAAAAAATAAGTCATCACATGGTGCTTGAAGAGCTAAACCCCAGGAGCTGCACAAACTTCATAAAATCATACAATGGTCTGGGTTGGAAGAGACCTTGAAGATCATCTCGTTCCAATCTCCCTCCACAGACAGGGAAAGCCCCCTGAATTTATCGGAATTTATCAGTAGGATATACAGGGATTCAGAGCAAATTATTTACACCTACAAACCACAAAGGACTAACATTAGATGGATTTTTAGCTTTATCTCCACAGAAAGTCAGTTGGTTTTTTAGAATTTTACCTTGTATCTCCACAAAAATCCAGTGCAATAAGGTACAGGGTAAGACATCTGATCACGCTGCTGGGCTGGACACCCCAACACCTCACCATCCCATACTATGAATGGAATATTCTTCCTTTCTGAATTGAAGCAAGCTGCACATCCTTTAACACCTTCAGCTGATTAAAACCCCTCCATCAGACAAGCAGGCACAAAGGAACGGCTGACAAGTTCATTTGGTTACCACCGAGAAACCACAACTGCTCAATGCAGTGGCACTGCCAAAGCCACAAGGGCTGGGGACACCAGGGGAGGGAAGGGCAGGGAGAAAACTGAAAGGAACAGATGAATGGATAAGGAGGAGGATGAAAAGATAAAACTACTCCATGAGGCTGCAGGCAGCACAGAAGCAGTTCAAGACATCCTTTAGTTCAAGATATCCTTTCACAGGAGTGACCACCCACAGGCTGTTTTGCAAAGGATCCAGTTTCACACTGCCTGCTCCTGAACAGTTGTATCTGATGCAGGCTGTTCACACAGCCTCAGCCCACCTGCTTTTCCAGCCTCCCTTCTCCATGGTGTTTAATCCCCCCTCCAATGCCCTTGGACTCATGTTACAGCTCCATTTTCCATGCACGTGTTACGTTTTTCCTGATTGGAAATATATTTGAGAGAGTCCAACACTGCCAGTTTTATAACCAAGTAGCTGTAATGCTCAGGCTGTACCCCAAGGCTGAACTGAACACTGGAAAATCTATCAAAGTAGCGAAAACTGAAATTCGGTCTCCTGCAGGTGT
Source organism: Pyrgilauda ruficollis (assembly GCF_017590135.1). Lineage (NCBI taxonomy): Eukaryota > Metazoa > Chordata > Aves > Passeriformes > Passeridae > Pyrgilauda > Pyrgilauda ruficollis. The sequence goes on from NW_024529821.1 coordinate 4,592,238, forward strand.
CAGTAAAACCCAAATGTTTTCATCCAATCATGTAAAAGCATGGGATGGTTTGGGTGGGAAGGGACCTTAAAGCCCATCCAGTTCCACCCCCTGCCATGGGTTAAGGACACCTTCCACTGTCCCAGGTTGCTCCAAGCCCCATCCAACCTGGCCTTGGGCACTTCCAGGGATCCAGGGGCAGCCACAGCTTCTCTGGGCACCCTGTGCCAGGGCCTCACCACCCTTCCAGGGAAGAATTTCTTCCCAGTGTCCCACCTAAGGTAAAATAAAGGTAAAAACTTTCTGGCAGTGGAAAGCCATTCTCCCTTCTCTTGGCACTCCAGGCCTTTATCCAGGAGCATCTTTAGGCACTGAAAGGGGCTCTAAGGTCTCCCTGGAATCTTCTCTTCTCCAGTATGAACACCCCCACCTCTCCCAGCCTGCCTTTCCAGTGAGCCCAAGTCAATTTTTCTTTCAACCCTGACAATCCCTGCAGATCTGATTCTGTCTGAATCTTCCCACTCCACACAAATATTCTGGCAAAACCTGAACAACCCTTCCACCTCATAAACAGCAGAGTACCTGCAACTGCTGCCTTTCTGCAGCACAGCTCTCACCACAGCCCCACACAGGCAGTATCTGCTACAGCTTGCCATCGACAGCAGAAATTGCAAACTACCACAGAGTGCTCATTTTGAGACTGAACTCCCACTAATCTGAGTAAATATGTCCCAAAACCACACTGGGAAAGCTTGAGCACATACCTGTCATCCAGCTCTATCCTTTTCATGCTGTGGAGGTGCAAGACAGCCAGGATTATTGCCACCAGGAATATCACAGCACAGCACACACCCACACTGATGTAGAACACCCGGGTCGAAGTGGTGGGAGCTGCGTTTACAGGATCAACTGCAAAAGATGTGGAAAGTTACTGAACCCTTCTCAAAAAGGAGAAAAAACAACAAAAAAAACCCCAAAGAAACAACATTTGTAAACTGAGGGGCAGGAGGCAGGGAGAGGCAGCAGCCTCAGCCATCCCAAATGTTCTATAAGGTATTCTGGAGAACAACTGCCCTGCAAGAGACAGTGGGAGGTAAAGAGAGCACTGAGCACTCTTTCCCACTGCTTTCCAACAGCATTTTGGCAAAAACACTCCCATTTTGGGTATTATGGAGCCACAGTCAGCTAACGATATTTCCAGCTAGAAGAGGAGGAAAGGAAACTACCTCATTCTATTCCTTCAATAGTGATACATTGAAACAGCAAACCAGACAGGTCCTAAGGTCAAGAAAACAGATCAGAGTCATGTACAGAAACCAGAGCCCCTAAGACGTGATACAAAACTTGCTACAAGACTTGGAATAGGGCTTTTTCCTCTTCATCAGTTAAAACAATTAATTACCAAAAACCCACTGCAATACTGGGTATAGTACAGACTACCTGGTGACTGTTTTCATAGGGAAAGCTGTGGAATCAAAGCACATAAGAGTTTTACAGGTTTTAATTTGTACATTCAGGATTACTTACAGATAGTCTTGCTGCTGTTTTTATCAGCTGTTGGAGATTTGACTTCTGGTTCAAGTTCTAAAGAGATGAGAGAAAGCCATTAAGGTTGGAATACATTTATTATTGCAGCCCTTCACATTGCCTCATGTATGGAAAAACAGATCTGTTTTTCCAAAGGGAAGAGCTGATTCAAGGACTACACTAATCCCTGTATTTCCATTTAAATACCCAACCAGGCAGAATTAAAATCACACTGAAACACATGTCCAGGGAGGCAAAGTTTGAACCCCCTGAATCCATGTAAAACCCTGCCGCTTGTCCAAAGTCCAAAGGAGCAGAAAGAAGAGGTGCAGAGAATGTGTTTGCTAAGGCACTAAACAAAGACTTCACAGAATCAGTTCCTACAGGAGAGAAAATCATTGCTGGGATGTTCTGTCAAGATCTTTTACAGGAAATCCTGACTCCAGTCTAATGTTGCTCACTCTAGGAAGGGGTCAGAGATGCAGCCACAGGCACTGTGCCTTCTCAGCTGATGCCAGTCAGGAGTCAAAGAGTTAAAACAGAAAGATGGAAGAGGTGATGTTTCAATACTCATAAATATGCAAGTGAAGGGAGGAGGACAACACAGCTCCTGTGAGCAGCAGTCCTTTAGAAAGTGTGTAAATCTTCATTAAGCCTACTCTGAGTCTGGTTACCAAGAGGAGAAGTGCAAACCTGGGGAGTGCAGGAGATGCCTCCAGATGACCCCCCCAACCAGGATCTGCAGGCAGCTGAGGGAATCCCATGGATTTCTGCAGCTGCACAGGCACAGTCCCACTTGCACACCCCCCATTCCTGCTCTCAGTTGTGTCCAACACAGCACAGCCCCTTCCTACTCCTTGTTAAGCCAGGGCAGCTTAGGAAAAAGTAATCCAAGGGAGTGAAAAATCAAAGAGTTTTTCTTTTTTTATCCCTTTTTTTGAACTTGAAGAGGAGCTATCAGGAATGTCCTGAGCAAAACCACTAGAAAGTTCCTGCATATTCCTAACTTATGCATTAAATTCAATCAGAAACCCCCATATGCTCTACACCAATCAATACACTCCAAAAAAAGCCATTTTTTTGTTTTTATGAACCTGCAGAAACAAGATCTCTGCAAGGAGCACTTCTGATGGTTCAGGCAGTGGCTCAGTGAACTGTGTGGTGCTTCTGGAAAGCTCCATCACACATCCACAGCTCAGTAAGCTGTGAATGGCTCAGCAGGGCCGACTTCCCCCACTTGGAGTATTTGAAAAAATACCCAGGAAAACATGAAATAAAACACATGAATAAAAATATCAACATTATCAGCCCAGACCTCCATTTTACTAGAAGGAGATGCACTTTGAATTCAGAATGCTCTTCCTGAAGCCTAATGCAATGAGCGCCCCAACATTATGTGCTACAAGGCACGGCTGACTCTTCCATCCACACCTTCCCCAAGCTCATCCTTTGATTTACACTCAAGAAAAGTGATAAACCCCTCTTTGGAAAGCCAGCTACTGTCCTCAAAGGCTCCAGGTAAGCTGAACAAAGGCAGGAGGAGCGTACAAAGAGAAAGGTGGCAATCCCCAAATACTGCCTAGGAGTGGGACACCACAGGCATTTTTAAGGAGGGCACAGCTCCTGGGATTCTCCAAAATAATCTTCATCCTAGAAAATCCTAGGAAAATTCTAGAAAGCAACAATGGTAAGCAGGAACAATCCAAGAATAAATTATGCTTGCAGATTCCCAAGTGATAACACAGAAGAGTCAATTAAGGATTTCCAAAATCTGGATTATCTCCCAAGACCATTTTGTACTTCACATCTAACAGACTAATACCTCCTACACTCACTAAACAGCCAATTTTATCACAATTTATAAACTAAGTAGATTTTCTTGGTAATTTTTAGAACAATTTGAATTCTCAGAATGTGGCAGCTTTGAGGGAACTGTTTTCTTCTTTCCAAACAGAGAGAAAATGGTTTTTGTTACATATCTATTAAAAGGTCAGTCAATGTAATGGAACTCTTGGGGAAAGCTGTTCATTCACCAGCTTCTGCTTTAACAAAAAGTCCTCATTCCTGTCTGAAAGGCAGGATTTTACCTGGTTTCTTCCAATCCTCCCCAAAATTCACTGTGTTACTCCTGTGCTGGATCATACACCATCCCACTCCCTTTTCCTATCATACTTAAACAGTAAAAACTTTAAAATAGCTGAAAATTAATCTCTTACTCTTGTAGCACATTTTCCTTCGTTTGAAATTTAAAACTGTGATGTTTTTTGAGGAATTTATCGTTAAGTTGAGCTGCATCAGTATTGTGACGTCGGAGTCGAGTCTGCCGGTGCAGGAGAGTTCGACACGGAACACTGTGAACACAACACAGGGGTTACAGGGGAGTGGGACATGCTCAGACTCTGAGATAACATTTAAATAAGAGCTTTTTGAGATTATGTTTATGAAGCACATTACAGACATCATAAATTATCACATTATAAAGATTTTGATACTAAGAAATGCAATTTTAGTCTTCATGCCTCATCACTTCAGCTATTAGAGCAATAAAGGACACAGATTTTAAATTAATTTTTTATCAATTTTATTAAGTGTTCACAGAGTACTAAAACTGCATTTGTGGCTAAATGACCATTATTCATCCATGAGCTGGATGGGGGTGGGGAGTTTACCTGAGAGGGTGCGAGGAACTTCTCCTTGTAGAGAAATGTTGGCCTGGGGCAGAGCCATAGCCATGGGATCATGGACCTGAAATCCCAGTTTATACTCAACCTGTATCAACAGATGGGAGAGAGAAAACACATCAGAAATCTGTCTTGGGAGTATAAAGAAATGCAACATCCCTTTTCATAATTCTTCTTGAAAATAAAAAAACATACATTATCTTCAAGGATTGCTGGTGATTTTAGGCATCCATATTCCAACTTTCTTACGTGACATTTTAGTATCAAGACTTTTGTGACAGTTCAAATGAAGAAAGCCAAAACAGAAGCTACTCTTGAAATCATACCTTAAAATCTGAGGCAGAATTCAGAATGCTCATATTAATAAATAAAAAAAAAATCCCCCACAAACCAAAGTATCACTCGATGATACTTTTAAACTTACTTGTTCAAAAGTCAGTTAGTTAAAGCTGCTAGAATTCAAAAAATTCCCCCTCCCACAGTCAGTTTAACGAACAAAGTTGCTTAGAAATAGTTTATTCAACTATAGTCAAGATTTTGTTTCCACTTAAGAAGCTGAGTCTGCAAACATTTATTCAAAAAAAAGTACAGGACCTACTCTAAGTCATAAAGTCCTCTTGGAAATTCATCCTACCCCTGCACTCTCAGCTGAATTAATTTGTTTGACTTTGTCCCAGTAGTTAGTTTTTCCCCCTTTCTAAAACATAATATGGTTCATTTCTGATATCAATTCATTTTTCAGTCAAGACGCCAAGGGAAGAGACACAGCCCCATTTCTGAGCTACTCCAAGTTGCACTGTACCCAGTTAGAGAGGAAGATGCTGAGGGATGGAACCCCAGGAATGGGAAGCTCCAAAATTCCTCCTCAGAATTCACAGCCAGGCCCAAGGAAACACAGGGCCGGGCCAGTGATTCAGGGAGCCTCGGCTGAAGCTGTGACAAGGGAACTCCTCTCAAATGACGAGTGACTCAACTGTCACTGTGCACGTGGAATATGGGATCAGGGCTGGCTGGCACTCAACCCAACTCCACTGCAGGCCAAAAGTCACTCCTCTTAACAAGGAGTTACACCTCAAAGGAAAGAACAACGGCAGGAGGAATCTTCAGGACCTGCACTGGTGGAGTTGTTTAATACTACTGCTCCTGCTGCAGCCTTTCCTACTTAAGGGCAGAAGAACAACCATCACTCAAGTTTAAAAGAACAGAATGAACATCTGGCAGAGACTAAACAGATCATTTCATATATGAAGATAAATTGTTAAATAACTGGAAATGTTTCAGAATGTAAGAGCATACGCAATCTCTCTGGCAGCTGCTGCTGCATGCTCCAGGCACGGTGATTAAGTGACATAAAAAGCCTTTCCATTTAATCAGGGATCAGTAATAACATACTGGATGCTGCTTTTATAGGCCCTCCTTGTCTCCAAGCATATGTTTCTAGAAATCTCTACAACAATTGCTCTGCATGTGATTTCCAGAGGCTTCAGTTCATGGCTGCCCTTCAGTGTGTCCAATGCACCAAGGGAAGAGATTCCACAGCCAGTGGCTTGTATGCATACATGAACCTTGCCAGGAGCAAGAAGTATAAAATACTTTGAAATAACTGCTTCAACTTTCCAAAATAAGGAACAGCTTGGATGTATGCCATCTTAACTTATTGCCTGCAGTCACATAAGTATTTTGCACCTTGCATATGCTAATTTTTGCAAAGAAAAAAGCAATGGGTATTCACCAAGCAAAACAGCTCATGTCTCAAGTACCCAGAGCAGAAGTCATGCCTGCTCACCTTGGATTTGGCATGCCAGGTGAAGTGGAGATTGTTGGTCTCGCTGGGTATCAGCAGATTGAAGGACAAGGCATAGTGATTAACCACGTCATTCCTCACGTAAGACAACTCTGCATCCAGACCTGTAAGAAGAAAGAGAAGAGTAAGACAGGGAAGAACAGGACCAAACACATTGGAACAAGCAACTTTCAGGACCAGCAGCTCCACTTATATCTGCATGTTTAAGCAAACACTTCCTCCAGTCCATAAATTCCAAGGCAGGTTTGGAGACCAAGGCTCACAGCCAGCAGCTCTCACCGAGCGCTCTCAAGCCTTACAGAGCAATCACTTCAGAGAGGTGCCACAGCCTAAGGAAGAGGTAAAAGCTGGAATGTAATGAAAGGAAACACAACTTTTCACACAAACATCCAGGAGAGTCATTACAGGCTCTCCTGAACATCCCCTGCTCTGCTTCTGGGAATCATGGCTTGTTTTATTTACAACTGTGCTCACTAAAACCAAACTGCTCTGGATGATCAGTCAGTTAATCACAGGTAATTCCTTCTGGAATAGCTCATTTCTTGAGCCCAAGTCATCTAGGCAGTATGGAATTAGCTTTGAGGTAATTAGATCACAGAAACACAGAACGGTTTGGATTTAAAGCCTCTGCCATGGGCAGGGACACCTTCCACTAGCCCAGGCTGCTCCAAGCCCCATCCAACCTGGCCTTGGACTTTTCCAGGGGTCCAGGGGCAGCCACAGCTTCTCTGGGCACCCTGTCCCAGGCCTAACCACCCTCACAGGGAACACTTTCTTCCTAATATCTAATCTAAATCTATCTTTTATAGCTCAAAGCCATTCCCCCTTGTCCTATCACTGTCTGCTTGTGTAAAAAGTCAATCCTCCTCACACAGAGTGAGAGGTGACATTTGTACACCCAGCAACACCAACATGTTGTGTCAACCCTTTGCTCTCTGAGCATTTAAGTACACCTAGAGACCTGAAAGCCCCACAAACTATTCATGTCAGGGCACTAAGGTGCATTTCCCTCCATAAGACACAGCCTGTGATATTATAAACACTGCAGCTGCTGTCACTTTTTGTGGCACATGATCCAAGGTCACGCTGAACACAGGGCAGGACCCTGCAGCTTGCCCTGGGTGTCAATAGCAATTAGTGGTAGGGTAAGCACTGCTTCCCTGCAGGGGTACAATTAATCCCAGCTCCACATCCTCAGGACAAAACCACACTGGATTTGCAGGCAGTACCATTTGGCCTTGTCTCATAGAGCTCATCCTCCAGTGCTCCCAGTTAAATGCTATCAAGGCTCTTGGACATGCCAGGAGGGCAACGGGGTAAATCAGACATTGAATATTGCACACTGAGAGAACAGAGCTCAGACAGTCACAGTACAAATGGGAATGGAGATAGCAGATTCTGGGATGCCTCCTCAAGCCTGCCTAAAGGGGGCTTTTAAAATACAGGAAGACATTTTTCAAAGTGAGACAGTGACATGACAAGGGGGAGTGGTTTTAAACTAAAAACACAGGGTGTCCAGGGCAGCTGTGGCTGCCCCAACCAACCCTGGAAGTGTTCCAGGCCAGGCTGGATGGGGCTTGGAGCAACCTGAGATAGTGGAAAGTGTCCTTACCCATGGCAGGGGGTAGAACTGGATGAGCTTTTCCCACCTAAAACATTCTGTGATTCCATTAATTATTATTTTTATGGCTAGAAAGTAAAAAATATTGGAGAGGCTGTGACTTCAAGATGACAGCATTTAAGGCATCCCTGAAATAATTTCAAGAATCCAGGGAGAATCATGAAAGGCTGTTTATTCTTAAGAAATTAAGGAAAAATAAATCCAAGCTAACCATTGAACTGTGTAGATAAGCTGCATTTGAAGAAAGGGAGCATCAGCTCAAGAGAAGTAATTCCTCTGTTTAGTGCAAAAACTGGATTCAGATCAGTAAAAAGTGACATTTTCTCTTATTTCAGAACTTGATTTAGTCCACCTTGTTTCCACAAGGTACAAAAATGCAGACAAGATGTTTCTCTTCATTGTTTTTGCTGTTAATGACTTTTATTCCCTGCTGGCTCATCAGGGTCCCAAAACTTAACCAAAGCCCCACAGTTTAATCACAAGTACTGGGGGTGGTGAGGGGGAGAACCCCAAAGACTGGATGCACAAAGGGAATCAAGATAATGGAGTAATTCCAGGGAGAAATGATCTCACATGAGATGTTGAGCAGAAAAAGATGCAGGTGCTGCTCTAAGTGTTTAATGTAAACAGCCTGAGACAGTCCTTGGACACACAGTTCCTATTTCCACTTAAAAATAAATGGGAAATGCAAAAACATATCCACCAGCAAAACAGGGAGGAGGGGGAAGCCCACTCAGCTCCAGAAACAAAACTAAATTTTGAAAACACAAAAAAGCAACAGCAAACTTCAAAAATCCCTGCCTGGATAATTTTTACACGTCTACGTGTTTATACATGAAACCCAAGTCAGAGTAAGCAAACACAGGAGTGTGGAGAAGAGCTCACAACGATCTGACACTTGGCATTAGATTCAATCAAGATGGGAAGGTTTAAAGGCAGAACCTTCATTTAAATGAACACCATTAAGTACAAATCATTTTAAAATTAGGGAAACAATGTGAAACAATGCAGTTGGAACAAGGTAGCTGCCTCTGGAATAAAGAAAAGCTTCTCTTGTTGATAAATGGTCCCAGCAACCAGAGGTTCACAGAAAGATTTCAGAATTTCAGGATGACAATCCTTGATTTAATGGAAACTTTGTAGAGAAACTGGTCATTGTAATCAAATGGGTAAACAGCAATAAAATTGCCTATTGCAAAAACCCAGCTTCATAAGAATAATATAAAATGTAATCCTAACTGAAGCTGTCAGAAGTATCTTGATGTGCAATATCATCCAAAGGTGTACAAAACCAAGATACTCTACAGAAAACTCAAACGTCTAAGCTTTAATAGTGGTACAACACTGAGTAATTTCATTTTATAGGACACCAGTGTTTTGTGCCTGTACTGCCAGAGAAAGCACCACACTAACAGGAGACACTAATAATATTAATTTCACAAGCAAAATATAAGAGCTGCATGAGCATCAATGCTGTGTTGTATTCAAAATATTATGCTTCAAGACTGCCATAGAAAAAGAATTCCAGAGGCTTTGCACTACAGGTCTGAATTCCTAAAAAAAGGCAGAAGATTGTCTGGCTCAGTCCTGTTCCCATCAGAGAGCTAAAGAAACTGCCTAGGGAAGGATTCAAACCCAAGGACACAGTGACACTTCACCAGCAGATCCCCTGTGCTTCCAGTGCTCGTGGGTCACAAACTTCAGGAAGCTCCTCAAAAAGGCTGGAATGGGACCTTTTAGAAGGGGCTAGAGTGCCAGGACAAGGGGGAATGGCTTCCCACTGCCAGAGGGCAGGGTTAGATGGGATACTGGGAAGGAATTCCCTGTGAGGGTGGTGGGGCTCTGGCATAGTGTCCTAAGGCCAGGCTGGATGAGGCTTGGAGCACCCTGTGTTAGTGTAACAGTGTCTCTGCCCATGGCAGGGGATGGGACTGGATGGGCTTTAAGGTCCCTTCCAACCTAAACCTTTCCATGATTCTGTAATTAAACTCACAGTATCTCCCAATTTCTTCTCACAAGATAGTTCTTCTCCTAGGAATCTGGGTCAGTGTTTTCTCCAAGCCTGGAAACTGATGGATAAACCCTTGGGAAATGTCAGTGTTTCTATACTGTACAGCAATTTCCCTTTTTAAGCTTATCAACGATTAAAACATTTCCCCTCTAGAACATCTTTTCCCATCAGTGGACTCAGACAAAATTACAAAATTCCTTTTCCCACGCACAGCTAAGAACCAGGGTCCTCCCCAGACAAGCAAGCTCCCATTTCCCCACCTCCAATCCACCACAGGACAGATCTGCTTCCAGGCCATCCTTCCATTTCTAATTTTTCATCCCCTCACTACCTCCCCAACTCAATCCTGAATTCCCCAAGCACTCTTTCTGTATGATTTATCCCAATCAGGCCAGCCAAACACACAGAACTTTGCAGCTGAACCTGCCAGTGAGAAAAAGCCCCAGCCTATGCTGCAGGCAGGCAGCCAGGCAGGCAAGTGTGTTCTGCAGCCACAGGGGAGCCCAGTGCCCATCCCGGGAGCTGCACCACATTCCAGCCCTAGGGGAAGGCACTGGGAAGGTACAGCCACGTCAGGAATTCCACAGGGCGCTGCAGAGAACAGCAGTGAGAGCCACAGCCGTGGTTCAGTGATGGGGTGCGGGATCCGAGTCTCAGCGTGACAGCTGAACTCACAACTGCTTTAATTCTGCAATTCCTCCTTTTCCTTCAGACTTGCAAACTTACACATGCCTGGCAACATTCCTTATTTAAGCCTTCAGCAAGTCAAGTGCAAGGAGTCAAGCTGGTACTATGCAGGGAGAGAAAACAAGTAGGGGAACAGTCCTGAGTGAGTTTAACTCCCCTGGATTAGTGAGGATGCCCAGGAGCATCCCACGTGGAGGGTGAGACTGCAGCAGCACTTAGATGGAGCTTACACTAAAACAGTCCTGTCACTTCATCAGATGCTGTAAGGTTTTTCCAAAGCATGGACTGGACATAGGCAGCTTAGAAAAATGGCATCAAATGAAGCAGGTCACTGCCAATATACAGCCTAAAGTAGCGAGCTCAATGCTTCACTTTTTTAGTGAAAATCTCTTCCAAACTCAGCAGCAGCATAAGATGCACCAGCTGAGGTAGCAGGCTGAAGAGGAAAACAGAAACAAGTTCTAGTTTCTCAGTTATTTCAAATTTCAAGAATGCTCAGTAAACTACTAAACCTAAAACCTCCTTACTGGTGCATGAGGGGAAGGAAATGAGAAATGAGAAAAATGTCATTCTGCAAGATGCTAGGTTCCTCTGAAGGTGCTCGATTCTTCCTTTGCACTATGTAGGGCAAATCCAAGATGGATTTAATGTTTTGTGTTCTAAATGGAATAATAAAAGGAGAAAACAGGTGGCTCTAGGAGGAAAACACAGATGCAATATAAACAGGTACAGGAAATGGGCAGTTCATCAGTAATTTTCTAGGCAAAGTGGCAAAACATAAAGAAAGAGGTGGAGAGCCTTACAAAGAAATATCACAAAATGCAGAGGAGGAAAAGCAGCTTCTGTTGGTTTAAGCAGAATATTGGTGATCGATGTTGACCAGTTTGAAAAGCTGGGCTGCAGCTTTGCTTTGGCAAAGCTCCCTAAACAAGTCCATATGCAGACAAGGCACAGCACAGAAGGATCTGGTTTCTCCTTACTTGGACTTGACTAACCTACACTAACACACATGAAATCAGTTCAGAGCAATGCTCTGCTGGATTTCGAGGCAAAACCATCAACCTTTTACCCAGGCAACTTCTAAATCTTGTTATTAACTGCCCCATTTTGGACTTTGGGCACACACTCGAAAGAATAAATTAAACTTGAAGGCAAACAAAAAGGTAAATTTAAGCAGCAGCACAGAGAAAGTCTGTCGTTCTTTGCACTGTTTAACATAACAAAGCATCTGAAGAAGCTCAGAAAGGAAGGGGAGAGGCCAACTTTCATTCCTAGATGCCAGGGATGCTGGGCAGCCCTTGTGTTCATGACAAAATTGAATCATGTCAGTCTAGCAGCCTAACAAAATACTTATTTTTTAAAAATGTCATTGTGCAAATCCAGTCTAGTTTCAACTTTTTTTTTTTTTTTTTTTTTTTTCATTTTAAGCACAATATTCAAAAGAAACTTGCCTCTGCCACCATGGGAAAATTGGTTTTTATTTTTATGAAGCAAATCTATCCTGCAACATGCACTACTAACACATTCTTCTTAAAGATGACAGCAGTGTTTAGGAGTCTCTTACCTGGGGTTACACTTTGTTACTAAATCACTTCATATCTCCATAACATAATTCTGATAGATTTTGGCTTAAATGGGGAGATATAAAATGAGTGTGCAATGCAAGTTTCCTATTATTTTTGCTGCTTTGCAAAAAGCAGCATTTCATTAAAAGCAGTCTGGTAACAATAGCTGACAATTATCTGTCCAGTGGCTCCCCAGCAGAGAAATGACTGAAATTAGGGGTTGTTTTCTTAATGCTCTAGTCTGTAATTTAAAAGTGTTTCCTCATCAGCAGCTGAGAAATCTCTGCAGTGTGACATCAAACCACCACAGCCCACCCAGAGCAGAGCCACTCCTGATCCTGACTCACAGCCACTGAAACCAATTAAAGGCAAGATTTACCCAGTTCAGTGAGTTATGGTCTTTATATAAATATTTTATTTGTTCTATCATGTACTCCAGAGAATGAGGCCTCTGCTCCTGAGCTGCTCATCTGGGTCAGTCCTCTGGCCACAGAAGTTTCCATGCCAGGATGAACACTCATGTGAGACAGTACAAACCCCAAGGTTCAACACCCCTCCAACACCAACCCCATCCCAAGCCTGCTCATCCCACTCCATAAACACACTGGACAACTTACCTTCCTGAAAAAGACAGCTTCTTTTTACTTCAATTTCCCTTTAATTTAAAATGCACCCTAAGTCTGAAACACTGACTTTAAATGCTAGACTTTGCTGGTTTTGTGGCAGATTTTACAAATGTCCACTGGAAAATACAGCCCAAACACAAGGAAATGTGACTGCAGAATTAAAAATCAGCTCTTGACTACTGAAACTTCTTGGGTTTTTTTTTCTTTTACAGAGTAGAAAGAACACGTTCCCAGAGCAAGTCTTATTAGTTTGAATGTACTTAATTAATTCAACAATCAACTTGCCCAGGGCTGAAAGTACAGCTGGGAGCTCAAAGATACAAGGGAAAAAATGCAAACTGATCCACATGGATCGATTTAGTTTAGAAAATAGCAAACTACTGGGAATGCAATACTAAGCCTCTGAAAATATTGACACACAAAAAACTACTTACATCATATTTGTGCATATCCAGTACATACAACGAAGTGAACTTTGCTTTAATAAAACAAGTAACTGACCACAGCCTTCCACCTGCATTTTTACTTAAGCTTTCCACAAAGCTAGTCTGTCAGTTAGAGTTGTTGGTCAGGATTTTGGGCTGAAATACTTGTTTTTAAACACCTTACACATTGGGAGTCTGTGAAAAAAATGACTGATGAAAAATAAAACAGGGCAAAAACAAGTTAAACTTCAGCAACATGGAGATGATGAAGCAGCAGAATTTCAGTCTCCTAACACAGGCACCACGGACTGTCAAAGGATGGTGATCAGTGTCAAGCCAAAAGACAAAGCAGCAGCACAAACCCAGCAATACTCACACCTCTGCAAGCTCACCCAACTCCAAGGAGCAGCAGAGGGAACATGGGCTATGGTTATTTGTTGCCTGGGCAGAGTTAACTTCTGATGAGCTGGAGGGGGAATACAACGTGCAAGGCATTCAATTTGAGGAAATACCCAACATAACTTCAAGGCAATTAATGCACCCTTGAAAACCAACCAAGACTCCCCGACAGGAAATCTTAGCAGGAAGCTTCCCAACATGCAGCAAATGGAAGAAAAACTCTTAACTGAGAGCTCTCATTAAGTCCTTGTGAATCTTCACAGGCAGTTCACCCCCAATTCACCTCATTGATACTGTTAAATACAATTTGCAAATTCAACACCCCAGGCAAATGGGATTTTTTCCACTGAAAGGCCTTTTGGAAAGTCAGAGGAGGACTTTTTCACTCCCACAGGAAGAAGCTCCCCTAGGAGATGCCACCTGCTGAAGTACAATCAATATTTAACTCGATTCATACTAAATAGAAGATATTTATTGCTCCTAGAACCCACCTGCTTACCCTTTGTCTCTGAACAGCAACAACTACATTTCAACCACCTGCTTGGTCTTCTCTCCTTCATCTACAGAAAAAAAAAAATCTCCAGTTTTCTGCTAGTTAAGATATAAAGATCCTGTAGAAATAGTTAAATGACCCTTCCTAATTGGGTGGGGGAGGAAAAACCCAAACCAAAACCTTGTATCTCACCTCAAAGCAAAATGCAAGTGGACTCTGGTCCTGAGAACACCTTTCTAAATGGAATTCTGCCATTGCAAGAAAAAAAACAAAACCTAGAAAACTCGCCAAAACAGCAGCCATGTTGCTGTTAATAGGCAGGATGGTGCACAAGTTACCTGAAGCACAGATTCCAAAGGAAAAAAGCAGCAGAGATGCACAAAATGGATACCTGAAGGCACAGGAAAATTAGTGGCAAGGACCTACACAGAGGGCAAGGGGAAATGGGACAAGTGGGAATAGGAATGGCACAGGTACAAGGCTGGAAGCAACTGCAAGGAAACTCAGTAATACAAAAAAATAAATCTAACTACAGAACAATATAAAAGAATTTTATTCTTAGGTGTACTTTTGAAATAAAAATTTAACATAGCAGTTATGGCAAATCTCATCATTACTGTAATATGAAGTTTGATGCTCCTTTTGAATTGGAATGAGAATGCTCCTTTTGAATTAGAATTTCTGAGAACAGAAAACCAAAAGGTTTCCTCCTCATGAACTGCAGTTGCCATATCCACAGCCCTCAAAATAAAACCTCTGATAAAATGCTCAGTAGTGCCCCAAAGCTTTGGAAGGGAGCTGCAGTCACCTTCCCAGCTAGAACACCACCACCTCAGAGGTATGCCAGGTCATCTGGGCTCATGAACAACATGTGTTTGTGGTGTTTCAGTGTCACCTACCCAGAGAAATTGTGCCATTTTATTTTTATTTCATTTAGTTATAGCAATGCACCCACATGTTGATTTAGTTATCCCTGTAGACAAGACCTTAAGTCACCTCCAGAACAGTGTCTGGGCCAGTGCCATGGCTATTCCAGTAATGAGCACCTCACAGAATGCAAATAAATTTAACATTAATTAGGAAGAACAGACACACCCCCTCCCTCAATGCATCATGTGGGAAATGGATTTATAGAAAAATTTTAAAGTTTGATAGAAGGTTCATAGAGCTTGTATTTGTATGTACATTTTGAGATAAGAAATGTTGATTTAGAAATGTTATGGAATAGGAGAGACATTGTTGAGAAAGAAACAGAATTAGAAAAGTTTTAAAAGGTGGTTTTGTAAAAAAGATTAGATATTTTAGAGAAATAGAACTATGAAAGATATTGTAATAGGATTTATGAGAGGTAATTTTAGATGATTGATTTTAAGGTATTTATAGTATAGTGTGATAAAAGTTGATAGGTTAAGAAATGTTTATAGTGTATTGTAATTAAGAAATAGGGTTTTTTTTATTGTAATGGTGCAAAATGTAACATTTTTATTGTTTACATTTTTATATGAGACTGAAAATAGAATAAAAGTTTTTAAAACACTAAAAAAAACCACTTCAGATTCCTCAGCCTTGAAGTCTGTACTCCTGGTTCTGTGCCTAACAGGATTACTGGAGGGATAATGGACTGTCCAATCTTTTGAGATGCTTTGAACACTTTCATCAGAGTGACACGGATTGTTTAACACAAAACCAAGCTCTAAACAAACTAAGCCAGGTCTGTTTACTCCTGTGGCCATCTCTAAACTTACAGAGCCTAGTATTTTTTTCTTTTATTAGGAATTACTCTGCAAGGCCATCAACTTATTTCATAAAGGCCCAAACAGATTGGAGAGGATAACCATCATTAGTTTATCAGCCTGCTCTAGCTTTCCAAGCCTCCCAAGCAGCAGCTCCCATGTCTGTGCTCCCGCTCTGCTCTTTCCCAAGCAGCGTGCTGAAATCAATATACTGGTTAATTTAATTACAGCTATTCAACACCCAGTAAGTGGCAAGCAAATTCTAAAGCATCACATTAGTTTCATGCTGTTGCTTCTGCTCCCAGATCTCCGGAGCAGTCAGTGCAAATATGTGAGTTATCCGCTTGAAAGAAGGACAAAGGCAGCGATGGAAGAGGAATAATGCCTTTGAAGCCTCTGCCATCGCGCCCTTTGTGCCACCACAAGGCATTTGCAGAGAGTGTTAGCATTCATCCCGACATGGGAGCTGCTGGTGCTGCTGCCATTCTGGGGGAAAAAGGGAAAAGAACTCAATTCACCAGGCACAACTCATTAAATGCACTTCAGCCTGCACTCCGTGCTCTCATGGCTGAGACCTCGAGTACGATTCAATCCTGCACACTAAAGTACAGAGGAGTAACTCTGACTTAACACCCGTCCACTGCAAAGAAAGTAGGAGCCTCTGTGATATTCCAGTCTGGATAGTTTCAGGTAGGAATTAGTCATCAAGTCATTTCACTACAGCTCAGCACAACTATGAATCAACACATTTGGAATTTGTCTCATTAATTCAGCTTTTCCAGTATCCAAACACAACTCTGAATAGCAGAAGGAGAGGAGAAAAACACAAGGCTTCATCCTTTAAAATACCCAGTGTACAGTACAGCTGCCTCCACAGCTCCCACTCTCAGGAAAACACCACCCTGGGATTTTTCGTGCCTGTGAACATGATCCCTATCTCCTGTATTTCCCTCTGTGCAGGTGGTGTTTAGCAGCAGTTTCAGTCCCTGCCTTCCTCTCAGTATCCTGAGCCTTTCTTGCTGGCTTTTCTCATGCATGCAGGGAGCTGTGCCTCCATTTCCTCTCTTTCGTTTCCATTCTGTCTGTGCACTGGAGGGAGAAAGAGACCAAACAATCAGCAGTGATAAATAGGATGCTGCCAAACAGAATGCAGGTGTAAAGTCACAGGAGTGAGGAATGCAGCTTTGGGAATTTTTCCCCTCACCACCACCAGAACAGCCTTCAGAGGTCAGGTTTCTTCCAAGTCCCTGACACACAAATGTTACAAGAGCCACAAACATTTATCACTAGACAGACCTTGGCCTCTGGGGGACTGAAATGGCTGTTTCCTCCCAGGCCTGAGCACAGACAGAGCTGCACAAGGCGTGCCCTACCCTTGCAGTCCCGCCTGAACACAAGTTTCCAGAAGAAAAGAGCCTTCTCCAGGCAAGACCCAGAGAGAGCTCCCAGCACTGCAAATCCCAACACATCAGCTGATGTGGTGAAGCAGGATTCAGAAATCAACCACCCATCTCAGCAACGCTGAGCAGATCAACACACACAAGGACTGAAGTTTATTTCAGACTTCAGCCTTAGTGGCATCACAAAATATGGTTTCAAAGCAATTCTAATCCAGACCAGAGGCTACCTTGTCTAGGAGGAAGGCCTTCCACTTGCTGTTTCAAGCTTCTAGAAGTTTATTCTTCTGCAGGTTTTGCAAGCATTACCAATATTGCAGTGGATTATACAGTTTCACACATTCCCAAAGAAATGGCAGTGCACTGTTATTAGAAGTGTGCAAGCTAAAGGGGAGATAACAGAATGGAAAGGGACAGAAGAGCCACAACTGCAGCTCGTTCTCAGAAGCCTCCATATGGATCTGAACCATGGCACTGGGTCAGTCAGGTAACAGACACGCAGGCACAATGGGAGGCTCCAGAAGGTACACAGGTAAATCAGACAGACAGACAGACATGCAGGCACAATGGGAGGCTCCAGAAGGAACACAGGTAAATCAGACAGACAGACAGACATGCAGGCACAATGGGAGGCTCCAGAAGGAACACAGGTAAATCAGACAGACAGACACGCAAGCACAATGGGAGGCTCCAGAAGAAACTGCTGCAGGGAACTTGTCATGACCTGCTGCTGCACAGCCCTGAACATCTGCCTGTCCCCAGCCCCACAGCTCCAGAGCAGGCTGGGTACAACCTGCCCACAAACCCAAACCCACTGGCTACTGCACACCCATCACAGACTGTCAGTGGGCTAAAGGGTTTTAAGTGCAAGGTAACAGAAAAAACAGCACTCGCACTTCACTGGATATATCAGCATATTTTCAGCAGTTCAGTTTTGTTTCAGTGTGGGGTATTTGCCGGGATTAGAAGTACACTTTCCATCCAGGTGTGCACCTACGTAAATCTTCCCTTTCTACTGGTGCCATGAAGTGGGATTTTGTACTCCTGCAAAGACAGGCATGTGGAGCACTGAAAAAGTACAGCCTGCAAAAAGCTTCTGTTCTTCAAAGCCAAGCACTTAAAAAGCTATGAAATGAAGATTTCAGAACACATATCCAAGAGAACCTGACCTTGAACTGTAACTCTTGTACCACACACACATCGGCTTCTACACCTGGGGGTACTCAAACATCTGCTCCTTGGGGGACATCTCCTTCATCCTCCTGCAGTCTTAGAGGATCTTTGCTGCATTTTTTCCAGTACCTGTGAGTTCCCCAACTCCCATGGAAAATGATATTGGGTGCTGCTAACAACCTTCACTCAGAGCACAGCACTGGCTGGCTGGTGGTGCTCCAGGCCGTGATTCTGTCCAAGGCTGGCTGAATGGGATTTTAACAAGGCCCTGAAGTTTTTCAAGAACCACAAAGAATACACACTTCCAGCTCCCTTTCATAACAATCAGGCAACAAAGGAACAAGAGGATTTCCAACCACTATAGACGCTGTGCAAGTACCATAAAGCACTTTTGATGGGAACTCCTGTCTGTGGCCAACTCCCTAAAACAATGACATCAACAAAGGTGTTTCACAGTGTAAAATGAAGACAATTAACATCATCTGCTGCAATAAGATGATGCTTAGACTCCATTTCAAACATACAAAATTGCATTTGGCCTGTAATTTCTCAGGACTCTGCTCAGCCCTGGTGAAGGCACACCTGGAGCACTGGGCTTCCCAAGAGAAGAGCCACAGAGCTACAAGAGAGGGTTCAGTGAAGGACCACAAAGAGAATTAAAGGAACTGCAACACCTCTACCATGAGAAGACTAACTGAGAAAGCTGGAGCTGTTCAGCCTGGAGAAGAGCTGGCTCAGGGGGGGATCTCATCAATGTATATAAATATTGAAAGGTGTGTGCAGAGAGATGGAAGTAGGTTCTTCCCACCAGTGCCCACTGAGAAGACCAAAAATCAGACACAAACTGAAACAAAGGAGGGTCTGCCTGAAGAGGAAGAAAAACTCACACAGGGAGGGTGACTGAGCACTGGCACAGGCTGCCTGCAGAGGTGGTGAAGTCTCTGAGATACTCAAAAGCTCCTGCATGTGGTGCTGGACAAGCAGCTCTGGGTGGCCCAGTTTGAGCAAGGGCTGGGACCAGATGACCTCCAGAGGTCCCTGCCAACCTCAACCACCCTGTGAGTCACCACCTCAATTTACAAACCAAACAAACAACACTCTGCTGTACTAGATTTTGCATCAATGTTGCATCTTGCAGCAAGACAACTCATTTTAGTAAACTGCACAATGGCTTTTAATGAAATTCTAGAACACATAAGTACAAGTCACATAAGTGAAATTAATTAAACTGTGTAATTGAGTGAGTGCAAATACAAAACTAACAACAGACAGCATTCAGTGATTGCTCAGAAGAAACTAGACCAGAGAACACTAAATTTGGAAACTCAATGTAAACATTGTAGGACTTCTGACTTGAAAATTCCCCTGCAAGTCTAATTTAGCCCTCCGTATACATACATGATGATAGCCCCTAGTTACACAATAATGTGGTGGTATTTTCCCCCCATGGGACTAAAGTCTCAGTTAACATCCAGACCAGACTCCTAAAAAGATCCAGAGCCATGTGACAGGAGGGCTATCCACAAGACCAATTTCACAGCTGAAAGGCCCGTAGTCTCCAAAAAAACCCTGCAGGGACAGAAAGGGTTGTCCTCACTGCTTAAGCACCTTATTGCTGCCATGAATGCTGCAAAAGAACAGCGTGCAATGCCAAGAGAACTGCTTAAGCCAAGTTTTCACAGGCAGCTATTGATTCTGGTCCTCAGAATCAGAGGGTAGAACCTGTGAGGCTGAGCTCAGAACTGCTGGGAACTCACAATCAAGGTCTAAGAGATACACCAGGAATGCACAAAAGTGCCAAATAACACTGTGTTCTGAAACAGACTAGATCCAATCCTTAATTATTAAAGTGAGCTATCTAATAATGAGTATTTTCCACCTTATTCTCTAAACCTTAGACTGGTACCAGCAAAACAGGGATATACCAGCCTTCACATCCCAAAATCCTGTGAAAAGCAGAACAATGGAGCATTTCGACACGAGGCAAACACCACATTCTGACTTCATGGGAAAACTGGAATGAAAGTCACTAAATCAAGTAGAGACCTCCTACGGAGTAACTCATCACTAACTTCACATCACCTGCATGTTCAGCACCACAGGGCAGCCACTGGAAGAGGGAGTAGCATCAGGTGGGGCTCTCACACCTGTTCAGTCACTAAGTAGGACTAACAAAACTTTCTTCAGATCTAAGCACAGGCCAAAAAATGTTCTCCAGATGAACCAGCTCTAAAAAGCTACAGATGATGATGCCAAGTTGATGATGCCAAGATGAGTTCACAGACATCCATCAATAAAATGGTTGTGGTGCTCTGGATGTCTCTCCCCAAAAAGCAGCATGTCCCTTCCTCCTCCCCAACTCCCCCTCACCCTGTACCTCATCACCACTCTCACCCTGACACCGCTGCCATCGCTGGAGCCATTGCTGGAGTCATCTCAGCCAAGTTCCCTCAGCTAACTTCTTCCTACTCCATCCCCTCTAGTGCCGAATCCTGCCTGGTGTAAGCGGAATCTGACACATTCAACTATGTGAAAACCACAGATTATTTTTTGCAAAGGCTTGCAGTCTGGATGGCTGGGAATATTTTCCATGGGAATGGCAAGAGACATTTCTGACAGAGACACCATATGCCTGCCATATAGCAAGCCCTGCTTTCAGACCCTGAGAACTCCACAGTGTTTCAAAATAAAAATCTACCTCATACAACAAGACAAGCCAGTTTCCTCTAGTTTTCTTCTACATAAAGTCCTGAAGACTACAAAACAATTCCTCCTAAGGCAGACGCATGGTCAGAATTCCACAGCCCGACGGTGGAAATCTGGCGTGAGCACACAGGAAAGGAGCAGGCAGTTTTCACTGTAAATCACCATATCTGTCCTTCCTCCGTGCCACAAAGAACAGCAGCCACAAATAATCTGCAGCAAGTTCCTATTTCACTTACAAGAGCCACAACCTGATTAAAACACAACCCATGGTTCTGCAAGACACCAAACCCCGGGTTTGGGGAAAGCAGCAGCACCAGACACTCCACTGAACCGTGTCAGCCTGGCTGATGGAGAGACCACATGGGGATATGGCCCCACAGAGTTTCCACCAGACCCGGGGATGCTCCAGCTCTGCATCACTGTCTGTGGCTGATTCAGCAACCACATGTGTGCTTACATTTATTCCTAATCAAATTCGTCACCTAAAGATATATAAGGGTGATATTTAGAAGCATGAAAACAGCATGGGCTGTAGTAACTGTAGTAATTCCATGTAGCATTTGGCTTTATGAGCATAAAATCTGAGTTTCTGTTCAGCCACAGCAAGACAGTAGCAGAGACGAGATTGTTTAGAGACAAAAGGTGAAAGAATCCAGTTTCTATTAGCAGCTTCACTGAACTTAACACTTCACAAGCAAGCTCATTTTCCTATTCCCCGTGACTGACTATCCCAGCATCTGCTGACCCAAGGCTTTTCTCAGGGAAGTTCCAGAAGCTGAACCCCCTCCCTGCTCTTTGCAAGTTCACACATCAGTATGAGACCCTAAACTATGAACTTGACTGTGTGTAAATCTCAGTCAGATACTACAAAATGGAACATATGAAAAGCTGGGTTTGTTTTCAGAATCGTGAACACCTGGAACAAAACCGTCTGTCCCTCTGGATTTTCTTCTGCCAAAAGAATACATGAAGTTATTGATCAATTGGCCTGTGTCTAAATGCCTCCTTAAACTACACCTCACCTACAGCCGAGAGCACGTAGAGATACCCCTAAAATTAAATCTGCTTATGCCAACAACACAATTTAGATCATGGAAGTTTAGTTTGCAACAGATTTCCAGTGATCTGAACCCCACTAACTGAAGGAAGTCCCAGTTTACCTCCACATTAGATTCCAATTTATCCAAGTCTCTGGGGTCAACAGGCAGAACAGATCATTCATGTCAGATACTAAAAGTGATACAAACCAGCTACAGACAGCTGAGCAGTAAGTGCCTTCAGCCATGTAGTAACAGACACCCATAAGCGAGGCTAGAGGAAGAAATTGAGCTTAAAAAATAGTAACAGCACATCTTGCCTGCTACATCAGTAGCAACTGATTGCTACTTCATGATGAGTAATTATGCCAGTGGGCCACAGAACCCTGAACAAGTCCAACTAACAGATTTCAGGCACTGGACAGGGGAGAGCTCAAACTTTACCATTCAGTACTCCCAAGAATAACTACTTCTTTAGAATCCCAGCTCAGCAGCAAGCCAGACATTTTCACCCTCTATCTGTACTGGAGCATCTGGCAGCAAGCACGTGCCACATACAAATGACAACAGCAGGACGCTGATCACCAGGGTAAATCATGAGGGAAAAATGTTTACAGTGTTCTTCAGTCCCCAGATCCCCTGACTTTGGTCAGCTGTGCGCTCACAAAGTGCAAATTAACTGGAGATATTTTTATTTTGTCCATTTGACGCAAATAAAGTCTTGCATTGCCAGTTTTCCAGCTTGCAGAGATACAGGACACTTGGGAAAAACAAATCACCGGGGACACCAACAGATTTGTTTTGAGACTACAGCCACCAACGCTAAACAAGAGCCTATGGAAGCCAAAGCCTACAGAAAACAAATCTTTGTTTAAGTCAGCCTCTCCAAGCACAGAACTCCTGTGAAAGCCTTCCACAGCGGGCCAGATGGGGGACTTCAGGAACTGCCTCCAAGTCCTTGTGCAGCGATTGTCAGCCTGCCTAGAAATTAAGATTCCTTTCACACATAAAACCAATTATTGCCAGGTCTCCTCTCTGCCCTCTGCATGTCGCTTGCCTGGCTAATTAAATCATGGGCCTGAGCTCACCTCTTCCAGGGCTTATCCTGCTCCCACAGGACACCATTCCGGGTTGCTCCAATCTGGAGAGCCCCAGACCATAAGGGTGAAGCCTTTTCTTCCCCTAACCACACACACACAAAGCAGACCCCTTTGACTTGTCCATTCTCACCATGACCCCAGTCCTACAAAACCCACAGATCCCTGGGATCACCTATCCCCACCCTAGTGCCATAGTGCTCCATCCCCTCCTGAGCTCCAGGTTCTTCATCCCCACTCACGACCCTTTCCATCCTCCTCTGCACCCCTAAATCAGCGTCTCACAGACATCCCCCGTCATCCCCCAGCAAGCCCCTGGTCCTACTGACACCCCCCATCCCCCCCCAGTGCCTCAGCCCCCCACCCTCCCGAGCCCCGGGTCCTTCATCCCCACTCGCAGCCACTCCCACAGAACCCACACAAACCCCTGCATTCACCCATTCCCATCCCAGACCCACAGACCCTCATCCTCTCATGATCTGGAGGTCCTTCATCCCCACTCACAGCCTCTCCACCCTCCCCAGCATCCGAGATCTGTTTCCCTCCTAACATTCCCAGACACCCCAATTCCCTCCTGGACCCTACAGCCACCTCCGGTCCTGCTAACGCCCATCATTCCCAGTCCAGTCCCACAGCCCCCTATCCTTTTCCAGCCCCCCCAAACTTCACCCAGGCCCGCAGAACTCCCCTCAGCCCCTCCTCAGCGGCCGGACTCGCCCCACCTCAGCCCCGCACCACCCCCGGGCCCCGTGTCGCCCCGGGGCGCACTCACCGATCAGCTGCCGCACCTCCTCCTCGCTCAGGTAGATGCTGAGGCTGGGCCCGGGGCCGCTGGGGGGCCAGTCCGGGGCATGCGGGCCGGGGCCGGGCTGGCCCTGGACGCCGGCGGGCAGCACCAGCAGCAGCAGCAGCGGCGGCGGCAGGAGGCGGAGGAGATGGCGGCGCGGGCCCCGCACCCGCCGGCC
>NW_024529821.1:4619788-4692675 GCF_017590135.1 Pyrgilauda ruficollis
CGGACCCTCGCACGGCGCGGCCGCCGCCAGGCCCCGCCCCGCGCACGCGCCGCTCCCGCCGCCGCGGGCGGCCCCTCAGCGCGGGCGGGAGGGGCGGGGTCCCCCTCACGGCTCTTCCCGCCTCTTCCCGCATCCCGCCCGGCGCCGGGAGGAAGAGGAGGAGGGAGAGCGTCCCCGCTTTCTGCTTAGTGCCGGTCACAGAACGGCAGAATCACTGAGGTCGGAGAAGACTTCGAAGACCATCAGGTCCAACCTGTGACCGATCCCCACCTTGTCACCCAGCCCGGAGCACTGAGTGCCGCGTCCAGGCCTTCCTTGGACACCTCCAGGGATGGGGACACCAAACCTCTCTGGGCAGCCGCTGCCAAGGCCTGCCCACCCTTTCTGTGATGCCCAATATGAACCTCCCCTGGCACAGCTTGACGCCGTTCCCTCTCATCCTGTCCCTGTTCCCTGGGAGCACAGCCCAGCTCCCACCTGGCTGTCCCCTCCTGTCAGGAGTTGTGCAGAGCCAGAACGTCCCCCCAGGCCTCCTTTTCTCTTCAGGTTGAGCCCCTTTCCCAGCTCCCTGAGCTGCTCCTGGTGCTTCAGCCCCTTCCCCAGCTCCGTTCCCTTATCAGGACACGCTCCAGTCCCTCGGTGTCCTTGTCATGAGGGCCAGAACTGGACACAGCACTTGAGGGGCCTCACAGTGCCCAGTCACTGCCCTGGTCCTGCTGGACGCATTGGCCTCTTGTCCACATGGGCACACCTGGGCTCATGTCCAGCCATTGTTGAGCAGCATCTCCAAAGCCTTGTCTGGGTCCTTTATGGCATCTGACCCCAATCCCCCACCAGTGGGATCCACCCACTGAATCACCTCATGCTCGCCCTGAGACCCTGCACATCCCCATGCTCCTGTTAGCTGTGGTTGCCTCCATCCCCAAACCCTTCCAGCCTGCCCCAGCCATCCATCCAGGATGGGCCAGGGGGTCACGGCCATGACTGGAAATGCTCTGCCAAAATATCCCCAAAAAATGATAATCCCAGAGTGACAGACTGTGCGACACCTGGTGCCCACCGAAGCTGCTCCATCAGCTGGACAGGGGAGAGAAAACATAATGCTCCTAAGTTGAGATAAAAACAGGAAGAGACCACTCAGCAATTACTGTCATGGGCAAAACAGGAGGGAAGTTTGAGGAAATTTATTGAATTTATTACCAAACAGATTTGTAGGATAGTGTGAAGTCTGTTCTGGAGCCGGCTGGCATCAGCTCCATCAGACACAGGGGAGGCTTCTGGCAGCTTCTCAAAGGAGCCACTCCTATAGCTCCCCCACTACCCAAAACCCAACACACTTCTCAGAAGCTTTCCCAATTGGAAATACTGCTGGAATACCAGCGTTTTAGTTTAAGAGAATTTCCTTTTTTGGTAATTTTTTTAAAACAAAAAAATTAAGTTTTTTTTTTAAATGCACTGTTTATAAGCATATAAAACATACTGATGTTACATTTAATGTTTTAATCTGCTTTTTAATCTTCTGGTCCTTTCAGAGCTAAGAAGCAGCAGCATTTAATTTCACTGTAACAAAGGGCCTTTGGCCCACAGAGGATGGGGATTTCAGCTCCAGCCAAGCCATTGCTGCCTGTAACGATCCTGAAGTAAAATCCAAACTGTAAACACATCTCCTGTTCTGTTACAGTGTGGAATGCCAGCAGCAGGGCTGCTTGACAGCTGATATATTTTAAAAGAATGCAATAATAATCAAGTCCAACGATGCAAACAACATTAAATTCCAGTGTGAGGCTTTGAATCTCCTATACAAACATTCCCGAACTTTTCCCAAAATCCTCTGCTGTGCAGTATTTCAAAAGTAAGGATTTCTGTGGCAGTTTGGTGCAAAACTCTTTTTTCAAGGTGTCCACCTTTCCCCTGAAACACAAAACCTCTGTTTTCCAATTGGCTTAGGAAGGGGATTTTGTTTTTCTGAGCTGGCTGCTGACCCAAACACACCTCATTCCTCATTTGTCCAGGCTGAAGAGCCACCTGCATTGTCACCTACCTATCTGCTGTCACACCTGGCTGCTCTCCAGCTCCTCTGGAATCCCCAGAGCAGTGACAGCTTCTCTCTAGCAAATCCATCACTAGGGAGCTGCCTGCTTGGTTGAGATTTTCAGCAGAAGCATGACAATATTCACTTATGACCATTAGATCCCTTGATGTCTTTAAATTCTGCACTCCCTCCTGACCTGCCAGGAGGAATTTTTTCCTGTGGGACACCTTGACAAGAGGACACTGCAGGCTAATTTGCCACTGCGGGGTTTAATCACTGAGTCTTTCAGCTCATAATCATAAGAGTGGAAAGTGTGTGGAAAGTTCTGTTCTTCTAATCACTGAGGTGAAAAAGGAGAAATTGCTCGGACTCCTCCCCACAATATCCATCACTTACTTAAACAGTGTGAGGTGTAAAAAAAACAAAATACCCAACTGGGATGGAGATGGAAATTACATGCAGGCCTGTAGCTGGGGGATGTGGCCCAGGCTGCAGAGCCCTCCACACCACAGCTTCTCCACAGGCCATTTCCTCAGCCTGGAAACACGGCGCCTGGGCATCTGTGTTTATTTGCCCTGTAGATGTAGCCTAAATCCCAGACTCAGCATGGTTTCTGATGCTCCTCACTTAGGGACTCACAGACAGACAGACAGACGTGTGGTATCTGATGTGATCAAAACCAAGACTGAGGCTCGCCAGCCACAGAACAAGCAAAATTTTGATGCCCTTTTCTGGTGGCGTTAGCAGGCAGCTTTTTGTGGGAAGGCACTGACAAAGCCACCCGAGTGTTGGCATGGATTTATCACTTGGAGGGATCCCTGCTTCACTCACAGTGAGCATGAAGGAACAGCAGAAATTGCTGCTGCTCTCTGGAGGTTGGATGAGCCCGGCGAGGTTGAAAATGTGGTGTAGGCACCAGGTGGGAGACAAACAGCTCTTTTTATCTCTGAGTTTGTCAAAGAGTCGGAAGAAGAGACAGAAAAACACGGACACTCCTCAGCTGTAACAGCCTGTAATGGTGGTAGGACCCACAGGAACCCCAGTGTGGGGGTCGATTTTTCATATTCCACTGCACCCCATTTCCCCCAAACTTATTTCTGGGCTGTCCTTCTTCATGAGGACCAAAGGGACAATATTCATGCAGCCACCATGGATAACAAACACGTCTTTAACCTTAACCTCAGCCACCCCTGCCTTGGGCATAAGGACACGATATTCAGCACAAATGTGACGCTCAGCAGAAGGGCCCGTGCGGGGTTATTTCCCTGCATTTCTTTTCAATGAGTATGTAACTTTGCCTCCTGGAAGCCACTGGCTGATTTTAACAAAAGGTCACCAAAACCACATAAACCAAACACAAATAAACACATTCTTGGGCTGCAGCTGCCAGCCTGTGCACGGCCGCTCACGGAGCTACAGGCCTGGCTGGGCCCCCCTTGCCCATGAAGGCAATTGCTTGCTGGGCTCTGATGTTGTAATTAAAATGCAGGCTGCAAGGATAATTGGGGGTATTAGAAGCCAAATGAAGTTTTCATGGATGTCAAGAAACATCTCATTGGAAAAAGGTGAAAAATGCAATTCACAGGCCAGCTCAAACACTGAAGATCTTGTGTTGATTTTTTTTGGCTGCACAGACTATTTTTGGCAGGATCGAGTTCACGGTCTTTCAAAACCATTCTGGGGAAGATTGTATTGCAAGAGGATACACAAAGTCTGTCCGTGGCAAGCTGCTAGCAATAGCTGTGAACTCAGAGCACTCACATGGAAAAGTTTTGCTTGGATAGACACTGGGATGCTTCACTGCGTGTGCTCCCAGCCTGATTGTATCAGCATTTACCACCGCCGTGTCCCGAGAGGCACAGAGGAGCTGGGATTCATTTCTGCATGTAAAACAAATCTGTAAAAGCAAATAGCTGACAATTAATGGCACTGATAGGAATTTGATACATGAGGGCCTCATGGAAGACACATGATACCGGGATGTTTATGTGGGTGCTGTAAGATGGGAGACAGGGCTTTGGGAACGACTGCTCCCTGTCCAGACTCGCTCGCACACGCTGCTGTGATAGGGGATGGCTTTTCCCACCTCCTCTTTATGATTGTAAGTGACTGTGCAGCATTCCCTGGGGAGGAGAGCCGGCCCCTTCACACAGACACAGGAATGAAGTCCTGCTGCCTCTTCCAATCAGTCTTCCAACATTTTCCCCTTCAAACAGCTTCTCTCCTTTACAAGTACCAGGTGACCTCAGTTTGGATGGCTTCCAACTCAACTGCACCTTGGTTCTGTGGCCCAGGAATCTTCAGCTCATAATTTGTTCAAGGACCTCTGCCTGCAAGGCTTCTCTGCAGAAATGCTCTGGAGCTTTGGCTTTGCCCGTGGATGAGCATTAGAAATGGGCAGGAGGGGCTTCAGATTTAGGAGTGCTAGGAAAAGATGGCACAGCTGAGCTTGTGTAAGCAGCAGGTTTCCTAAGCTATTTAGTATTGATTGACCTCCTTATTATTTAGTATTCCCCTTTATTTAGTATTTATTTATCCCTTTCCGTGGGCAAGGATGCATCCATACACCTCTGAGTAGGGATAAGCCCATTCATTTGCTCTGCTTCACTTCCTGCCATTTCCTAAGGGGTTTCCCTCTTCTGCCTTTCACAGGGCATGGTGCCCCAGGATTTCCAGTTCTCCTTGCTCATCAGGGTGGAACAAACTGGTGGCTTGCTGCTCGTTTTCTCCCACATCTCTGAATTTGCCTTGCCTTTTCCCAAAGCATGAGGAGAACTGAGAATGAGGGAATGGACAACATATTGAGTAATATAAAGAGACAGATGGCTTCACTCAAATCAGCACTGACCCGTGGAGTCTTCCAGGGGAGGCAAGAGCTGAAATTTCAAGGTTTAAAATGTACAGACCTTCCCACAAACTCTTTTTGTCCCGTTACATCAACTATAAACAGGCAGCACTGGGAAGACCAGTGTCTCCTGTTACTTGAACAGCACTGAGGCAAAGATAAAAGCCTTCAGACTTCCAACCTGTTCCCCTTTGCACCAGATTTCTATATTTCCTTAATTTATTTCCTAATTGTGCACACAGGTCCATAAGGCTGCCCTGGAGAAGGAAGGGCTGTCTGCTCCATTGCTCGGGCTGGGATACACAAAGAGGAAAAGTCACACAGCAGCAGAAGGAAATGTGTGTACAAATTCCTGGAAATCATTTAATGGAAAAACATCCTGGGAACATGAAGCTGGCTGGAGCTGCTGTGGCATTAAGCAAGGGAGGCTGGGGGAGAACAGAGCCTCGGAATACGGTTTCAGCATGTGGTTGGGAAGGCACATGCCATTTCTGTGTTTTCCTTATAAGGGGAGTGTGCATGCCATGATATTGCTAAATATGTAATAAATTGTTTGTGTTTGGGGGCTGGCTGTGTCACCTCTTCCCTCCCCAGGACACCCGGGGGCTGCTGGCTGATGTTTGTGTGTCATTGGGAGCGTTTTCCTTGCCAGTGGATGCCAGGATTTGGGGCGATGGATGTTGCACAACCAGGCTTATAATGCTGTTACAATTTGTTCTGCACTCGATCAGAGCTTGATGCTCAGGTGAGAGTTGGTATCAGGACAGAAAATTACAAATCAAACCTTTTTCAATGGAAAAATGGAGGGAAAATTGAGTATCTGTCAGAGGCAGAAGGAAAGCAGGCACCTGAACCTACTCCTACTTGGTCTTTTGTTGGCTTTTCAGTGCAAATGATCCTTCAAAATTTGTCTCCAGGGGTTTTATTCTGTCTCTGCTCAAACAACAGGCCTTTCATTGTAGTTCTGCACATGACTCCAAACAGCACCCATCCTCAGAGAGCTCAGTCTTCTCCATGACTTCCCCTTTCCCTTGGGAAGCCAACAGAGCAGCAATTACAAACTGATGTGGTTGTGTTTTACAGGTCACTTATGCAAGTGTTTCCCTGTGCTCTGGCAGTTGGAGCTGGTTTATGGTTTACCATGGTTTTTCAGAGCCCACACACAATACAGGAATGGAGATAATTAATTGTAGGAGTCACTGTATCCCATCCTTCTTTTACAAAAGCACAATTGGAGCATTTGCCCAGGAAGTGGAAAATATTTATGTGACTTTCTCTCTGAGAAAGTATTAAAATGCCCATTTTCACTGGGACAAATGAGAAGCAGAAAGAAGTACTGAGCAAATCCCACACCCTCTACAGAGGAGATTGTAGAACCCCTGGATCCATCAAAACTGGAAGCAGGAAAGAGCAGGACTCTCCCACTCCTCCCAGGGTTTAGATTGCTCTGGGCAGCAGCAAGCCTGAATTTCTTCAGAGATCTAACTCTTCTCTCCCATTTTCTGTGCAAATGGCATTACAATTCTTGGAATGTCACCAGCACCAGCCAACAAAGGGGCTGGGAAGCAGCAGACCCAGGTACCTTTCTCTCTTCCCAGCACTGGGCAATGCTTTTGCACACTGAGCTCACCTGGATGTTTTTATTGAAGACAAATATATTTTGCTTCTGAAAAATCAGATTCCTATGGCTGATATATTCTCATATGGATAAAAATAGATGGATTTTAATCATGCTTACATTGCAGATCCCACAAGCCAACTATTTTAATAGATTCAGAGTCCTTTTCTTTGGGCTTGGAACAGGCTCAACACCAATAAACCAAAAGACTTAGCAGGATGTTTTTGCCTCATTAAAATGCCTTGTGCCTTTGGCTCTATTCTGTTCTTTCAGTACTGGTGTGTTTTCATAGATCCTCATCTTGTAGTTGTGGGAAGAGTTAGGAAAAAGGCTTTGGAAAGGCAACCTGTCCTCCTCCCAACCAGCCATTCCTGGGTGATTGCAGAATCCTGGCCAGACCATTTGCTCTCCAGCAGCTTCCACCACATGAAGCCTTGTATACCTGAAATTCAATGAAAACTTCTTTCAAAAAAATAAAAAAAATCCAAAATATTTTTAAATGCTTCTAGTAAAACCTGCAGTATTCCCACGTTGATTTCTGTGCTAGGAAATCTTTTAAAGCTCCAGAGATAGTGAGAAAGGATCCTGGAAACAAGAACTTGCACGGGCCAGGTCTTGCCCTAGTTTGGATGAGGACTGTAGGATCCTCACACATTTTCACCAGTTGATTAAAATTTTGTCTCCATTGAGGCAAAAATCCTTGAGTATTTTCTTGCTTTGCAATCACTGTGTTCAGCTGTTTTGCTTGCATGAGTAAAAAAAGCTGCATTTCCTTGGGTTTTCCCTGTGAAGTGGAAGTCTGACCTTGAACCACTTCCATAAGTCTTATTTCAGTATTCTCTTGAGCTGTGGGTGGCAGGGCTGGACACTGATGGGTCACAGCAATTCATTCTGTCCCCTATTTCCTACCGGAGGCATCTCCTTGTGGGGCAGGGTGAGGGTTAGGTCAGCTGGAAAGGAACATTCTGCTGCTTAATATCTCTTGAACACCACAAAAAGCAAAAGGCACATCTAGGAAAACCATCCACAGACATTTTTATGGAGTGAAAGCTGTATGGACAGTTTACAGCCATGCATTTCCCTTGCAAAATTGCTTTTAGACTAGTGATATTTGCATCTCACCACCCGTGCAGTGAGATAATACCTCCTGGATGGGGCAACAGATCCCCTATCCCTCATTTCTAAGCTTTGTCCTGAACATGCAACAAGGTTGTCATTAAAGCCTCATTATTGTGAGCAGAATGGAACCAGCTAGGGAGACATGTTCCTGAATGAATCATGGGGAAAAGCCCTTGGCTGGAAAACACCAACGCCATGCTCTGTCGCTCTAAACACAGTATAGAGATGGACTCATAGACCCATTTAAGTTAGAAAACATCTCTAAGACAAAAGAGTCCAAGAGTTCCCCCAGCACTGCCAAGGCTTCCACTGACCCATGTCCCCAAGTGCCACATCCACCTGGCTTTTTAGTGCCTCCAGGAGCGGGGACTCCACCAGCTGGGCAGCTGTGCCAGGGCTGAACAGCACTTTCCATGAAGAAATTTCCCTTCATATCCAATCTAAACATCCCCTGGCACAACTCGAGGCTGTTTCCTCCTTTTCGCGTCCCTGTTCCCACGGAGCAGAGCCCGATCCCCGCCGGCTGTCCCCTGCTGTCAGGGAGTTGTGCAGAGCCAGAAGGTTCCCCTGAGCCTCCTTTTCCCCAGGCTGAGCCCCTTTCCCAGCTCCCTCAGCCTCTCCTGGTGCTCCAGCCCCTTCCCCAGCTCTGTTCCCTTCCCTGGACACGCTCCAGCCCCCGGGATTTGCGGGCCCCAGGCGGGGGTGCAGGGGCGGCGCGGACCGCCAGGTGTCGCTGTCGGCGAGGGAGAGGGAGAGGGAGAGGGAGAGGGAGAGGGAGAGGGAAGGGAAGGGAAGGGAAGGGAAGGGAAGGGAAGGGAAGGGAAGGGAAGGGAAGTCACCTCATTGCACTTTCCAGAGCTAAAGGGGCTCTCGGAGAGCTGTGGAGGGACCTGGGACAAGGGTCTGGAGTGGCAAGGCAAGAGGGAATGGTTTCCCATTGCCAGATGGTAGCGTTAGATGGGATATTGGAAAGAAATTCTTCCCTGGGAGGGTGGAGAGCCCATGGTACAGGTTGCCCAGAGAATCTGTGGCTGTTGCATCCTTGGAAGTGTTCCAGGCCAGGCTGGACAGGGCTTGGAGCAACCTGGGATAGTAGAAGGTGTTCCTGCCCATTGCAGGAGGTGAAGGTAGGTGATCTTTAAGATCCCTTCCTACCCAAGCTTGCTTCTCTGATTTCATCCCTTGGGAAATTGTTGCTGTTCACATCCAGCTCCAGTCCAGCTCTTGCATGTGGTCAGACAGCACTGGCACTCCTGGCATGGAGCAGAGACCATGGCACCATCGTTCCATATCATGTAATTAACAGTGGGAATCCCACGAGAGAATAAACATTGCTGCAGATCCAGATTCCTCCAGGAGATATGGGAGCCAAAGGTGCCGGATCATTGCAGGGTTTTAAATCCAGCTGGATTCTGGCATGCCTGTGGCTCCCCTGTGAACTCCAATTGATACCACAGGGGTACATGAGCCAGACTTGCATCACCCTGGCCAGAGTGGGAACTCCAGGCTCCCAATGCTGTTCCCTGTCTCTGCGCAATAAAGGGATGCTTTTCCAGAGTGCCACAGACACGAAGCACAGGGAGCAATCCATGTGCCAAAACCTGCTCATAAAAAACTGCCTACAGAGTGACTTTAAATACCCAGTGCACCGATAGCGACAAGTCCCTCCAGGATCAGAGGAGCCAGGACTCCTCACTGCCTGCAGGTGTGCATCTCACCCTCACTCAGGCTCGGCTTGCTGCTCAGCTCAGCTCCATTCTCACACTGGAGCCTGCCCTTGCCTGTCCTTGCTCAGCCTCTCCAAGGCTCTGATTCCGTAACTTAGGAGTTGATATCCCACACTGTTGTTTGCCAGCTCCACATTGGGTCCTGCTCTCAGGATCCAGCCCTGCTGCCAACCTGCCAGCAGCTCCTCTGGAGCAGCCAGCAGAGATGTTTTGCTTCCAGCCCCTCTCCTGGAGCCCGGGACCAGCTTTTAACAACGTTCCTGAGCAGCGCGTGGTGCTGCAGAGCCCCAGCTGGTGCCAGGAGTCATGGTTTAAATAACACACAGTAAATATTGGAACAGCCTGAGCTGCGGAGAACTCCTCAGACACCAGTTTCTAAGGATGACCTAATACATTTCTTGGACTCTCTCATCCTTCTCATTACTCTTCTGCATTTTTCCCCCTCCTATTTTTCTTCCCTCCCATTGAAATGTTTTGGTTTTCTTCTTTTATTTTTTTCCCTGCTTGAGTCTCTGAAATATGCAGCCATGGCAACAAGCTGGAGGAGCGAATTCCCCTGGTCCGCCTGCATGTCCTTGGGGTCTGGTGGGGAGCGAGGGGGTGAATTCCAGCCATTCCCTCTCGCCGGGAGCAGTGTTTAGTAAACACACGGCAGCACACATGTGCTAACCCCTGCCCGGCTCTGCCAGCTCGGCAAAGGCTTTTCTGCGGGTTGAGCATGCCTCCCCTCATCCCCCCGGAGCGAGTGGCACCCTCTCCCCGGCACCCTCTGGGCTGGCATTCTTTGGGAGCAGCATCGGGGAGGAATGCAAGCCCCTGGCGTCCGGACAGGAGCTGACATTCCCGGCCCTGGGCTGAAGAATGTGGACATAGTGTCCGCTCCAAACTCCAGCACTGGAGTTCATTCACCCTGGAGGAGGGGGACGCTGGAATCTGAGCAGGACTCGGCCCTCGGTGACCAGGCTGCCATAACCTGGGGGTGATGGTCTCCTCTGTCACTTCCAAGGATCTCCCCACGTCATGCCATGGCATCTGGGGACTCGTTCGTCCTTGTTTTGGTGGCTCTGTGGCCTCTGCCCCTCAATCTGCAGCTGCGTCAGCTTTTTCTTGGAAAAGCTGGGGGAACATGAGGATGCTGCTGGCTAAGGAGTTGGGTTCAAGGCAGCAGGCAGCTCTAACTTTGGAGAAACCAAACCCATCCTCGGTGAGCTGCTGGCAGGAAAGGAGACCAGCAGTTGGGGACCAGCACCCCAGTTTGATGGGTGTTACTTAAAGATGCAGAAAAGGCAGTGCAGGCTGAATGGATTAAGCAAAACCGACTTGTTTTAGTGTCTGTAACGTGGCAGGAACCAGAACTGAGTGTGAATTCAAGCCCCAGGCCCATAGCTGGCTTTCAGCTCATCTTTCCAAGGCAAACACGGCTGCTGTAATTCCCCCTGCCCCTCTGACACACCCGGCAAGGCTATTTATACACTTTACAATGTTACACACCGCTTGGGTTACTGCATGGCATCCAGTCTGTTTGGAGCAGGGTCCCACGAACCAGAATAGTTTTGCATTAATACAGTTCTCACCAGTTCCTAGGTTTGACACTGGATACAGCGGGGTTACTCGCCATTTACTCCGGCTGGATTGTGTGGGGCTTTGTGGATTAAAATAGCAAAACTTCAGCGCTAACAGCGATACAACATGGTTCAGGCTGAAAGATCCCCACTGATTCACCACCCTGTTACATCAGCATTTCAACACCAGGAAATGCTGCTCATTCCACAGATTTTGGAGGACTGTGAAGCCCCGAGATTGCAGCGAGGCTGAGAAAGTTGGGGAGTTTTGAAAGAATTTGTGGAATTTTTGCACAAAAGCTGAATACAAGAGGAGAGTTTCCCCTAGCCCATGGGTAACTGTTCAAGAATAGGAAAAAATAAATGAAGGTATTACAAAATCTGCCTTGGTTCTGCTCCTGGGGAGGGGGTGAGTGCAGCAGCATTCCCAACCCACTGTGCCAGGAACCTCGCGGTGTGGGACCGCAGGCTGACCCGGCAGCATTCCCGGCACAGGCTTCCGTACCTCCCTACCTGCCAGCCTCTGGAAAAGCTCCAGGTGTTGCACAAAAGCACAGCAGCAGCAGTTTGTTGCAGAACTTGCAGGAAGAGGCAGCGCTTGCCTCGGCACGTTGGAGCAAGCCAGCACTTTCTAGTCATGCTCTGAAAGTCAGGCTTGGGGAGCACACGGGGTTACCTGGCAAATTCAGTCTCCAGGAGGGAATCATTGAATCCCAGAGGCCTTTGGGTAGGAAAGGATCTTAAAGCATATCTTGTTCCAACCCCTGCCATGGGCAGGGGCACCTTCCACTGTCCCAAGTTGCTCCAAGGCCCATCCAGCCTGGTTTTGGACACTTCCAGGGATCCGGGGGCAGCCACAGCTGCTCTGGGCACCCTGTGCCAGGGCCTCAGCACCCTCACAGGGAACAATTTCTTCCCAATATCCCACCTAACACTGCCCTCTGTCAGCAGGAAGCCATTCCTCCTTGTCCTGTACCTCCATGCCCTTGTTCAAAGTCCCTTTTCAGTTCTCTCAGAACCCTTTAGACACTGGAAGGCTGCAGGTGGGTAACCCCAAAGCTCTCTCTTCTCCAAACTGTTCTGTGGTGGTAGAGCTCACCCTGGAATTCTCCTGCTTTGTCATCCCAGGATTTTGTTCCCTGGCCTGTGAGTGAGATGTGGCAGTGCGGGGCCACAGTTGTGCAGCACATGGCTGTGTGTGTGTGTGTAGGCAGCCAGAAGGATCCACAGCACAACAGGAGCCTGTTTGCTCAGGATTCCGTCCCTAAGTGTTTGTGCCGCCATGGTCATCCCAAGGATC
This sequence comes from Pyrgilauda ruficollis, assembly GCF_017590135.1. Classification (NCBI taxonomy): domain Eukaryota; kingdom Metazoa; phylum Chordata; class Aves; order Passeriformes; family Passeridae; genus Pyrgilauda; species Pyrgilauda ruficollis. Next base: position 4,631,992 of record NW_024529821.1, read on the forward strand.
CCTAGTTCTAGCCCTGAGGATCCCTGATGCTGAAGCCAGGAGAGGTTGTGGAGCTGGAAATGTTCCAGCTTTGGGGTTGTTTTCAGTGTTTTCCCACCTGGCAGGGCACCAACCTTCAGGGAGCACTGGGAGTGGAGATGGACCATGGACTGGAGATGGTCTTTGGACCACAGGAGTGGGGATGGTGTTTGGTGGAGCATGAAGAGCATGCGGTTTGGAAGGGCTGGGACTGGTTCCTCTGCTTGGAAGCAGCTGGAGGCCAAGGGGGGTGGTGTGATGAGATGACTGTCCTGCTTCAGCACAGAATGACACTTTCTCCAAGCTCTCTCCAAGCCTCCCAAGCCAGCCCATGTTGCAGCAGTCTCGAGGGAGATGTCCATTCCCATTCACTCCTGTTCCCCTGACCACAAAGCCATGAGCTGGCTCCCTGAAGCTCTGCTGCAGCCGTGGCACACATCCCTCTTTTCCATGGGTTTTCTCCTCCCTTACAGCTGTTTTGGACCTTGCAAATCCTGAGTGGATTTTCCTGCATTGTCTGCCCAGCTTCCCTCATACTCTCCTGGATGCAGCTCTGTGGCAGGGTAGGGAATCACTGCCAGCAAATGCCTGGCATAGAAGAGGAGGACAGCAGGGATTACACCCTGCAAGCAGCCGTAAACAAGAGAGCAGAGTGCAAAAAAACTCCTGGAATTTGCAATCCAGTCTTCCTGATTTGCCGGTGAACCCTGTGCTGGGTACTGGGCAATGCTGAGCATTCCTCCCCACTGATCCATGGGCATTCCCAAACCATGATGGCTCCAGGCACTGCTTAGCCTTGGAGCCAGCTGAACATGGGGAAGGAAAGCAAGGCTGCTGATTTAACAGACACAAAACGGAGGGAGATGGGCAGAGAAAAAGAATGGAAGAGAAAGGAGCAAGGACCAAAATATTGGGGGTTTTGTGCAGGACAAGCTGTGTTTGGGCCACAGGGACGGAGCCACCCGGGTGCTGGAGACACATTTAACTCTGCAGGGACACAACCCAAAATAGCTGCCATGGGGTAACGTCTCCATGGGGGCTCTATTCCGGGATGGAGCCGCTCCTGGTCTGGGCATGGGGCAGCAGCTCAGGAATAGCCTCGGCTGGCGAGGGCAGCCCCACCAGCATCTTCCTTGCTTGTATGCATCCAGCATTCCTCAGGGAGGGCCAGGGAGAGGAACCAGCCAGCCAGTTTTCCATCTGATTTCATTTTCTTAGAATTTCCTCTGATGGTTCCATTTTTTTTTTTTCTCTAATTCCACCTTTTTTTTTTTTTTTTTTTTTTTTGAGGCAGCTGGAAAAAATAATGTTTTGGTTGCCTTGGAAACACACTCCTAAACTTTTGGTAGATCCAAGACATGCCTGGAGTTCCAGGATGGCCAGTCAGGGTGGTGGGGGCTTGCCCTCCCTTCCCGAAAGTGGCAGGAGCTGCTCTCCAGTGGCTCTGGACACACGTGGCCCTGACCTACCCTCTGTCCCGACCCCTGTTTACTCGGCAAATACAACATTGCTTACAAATTCCTGGGACATGCCATGGGATCTCTAGGCTGGGTAGTGTTACTTCATGCTGGACCCTATGCAAGAAGGAAAAAAAAAAACCAGGATCGCACTTTAAGGCTGTAAAAATGCGGGTGGGAATATTTTCCAGCCTGTGTCATTTTCCATCAGGGCCAAAATTCACATTCTGCCTTTCTCTGTTTGTGTTTTTCTCCCTGAAACTTGGATTTTTTTTTTTTTTTTATTCTCCAGCTTTCTCAAATGAAAAATTAGGAGATTCAAGGAAAGTGATTCTCTCCCTCACCATGTTTCAAGGAAACTTTGTACATATACAGTTTCAAGTGTCAGGAGTTAAAACTTTCCTTTGGCCTGAAGCCAAATGTTTTCCCGAAAATTTAGTGTTTCTGTGATTTTCTAGGAAAGTGGGATATGGGCCCCTTCTCTTTCGTTAACCAACATACATTCTTAAATGCTTGTTTATTCAGAAGAGTTTCAGCTCCAAAGGGGGGAGGAGAGGAAAGGAAAATCACAATGAAATGTTTCCCCTGCAGTGGGCAGAGAAACCAAACATCCAATTTTTCCTGGAAGGAAGAAGACAAGTTTTTTTAATTAAAAAGAAAAAGAAAGAAAAAAAAAAAAAAAAAAAAAAAAAAGAAAGGAAAAAAGAAAGGAAAAAAATAACCAAAACACCCCAAGGCACTTCTGTATGAGAAAACACTTGAAACTGAAGTTTCACTTGAAATGGTCTGAGCAGCATTAGTGTGCAATGACTCTGTACTGGGAGAGAGAGAGCTGGGAAATGAAGCTGGGTGAGTTTTAAAGGCTTTCCCTGCCTGGAGTGATGGCTCCAGCCATCTCCATCTCCTGCAGCTGGATGTCGTTTCCCCTCCAGCTGAGGAAGTGCCCTTTCCAAGCCCCCTTTGCTTCCAAATGAGCTTCTAATGACCACAGTTTTTCTCCATCCGGTTAATTAATCCCTGGTTCCCTCCAGATACTATTCCAGAGCATGTTGCAGCACCCTGTGGTGGGACATGGCCCATCACCCCAGGGACTTGCCCTTCACTCCATGCTGCATCCAGCCCTGTGTGCCAGGGCCTGCCACGAACCTCTCAAATTTTCCTGCTGCCACCAAACTCAGCAAGCAACCAAAAAACCCCCCATTAGATCTAGCAGGATGTTCCTTTCCTTTCCTTTCCTTTCCTCTTTCCTCTTTCCTCTTTCCTCTTTCCTCTTTCCTCTTTCCCTTCCCTTTCCCCTTTCCCATGTTCTCTCTGGCCCCTGCCACCTTCTGCCAAAGGCCCTGGTCCAGGGAAGCTTTCTGAGGGAAGATGAGGAGGCAGGAAAGGGAAGGAAGGAGTCTCAGACCTGTCAGGGAACCTGTGAAGGGAACCCGGGAACACCTGCTGCCTGCAAGGCCTGGGTGGTCAGGCTGTTCTCATGTCCCTCTCAGCTCCCAGCTGCCCACACCATCCCTGGACATACCTTCCAGCTCCTGGGGATGCAAAGTGAGGAGGCAGAGTCCCATGTCCCAGATGTCTGCGTGAGCTGCACCCACCAGAGCCCCCCCACCAGTGCCTTCAGCATCCCTGGCCACCTCCAGCAATGCCAGCACCTCAATGATCCTCAGAACCACAAGGATCCCCAGCATCTTTGAGCATCCCAAACCTCCTCAAGCATCCTCAGCACCTCCAGCATCTCCAGAGTCCCCCAGCACCTCCAACATCCCCAGCACCTCCAACTTCCCCAGCACCTCCAGCATCTCCAGAATCCCCAGTGCCTCCAGCATCCCCATCCTCCTCTGGCATCCCCAGCATCTCCAGAATCCCCAGTGCCTTCAGCATCCCCATCTTCCTCTGGCATGCCCAGTGCCTCCAGCATCCCCAGCTCCTCTGGCATCCCTAACACCACCTTGAGCATCCCTAGCTCCTGATCCAGGGGAGGAGATGAGCAGGATGCCCGGCAGGCCGGATCCTGCCCAGCACTGGCCAGCGCTGCGCCACCACCAGGCTCAGCCCCGAATTCCATGATCGGCGGCCACGGGGAGCAGCGGGAGCGGCAGCCGGAGCACGGCCGGCGAGCGGGTGCGAGCAGAGACAGCCGGGGAGCTCACCCGCCTGGTTTTTCAAGGTCACAGAGGTGGTGGGAAGGAAAGAACAGAGTGCGAGGAAAAAAAAAAAAAAAAAAAGTTGACTCAGAAACCGCAGGGAATTTTTTGCCTTTTTAGAATACTGGGAAGAGAAAAAATAGCCGCAGTTATTCAAAGCATCCAGGATAATAACAGCCTGTTTACTGTTTGCATGCAAAGATGGCAAGCAGGCAGCACAGCGCAGGGAAGAGGAATGAGGAATTCGCCGCGCTCGCACCGCGGGTCCGACCGCTTCTGCTGAGCCCAGCAAAGCCCGGTGGTGATCCTGGCTGTGAGGGCAGGAGCTGGGCAGCCCCACAGTGACACCTGGACAGCACCCACCTCCCGAGGGTCCTGGAGGAAGGGTTTCAGGTGGCCCTGGGGCTGGGGATGGTGGGGAGGGAGCTCCCAAGCTCGAACAGCCTCCAAGGCTGAGTGGATGGAGCATCCCCGAAGGTGTCATGGCCAATCCCTAAATAAAGACCCCCATCCTGCCATCCCATCCCTGCCACAGAGGCATCTCCGATGCTCGGCAGGCATCTCCAGCCACCCCCTCGCAGGGTGATGGGAAGCCAGAGGGACAGGGGTGCAAGGACTGAGGACACAGGGATACAGAGATCGAATACAGAGGGGTGCAGGGTCAGGGGAATGCAAAAATCGAGACATGCTGGTGTTCCGAAGGGAGGCGACACCTTAGGGTGGCTCATTCTGCAATGGAATGCAAATCCCGATGAAAGGAATTCGGGAAGGGAGCGTTGACCCCCTGGCAGAAGAAAGCCCGGGGGGCACCCGCCAACAAGCTCTGGACACAGAGAGGAGCCTGGAAGCTTGGAGGACCTCCGGGAAAGGGGTGGGATGAGAGAGGGAGGGAGGGGGAAGGGAAGGGTTCAGCAGGACCAGCGGGGAGAGCTTCATTCCTGCCGGTCCGACGAGCAAGCCGGGACTTGAGGCGAGAGAAAGCACCCGGTTTGCCTGACTGGTTTGCTGGGAAGCGGCTGCAGGGCTGGCCCACAGCCTTGGCAGACTCCCCCCACGAGGATCGGGATTATTTGGAAGGAGGGGTGAAAATCCCTTTCTCCCAAATTCCAGTGAGGATTTTTTTTTTTTTTGTTTTGTTTTTTAAACAGTTTTCCATATGGAGAGTGTGATGAGCTTGTCTTTCCCCATTCAGCTCTAGCATTCAGCAAGTGGAAAAGGAGTGGAGATGCACAAGGAGATGAGGAGGAGGAACCAGGGCCCAAAAAGGACATGCCAAACTTCAAGGATGCTCCAAGGACCAAGTTCCAATGTTCTCCAAAGATAAATGAGGAAAAGCAGGAACCACAGCTGCAGAGAGGCTGCTGTGGTGTGGCACCAAGGGAATGAGGTGTTCCTGGCTGTGAATGGGGCTTGGTGGACAGCCAGGGAGCCCCAAGGAAATCCTTGGCCTTGTCCCAGCCCACTGTGACCACAGAGGGACCAGAACTCCCCAGACAGCCCTGGAGCAGCAGAGCCATCTCCCTGTCACCCACAAGAGCTGCTGCCCCAGGACAGGGCATCCCACCCAAAGCCACCAAAGTGACACTGGTGGCACTTGGAGCAGAGCCTGCTGGCCCTTTCCCATCTCTCCAGGGATGTGGATGTGCAGCCCACAGGAGGAGTCTCAACCAGGTGCCAGCCCAGCCAGCAGCTCTGCAGGCACCTCCAGCACCCCTGCGTGGGGTCCCTGTGTCCTAGACAAAATGCAGGTATGCAGGGATACTGGTATGGAGAGATGAAGGACACAGAAACAGAAGGACACAGGGCTGCAGGGACACAAGGATGCAAGGATCACAAGGACACAGAGATCACAGGGACGGGAGCAGGAGGTTTGGCTCCCATGTGGTATTTCAGCTGTGCCATGGTGACAGGGACATGGGATAAAGGACAGACATGGGATAAAGAACAGTGGGCCCAGGCAATGCCGATGGTGAAATCCAGGGAGACGGTGTGGGAAGGGCAGACAGAAATGCCCGTGGAGACAGAGCAGGTGATAACCCACCCTCACAGCAGCTTCCATGGCCAAGGTGTGCAGCTCCTTTGGGATGTTGCCCTGGCTGAACAGCATCCCTCCCAAAGCACACAGCTCCTGAAAAGTGTGGCAGAAGGAGCTGGGACCTCCTGCTCTACCTGCTGGATTTAGTAATCCCCTCCCTACAGCCCAATTCCTGTATCCACAGGTGGGCTTTGTACTTTTTTCTGACTGCCAGACACAGAGCTCTGGGGGTGAGGATCAATGGGTAAAGCTCTCAACAGGAGCCCATTCCCTGAATCCCTGGTCCCAGAAATCTCCCTGCAAACAGCCAGACCTGCAGCCAGGCCACTCTGCATCCGGATTCGGGTAAATAAAGCATGGGGTGTGAGAGCTGCGGTATGCCAGGAATGCTGCTGGCCTTCCCGGGCTCTGGAGCGGCGGGAGCTGGGGGAGGCAGGGCAGGTACAGCCCTGGCTGGAGGCCACCAGGATCCCCCAGAATATTCCGGACCTCAGCAGTTCCCTGTGAGCTTCCCACCCTGTTCTTCCCATCCCTGGCCCCATTTCAGGGTCCTTTTCAGCCTTCTGCATGGGCAGAGCTATTTCCCTGCTCACAACACCCAGGAGAAGCCATTGGTGCATAGGAGAATCCCAGCTCCAAGCTTCATATTGCTCCAAGCCTCCCTAACCTGCTCCTCAGGAATGGACACCTGTCCCACAGCCATAGAAAGACCCAAATTTTCATTTTTTAGCCGTATTTCTTCCAGCTTCTTGAGTGGGAAGGTTGGGGCTCAGCTGAAATTCAGTATCACTGACTAACCAAGACCAGTGATCCTCAATGGATCCTAAGGCATCCTGCCCAGGGAAGGGATGGAATCACCATCCTTGAAGAGCTGAAAAACATGTAGAGGGGGTACTTGGGGACATGGTTTTGTGGTGGCTTTGGCAGTGCTGGGTTAACAGTCCGACTTGATGATCTTGAAGTGCTTTTCCAACCTAAACAATTCCATGATTCTATGGAAGAGCTGGCAGCAAAACTGATTTCTGATCCCATTGTTACACATAATCCAAGCTACACCCCGTTGCAGAGCACAAGAGCTCCTGGTACCCAGGGACAGCAGGATAGCAAAGGTGAGCTCCCAGTTAATGCCAAAGGGTGGCACAAAGGGAAAGCCTTGGCCTGGCTGGAGATGGCAGAGTCCCCAGGGATGTTCCCTGGGAAGCATTAATGCCACAGTTATCAGAAGATAAAAGTTCAATGCCTGGAAAACTTCTGGTCTTCTGGAAGATCAAGGAGCCAGGCAGAGTGGGAAGGGCTTGGAGATGGCTGACAAAGCCAAGCAGAGCTTAGGAACCAGGTCCATCCATGCTGGAAGACATCAGGGAGTCCCTCTGCAGGGGCTTAGGAGGGCAGGAAGGGATTTTGTGAGGAAGAGGAGGAGGATCCCATCAGAATGCAGTTACAGGATGCAGAGATCAAGGACAGCAGGGTGCAAGGATTGAGGATGCAGGGATGCAGGGTCACGAGGATGCAGACACCAAGGACACGGGGATGCAGTGATGCCAGAACAGGAGGGAAACCACACCAACACTTTTAGGCAACTCCATCTTTTTCTCCCATAAAAGTGAGGGGAATGGGATCCCAATGGGATTTTGGGGACTGCAGAAATGCTCTAGAGCATTTTTCCCCTCTCCCATGCAGCTGCAGGGGAAATGTGCCCTGGGGAGCTGGGAAGGACATGTGAACCAAGGAGTCAGCCCTTCCAAACCTTCTTCCCATAGTGGCACCTCCATCTCTCTGCATTGCATGGAAAAAAAGAGAATCCATGGATCAATATTTGGGTTTTTTTATTAAAATATTGTTATACCAAGTGGAATGCTACAGCAATCTCGGTATAGGGTGGCATAACGAAACAGCCAGGTTTATGTTTAAATACTTAAAGATAACTTAAAACGCACAAACGAGAACTTGTCGTCTTTGGCAGGAAAAAAAGTTCACAGCACGAAAAAAATACTTAAAAAGAAATACCAATATTAATATAAAATATATTAAGTCATGGGGGTTGGGGGTTTTTTTTCCTCTTTCATAATTTTTTGTTTCTTTTCCATTTTGTAAACAATGCACGAGAACCGAACGCATTTTTTACATGTCTGGGGAGAGAAAAATAAAAAATGCAGTTGGCCAGCAAATGCACATGTTGAAAGGGGAAAGAAATAAAGAAAAATATATATATTTACACGAAGGGTGAGGATGGGAAGCTCCAAGGAGCAGGATGTTGGTGCTGGCTACGGGCAGAAGCCAGCTGCCAGTAGCCGGGGGATGCAGCCAGGAGAAGAGTGGCACATCCCACCGCCTCCATCAGCATCCTTGGAGCCTTTCACCTCTGCTTTTCCTCCACCCTTCATCCCCTCCATTGTCATTTTTGTTTCACTGTCACCCCATCACAAAGCCCTCGCCCACCCGTGACAGGCAGGGTGCAGGTGATGGAAGTTTGATGCTCCCAATGCTTGGTTTGGCCATGTGGATCCGGGTGGTCGATGGGACCCACAGAGGAGCCCTCCCAGCTCTGCCCTGGTGCAGACTCCAGCTTGTGGGCACAGTTTGGGCGATCAGAGAAGGATTTTGCAGTCGGAAGCCAAGCATCTGGGTGGGCGCAGATGGCCAAGACCCAGAAGTGGGAGCTGGGATGGGGATGAAGTTGGGATAGAGCCAGGATGGGGATGGAGCCACCGCGGGGTCCCCGGGCTCCAGCGCGCCCTGCGCAGCCAGGGACCCGTGTGGGCACTGAGGGGGACAGTGACCCTGCCACACCCCGGAGTCACTGCCGAGACCGGCTGAGGGGACACCGCTGAGCTCCCGGCTCGGCCCCTCCTTCCCAGATGCTCCTCCATCCCGACATGCTGGCAGGAGGGGTGGAGGGGCCACTGTGCAGCCCTGGGTGGCCTTAAATCAGGATCTCCACCATGTCAGACAGGTCCAGGGCTCTGGCAGCGGCCGAGCTCTCTGCAGAGAAAGAAAGGATTTACAGGGATTCACAGGGATTCAAACCCACCCACATGCTGGGCCATCCCAACTCCCTGCCCCGTGCCATCCGGGGGGACTCACCCAGCACTCCGGTGCCCTCGCCCTGCTCGCTGCTCCCGGCCGCTCCGTCTGTCTGCGTGCTGCCGTCCTTGCTGCCGTGCTTTGAGTGGGATGGCAAGGGAAGGGCAGTGGACACTGCTGTCCCTTCAGTGGTGGCTTTGCCTGCTGGAGGAGACTCTGTTAGGGATTCAAGGCAAGGCATTCAAGTTTTTAAGGCCAGATTAGACAGGGCTTGAAGCAACCTGGTCTAGTGGAAGGTGTTCCTGCCCACAGGAGAGGGTGGAACAAAATGAGCTTAAAGGTCCCTTCCAACCCAAACCATTCTGAGATTCTGTGATTGCTGGCTGGTCATGGGGGAGTCACCCCTCCCCAAGCTCTCTAACTCCAAAACCACAGGGGAAAATTGCAAGCAGGTCCTCACCACCAAGTGAAGGTAGGGAGCGGGCAGGTGTCCCCATTTACCTGTGCTGCCACAGGAGCTGCCCTCGGATGCCCGGTCACTCTGGCCAGCCCCTGGCCAGCTTGGGGCGGCGGAGGCAGCAAAGATGGAGGGCACGGATTTGGCCGGCCGCAGGGAGCCCTGAAGGGCTTTGCTAGGGTCTCTCCGCGAGCGCTGCTGCAGGACCTTGATGACAGCATCCTTCTCCAGGATTTGGGCATGAAGGGCTTTTAACCTGGAGAGGAAGAAAGGCAGAAGCTGGAAGAGGAGCTGGATGGGAAGAGGAGGATCCAGGCACTGCCCAACCAAAAAGTTTGATGGGGGCCAAACGCCTCTGGCAAGGTGGGACTAACCTGTTCTCCATCTCCTGGTGCTTGTGGCTGGCCAGGAGGAGGTCCTCGTTGAAGCTGCTGTTGGGGGAGTGCCGTGGGGAGTGGCTGATGAGGGTGGTGTCGCGCTGGGCGGCCGCCGTGGCCGCGGCGTCCATGGCGAACTGGCGCATGGTGCACTCCTCCAGGTACTTCTGCTCCCACTTGGTCATGTCGGCCTCCAGCGCCAGGATCTTCTCCTCCCTCTCCCTCAGCTGCTCCGACAGCGTGTGGGCGCTCAGCTCCAGCGTCCCCCCGCCTGCGGTGCCCGCCTGCCTCTGCAGCAACCAAAACAAAACCCCAGTGAGGATGAGGAGGTGCTGGGAGGACGCAGCACCCGCCGTGCCTCGCTGGAGCCGCCGTGGCTCACCAGCACCCACCTGCTGAGCCCGCAGCATCTTCAGCTCCTGCTCCAGGCGGGTGCGGAGCCGCAGCTCCAGCTGCTCCCGCTTCTCGCAGGCGGCCTGGAGCTGCCCCAGGGCTGCCTGCAGCCGCTCCACCTTCTCCACGTAGGCTCGTTTCTTCCGGAGCTCGGCCTCTGCCTTGGCCGCCCGCGCCTGGGCGCTGCTCAGCGCCTGCTCCAGCAGCTCTGCCCGCCGCCGCTGGTCCTCGTTGGCGCTGCGCAGCAGGGACACCTCCCGCTCCAGCTTCTCCTTCTCCTGCTGGTGCTCGTAGCCTGCAAGGGAACCCCACAAATCTCAGACATTCGGCTTCCCTAAGGCTGGTCCGTGAAGCACAGTGGGGATTCTTTCCTTCCCAGCATCTGGCAATGCCAGCCCTTCCTCCAGATCTTCTATCAAACGGGGGGTCAGGGGCATTCCAGCCACTTGGGCAGATGGCCAAAAGCCTCCACGTGCCAAATTCCAGCCCAAATTTTAGCTTAGGACGGGTGAAACCTGCCTGGTGTGAATCCAGCCACCTTAGGGAAGGGGATGCAATTCTTCCTACTAACACCAATATTACGTCTCTCTGCTAAAATTTAAGTACATTCTCTCCCAAAAAAAGCCCAGGCTGGCAGGGCTGCGAAGTGCAGGAGGGAGGAGGGAGAGAACGGCCGGGCTGGCGTGGGGCGGGAGTGCGGGCTTGGTGCTGGAAGAGCCGGAGCTGCGGCAGGAATGTGGGGAATGCGGGTCACGCCGCCGGCCGGCCGCCGGGATTAATGGCTCGAGTCCAGCGCCAAGAACTGCTCCGTCCTCCCTGGGGAAGGGCGAGAGCTGCTGCCCGACACCCGCCTCCTCCTCCAGCCGAGCCCTGCTCGCAGATGACAGGGGAGCCGGGCAAGGATGCGTGTCCCCCAGGACTTACTCTGTGCCAGGAGTTTGGCCACGCTGCCCTGGTTGCTCTCCTGGTTTTCCTGGTTCTTGCTGGCCAGCTGCTTGTTCGCAGATTCCAACCGCTCTGGTCCAAAACAATCAAACCCAATCAAGATTTAAATACAAGATTTTGGCTGGAGTAAGGGGGAAAAGCCTGGTTTCCCATGGAAACAGCTGGGGGACACAGAGCACCCACGGGGATGGGGACACAGAGGGTCCCTCACCTTTCAGGTCTCGGTTGAAATCCTGCAGCCGTCGCATCTCACAATCTCTCTTGTTCCTCATGGCTTTCTCCAAGGCTTCCCGCTTGGAAGACGCCTTGACAAGGTTTTCGTAATCCTCCGAGATGCGCTGGATCTCGCTCTCCAGCTGGGGTGGAGGAAGGGACAGGCCAGGGTTAGATATTCATGGAATGAGGAAAGGGAGATGCCAGCCAAAGCCCAGCCAGGGTGCTCAGCTCAACCTGAGCTGCCTGAGGAGCTCAGTGCACCCCAAGCCGACCCCTCTCGGGATCTCCTCTGGTTGAGATGATCCCGAGCTGTGTTAAAAAGTCTCTTTTCCCCAACCCAGCTGTTGAAGAAGAAGTCAGAAGTCTTCGGCTGTCATTCTCAAAGTTGTTTATTATTTCTTATCTAAAATATTTTCTGTCTGGCCTGCTGAGATCTGTCCTGCAGGTCAGTCTGAGGCACACTGCCTGCCCCTGGGCTGGTGTTGTCTTTTATACTATAACCTACATATTCGATATTTACAGTTATGTTCCAATACCTATCACCTATGTGAGACATGACTTTCTACTCTACACCAATCCCAAAGTGCCACCATCACCAAGAAGATGGAGGCTAGGAAGAAGAAGGGAGAAGAACAGGACAATGCCCAAATCCCTCCATTCTGCCCCCTGGACCCCCACAGTAAAATTCTTTAAAATTTCACCTTTTACCCTATGACAACTACTGTTAAGTTATCTAAACTTTTGTGACCTTTAATTCTTCATACAAAGGTGGTAATTTGTTCCATGGGTTGAACTCAAAGCCGCAGGGGTCTTTGGCTGCATGCCAGGGTCTCCGACCCCCCCTGCCAGGGCTTCAAAGCCCCCTGGCTGGGGCTTGGATCATCCAGGACTGTCAGGGGGATGTCCTGGGCTCTGACAAACCCCCAGCACATGTTTTGGGGGGGGAAAACTGATTTTTTCGGTCTTTTCTCTTATGGAAGATTTTCTCCACAGATTTTGTGGAGAATTTTCTCTGCCATAGCCCGGCCACGGGGAACAGCCGCCCCTTGTAGACGGCCACACAAAGGGCTTTCTGTGGCGGCTGGGATGGGGGGACAGACAGAGGGAGAGGGTCACTGGAGAATGGGCTCCTTCTCCCCAATCCGGCTGCCGTGCTGCAGCTGCTCCGAGGGGAACAAGCCGCCAGAGGGAGGAGGAGAAAGGATTAAATCACTAAAGGGGGTGAATTTTCACAGCAGCTGGTCGAGCATCGCCCCGGGCCGGAGGGACACGGGAAGCTGCCACCATTCCCTCACCTTCTGGATGCGGCTCGCCTTCTCGGCACAGCTCTCCAGCTCCCGCCGCAGCTTCTCGCTCTCCCGCTGGAGCCTCTCGTTCTCCCGCAGGACGGCGTCTGCCCGGGCCAGGCGGCTGCCGGCCGACACCGCCTGGGCGCTGACCAGCGCCTCCACGCCGGCCGGACCCAGCGCGCCCGGACACAGCGGCAGGAAGGCGGCTGGGACCGAGGTGGGCAGCACCCTGCAGACAGCGAGGAGGGGGTGTCAAGGTTTGGCAGGGTGGGAGAGCTGGCTGCAGCTCCAGCATCCCATCAAGCACGTGCTGGTGCCTCCAAGTCACCTCAAAGGAGGTGGAAGTGCCTATCCTGCTTTTTAGAACTGGGAAGCGCTTGGTGTTTAACCACAAATCCCATCTTGCAGGGATGCCTTGAGCTGACCCCTCCAGGACCTGGTCTGGATGGGCTCCCAACCCCCCAGGTCCCTCTCTTCCTGGGAATGCTGCAGGCAGCCTGCCATAGGATGCACCTTGGAAGCCGGCATTTTCCTTATTTTCTGTGCAAAGCAAAGACTCCTGACATAGGTCCTCACTGCCAAACCGTGGGTATGTCCTTTTTATATTTGGAGGATCCATGTCAGCCTGGCTGCCCCTTGTGCCACTGCTCCAGCATCCCACCTCATCATCCCGCCTGGAATACCCTGAGCAGGGTGGCTGTGCACGCCCGGCCCCGCTGCACTCCCCCGCGGGCTGCCCGCCAAGGGCCTGCATTCCTGCGGGATGATATAGGAGCAAGGAAGAATAAATACATCTTCCTCGCAGCTCCCCTTCCCCTCTTTGTTCCCTGGAAGGAGAAGGTTTTCCTGCTGGAGATGCTATCGCTCTCTGCCTGGATAGATCAGCAGGGCTGGGAGCAGTGTGTCCTCCCCCTGAGCCACCAATTCCCTTCTTCTCATCATTTTTCACGCTGGAAGAGGTTGTTCCCAGTCCTCTTCAAATTCCAGGCAATGCCTGGACCCCCAGATGTCCATCTCACAGTCACTCTGGTGCTTTGCCACAGGCACCGAGCTGCCAAAGGGACCACAGACCACCTGGCACCAGCCCAGGCTCTGCTCAGCAGCAATTCCAAGTTACATGGACATTCCCAGCTCAGGCATGGGTTTCTGTGGAGCAGGGAGCATATCTGTCTTCCACCCTGCCCCATACCTATTCCACATTTAGCTGTTTCCTGGGCTGCTTCCAGCTCTTAGATTATCCCCTAAGTTACCCCCAGCTCCCTCCTGGTGCCTGGGGCAGAGGCAGGGTCTGCTGTGGGAATGGGATTTTCTTCACTGGTTGGAAAAGCCCAGCCATGCTGGGGGAGCTGGGGACCGGAGCAGAGTGGGGGGCTCCCAGCAGACCCCCACGGCCTGGGCCAGTGAGGACAAAAGCAGCTGCTCTGGGCCCCTTCACATCCCTTCACTGCCCTTCACATCCTGCAAGTTCCAAGCATCCATCCTGGACATTCCTGGGAGGCATCCAAAAGCAGAGCCCAGGGGCCACACTTTACCTGATCTCAGGATGCTGAAATCCAGCACCTTCCCGGGAGCAGGGTCGGGGTTCAGCCAGGTAAGCGTCCTGGGAAGGGATGACGTAGGGATACTCCGGGGGCGGTCCCCGCGGCTCCGTGCCCTCGGGGTGCTGCCCGCGCAGGGGGCCGAGCTGCCGGGAGAGCTGCGGGAAGCTGTGGGAAGCGCTGATGGGGCTCTGCGCCTTGGCCCCGTTGCGCTCCAGCGACATCCGCATGAGCCGCTCGCTCAGCGAGCGCACGTGGCCGTGCTTCAGCTCCTTGAGCCCCTCGTCGGGGCGCCGGGCGCCGCTCTCGGCCCCGCGCGGGGCGTGCTCAGCCCGCATCGCCGCGCCCGCCGCTCCCCGCTGCGAGGCCAAGAGCTGCGAATGCGCCTTGGCCTCCTCGTAGGTGGGCAGCTCCTCGCCCTTGGGCGGGCAGAGGCGATAGACGCTGTTCTCCAGGTAGACGTGGTCGGAGTGATGCTCCTGGCCCTGCGGCTCCTGCCGCGTGGATTGCTGCACCATCTGGCTCTCCTCCGGGCTGAGGCTCTCCAGGGAGGAGCGGGGGCTCCCGGCGCCGCCGCCGCGCAGGGCCTGCTGCTGGATGGCCAGCAGAGTGCGGTTCTCCGTGAGATTGCCATAGCGCAGCTGCTCCTGGATCAGGCGGTGCAGCACCGTCCCGTTCGAGTCCTCCGCCGTCCTCATGTCCGTCCGTGCCGGCGGCAGAGCCACGTTTCCACCCGAGAAGGGCGTCCCGGGGGACCTCAACAGCGACTGGGCACGCCGAGACACCTGCGGGAGGGAGAAACGGGATTGTTGGGAAGCAGTCGGGGCAGGACGCTCCGGATCCTGATGGACACGGGATTGTTTGCCAGGAATCTGGCCCGGACGTGCCGGAGGGGTGGGAGCCCGTGGCGGCAGCGGGAGAGCGGAGCAGCCTCCGCAGCGGGGTGACCGAGCACCGGCACTCAGCGCGCCCGGGGCCGCGGCTCCTGCGGCCACCTGGGGCTGGCTCCGGAGCTGGAGCCCCATGGAGCCGGGACTGGCACTGGCCCGGGAGCGGGGGATAAAGCGGCCCCACGGGACCGGGCACAGAGCCACCGGGAGATGGATAGGACCCCCCCCATCCACGGACCCGGAGGTCTTGGACTTGCAGAGGTGTCCCGGTGAGGATCCTGGGATTTTTCCGTGAGGCGGGGGCTCTAGGTGCCGTGGGGATGTTGCGGTCGCGTTTGGGAGGATCCCAGGAGGGTTCCTAGTCCCTGGAGGTGGATCTGGCATGGGAGGGTCTTTGCCCCGGGAGGGTCGAGGTGCCGGGGGGGAAGGAGGGCGCGAGTCCCGGTCCCAGAGAGAAGGGTCCCGGTTCTGGGGGGCGTCCTTTTCCCGTGGAGGGATCCCAGTCCCGGCTGGAGCTTCGTTGGGCCAGGGGGGTTCGATCCCTGTCGAAAAGTCCCAGGCCCAGGGGGGTGTCCCAGTCCCAGCCAGGAGGATCTCGGTCCAAGGGGGTCTCGGTCCCGGGATTGCTGGTCCGGGTGGGTCCCGATGCCGAGGGAGGTCCCGATCCCTGCTGGGGAATTCCCGGTGCCGGGGGAGCGTCCTTTCCCCAAGGGCCATCCCCGTGCCGGGGGGGTCCCAGTGCCGGTCCCGATCCCGGTCGGGGGTCCCGATCCCTGTCGGGGGCGTCCCAGTGCTAAGGGGTTCCCTGTGTCGGCGGGGAGGGGGAAGGGGGGGGGCAGTAGCGGGGAATTCCCGATCCCGGTCGGAGGGGTCCCGGTGCCGATCAGAGGGGTCCCGGTGCGGGGAAATTCCCTGTGCCGGGGGGCTCCCCGGTGTCGGTCGGGGGGTCCCGGCGGCGGAACTCACCGGGGCATGGCGGAGCGGAGCGGTGCTGCGGCAGCTCTGAGCGTCCCGGGGCCGCGGGGGCCGGGCCGGGCTTTGCTATGCCCGGAATGTGGGGCCGGTCCCGCCCCGCTCCGCCCCGGGGCCGCCGCCGGCGCAGGAGCGCGGCCGGGAGCGGGAGCGGCAGCTGCGGCCGGGGGGGCGGCTCTGCCCGCCAGCTGTCCCGGGCCGTAAATCTGCCCCGGCCTTTGTCTGCGGGGCCGGGGCAACCCCGAGCCTGCCGGCCCCATCTGCTCTGCCCCCTCGGGCGCCCCCGTCTCGCATCCCCCTCCTTACATTCCCCCTCTGCGCATCCCCCCTCCTCACCTTCCCCCTCCTTGCATCCCCTCTTCACATCCCTCTCCTTGCATTCCTCTCTCCTTATGTCCTGCATCCTCACACCCCTCTGGCTGGGGATGCCAGCTCCCTGTGGATGCAGCAATTCCTGCCAGCTCGTGTCTGGCTCGGCACCTTTGTGTGTTCCCTGCTGCTCTCCCAGCCTCCATTTCCCCTTTTGAGCTCTGCCACCCACCTCCCTAGGGGGACACAGGGATGGAGGAAACCATCAGGGGCTCAGCTCTCCCTTCAAAGCACCCCAGCTCCTCTCTGGGGGGACACTGCGCACCCCCAGCCCCAAAGCAGTGAAACACCAGCCCCATCTCAGCCCCCCCAGCCCCAAAGCAGTGAAACACCAGCCCTGTCTCAGCCCCGGTGCCCCAGGCTGCCGGTGCAGAGTCCAGAGGCCCCGAGACGGCAGATGGCCGGAGGGGAGGCGGCGGGGAGAGGCAGGTGCAGGGGAAAATTGCTTATTAGCTCCGGGACATTAAACTCCCATTCTTTTGATAGAACTCGGCATCTTCTGACTGGCACAGAGCTGGGAGACTGATCTGGGGAGGGGGACATGGGGGTCTCCAGCCTCATCTCCTTGTTTTTCTGCTCCATCCCATGCTGGTATCACCCCCGAGGCACCCAGGGTGCAATAGCAGGTGCAGGGCTGCAGGCACAGCTCACTACTTCTGGGTTGTATCCCAAAAAATGGGGGAAAAAATAAATCTCCAATGTGTAGCAGGTACCAGACTCAAAGGCAAGGGAGCATGGAAAGAAAATGCAGAGAGATGGAGTCAGTGCTTGGAGGAAGAGGACCACGTGGAAGCTCAAGAAACAGATTTTCCAGCCTGGTTTTCCTAGTGACAAGTCAAATCCTCATGGATGAAGGTTGAAATGTGGGAATTGGCACCCTGAAGCCCCAGTGAGGTTCTGGTTTTTGTGTGGGGAGGAGACGAGAGCACGGCATTTGTCCCAGGCACGTTCAGAGTCTGGAAACACTGGGCCAGGCCCAGCACCACGGGATGGATGGATGGATGGATGGATGGATGGATGGATGGATGATGATGGATGGATGGATGGGATGGATGGATGGATGGATGGATGTTGCACCACTCCAACACACCAAGCCCAGCAGCAACACTTCTGAAAGGAGCCAGCTGTGGCTCTGCCCTACTCTTTCCCAGGTGGATGGGGCTCCACCTGAGCTCCAAGGGAGCAGCCCAGCTCCCCCAGCACCCAGGGTTCCTCTCCTAGCTCATCCCCCCCACCTTATCTATGGCTGTGTCATCCTGCTTCCCTTCCTATTTCTGCTCTATTTCTGGCAGCAGGAAACCCCTCCTGGGCTGATAACACCCCTTTGGAAAGTGATCTGAAGAGTTTCCTCTCCTTCTTTCTAATACTGGAGGTAAGAAAATCCTCAGCCTTTTTGTTTTCCCCAGGAGAAGGTGAAACAGCAGCTGGACCTGGGGGCAGTGGTGGGGGCGTTTTTGGCTGCCTGCAGGGACCCTCTTCCCAGGTGGAGCATCCTGGGGGATGGGGCAGGGCCTCGGGGACGTGGCTGGAGCCAGGGAAGCGCAGGTGCCGTGTCCCAGGCTCCAGTGGCGTGTCCCAGGCTCCGTGGGGTGACACACGGCTCCGCAATGCCAAACCCTCCCACTGACCTCAGCCCAGCCTTATCGCCGAGGCGTTGGAGCGAGGAGAGGGAGCCAAGAAAATACTCGTGGGATGAGGTCACCTCGGCTGTCTTCAGGCTCCCAAAATGCCTCAGCCCTCAGCCGTGCTGAGCCTGGAAAACTGGGGCATTGTGGGCAGAGGAAGGTGCCTGGGATGGAGAGGAGGTTTGCAGCCTCAGCACATCTCCTGGGGAGATGGTGACAGTGGTGACAGCATCCCGTGACCAGTGACAGCGTCCCGTGACCATGCTGAACCCCTCAAACCTCTCCATGGCAATTTTCCTGATAAAGATTCCTCCAGGTACCTGCTTCTGTCCCAGACTCTGGATTCAGAGTGCAACCAGGAGTTGGAGTTCAAGGAATTGCACAAGTGCTGTTTCCCAGTGCCAGGATTCCCCAGGCTGCCCCCAAAGGGAACTGCACCCCGCAGGCAGGGAGCCAAGGCAGCACCCCAGCCCTTCCCCTGCTCCCACCATCCCAGGCAGAGGGATCCTATCCTCATGGAGATACCCCCACAAGCTGCCAGGCCTGAGGCCAGCTCGTCTTCCCTGTCCTCTCTCTGAAATCTGCATCATTTTGGGGTGTCCCAGGTCTGATCCCCCCTGGGAATGCGATTCCCCGGGAATGTGTGACCTGGGGTGCTGCTGTGCAACAGGGTGAATTCCATTCCCAAAACTCCAGCAGGGAACACACATCAATGTGACTGGGGAGGACATGGGTGGGATTGGGATGCTCCTGGTTGTGCAAAGTCCCTCACTCCTGTTGCTGATATGGCTCTTCCTCAGTGCAGGAAGGAATGGGAAGATCCCTCTCCACCCAGGGAAAACCTTGGTAGCCTCAGTGGGGACAGAGCTGGGGCAATGAGGGGCAGGACTGATCCCATCTGACAGAGGCAGCCATCCCCAAGACAAGAATCCAGCACTGTCCCATCACTGGGAACAGCCAGCTCCCCCACACCTCAGTGTCTCTCCCAGAGTCAGACCCCTGAGATTCCCCTTTTTTCAGGGGGATGCTGGATCTGCCCCAGTAAGGATCACAGAAAGTTGGACTGCTCCTGCTCCACACCACCCCACCACCCCCCCTTTCTCCTGGGTTCTCTCCTCTTCTACAGCTGATCTATAGATCCCATATAGATAACCCAGGGCACATCCCCACTCCCAGGAGCTCCTGCCACAGTTCTTCATCAATCAAACACTCAGGGAGGTGAAGCCACAGGCATCTTCACAAAGTCCCTTCTTAGGAATTTTGAGAGGGGAAAAATATGCCTGAAAACAGGGCCAGGACCCTCCTCTTTCTCATCTTCCCTGCATTTTAATGCCCCTGAGTCATTTCCATTCCTGGATGTTAAATTGTTCTTTTCTGCTTTCCTTTATTTCCCTGTTTCCTGCGAGGGGTTTGTTCCTGACCTGCCAGCACCAGTGGGACCCAGTCCAGGGAATGCTGAGGAGATGCCAGCAGGGACAAAGGTGAAGCCCAGCAAGATCCCAGGAGCCACCAGCCCCAGGGGACACAGCTCTGAATTTCCATAGCAAAGCCCCCTGTCGTTTTGCTGCCTTTGAGGAATTTTCTCTTTTTCCTGAGAAATTCGAAGTGCTAGGTGTGATTTCCTGCCCACCTGGCAGGGAACCCCCCGTGGCTCTGGGAGAGGGAGGCTCCAGCCCCTGCCCCGGAGCTCGGTGGGGACGTGGGGTGACACAGACACACCGGGCAAGTGTCACAGGCAGGTGGCCACCAGCAGCACCTCCTCACTGGCCACGTTTCTCCACTTGACCCTGGAGCACATCCAGGTGGATGGGTGGGTCTGTGCCCCCTCCCCAGGGCCGTGTGAGAGATCTGCACCCCAGTTTGGAGCCACCCCTTGCAAAAGGAGGGGGCAGAACCCCGCGGGGCAGGGGAATGCCAGACACCCCGGTCCCTGTTGCTCTGCAGGGATGAAAATAAGCACACACATCTGGGTCCCTGAGGAATTTCACATCTTGCTGGCTGTGAGGAAAACCTGACAGGGATGCAGCCCGGGCAAAATCAGCTCAGCCTCGTGTTCCCAAACACAGAATAAGTGAGAAATATCCATGGTGGAAGAGCAACCCTGGCCGAGGAGAGGCTGAGGAGAGAGAAAAGGGCTGCTCACTGCAGTGCCCAGTGATGACACCTTACAGGCAGGTTGTCCCCAGTGCAGGGATGGGCTGGGTGACACAAGAAAGGGGAAGGACAGCATTGAGCAGGGGTTGTTCTTCATCCCAGGATCCCAAAGGCAGCAGGAATTGTCACTGTCTTGCTGCTTCACCCACCTGCTGCCTGCTCCCTTGGGCTCCTACCAGTGCTGGGGCCTTCCAGGCACTCTGGTAATGAATTAGAGGGGCCTGGAGGCCACACAGAGTGGGACAGAGTGGGACAGAGCAGCTCTGCGTCACCTCTGGGGTCATTGCCAGCTGCATCCAAATGCCAGAGCCATGCTAGGAACTGTGTGGTGGTGAGAACACCAGGGAACAAGGTGGAGGTGACCTTGATGGCACTGAACACCCCCTGGCACCATGGCAGTGGGGTTGTCACCAGGGTGGTCACAGCTAACAGGGCTGGGTGGCTACAGGGCTCATTGCCTGGGGACACAAAATGCCTGGGAAACACCCCTGACCCTCTTGCCATGAGTTTTTGGGCTGCTGTTGATGATGGTTGGGAGAGAGGCTGGAGTGGCCTCGGGACAGGTGTGGAGAGGGCACAGCAAAGAGCATCCTCTGGCAGGTGCATGGAGGGAGCACAGATGGTGTAATGGAGGGGGTGGAGCAGCAGCTCCAAACCCGGCACTGCCTGGGAAAGATGGAGCAGGGATGGACTGGCAGATGTGGAGAGACAGGCTCCAGAGGGACCCATCATCAGCGCCTCTGATATCAGCAGGACAAACAGGCAGGGCCTCAGGAGCAGTTTGTCCAGGAGCAGGGAGAGGCTGCACGGCTCTGCCCACACTGGCACCGCCGTGCCTGGCTGAAATGCTCCTTCACAGAATCACAGAATGCCTTGGGTTGGAAGGGACCTTAAAGATCATCTTCCTTTGGTCCAGGGAACAGCCAGCCAGTGTGTCCTGAGCTCTCCTGTGTGTCCTGAGTGCTCCTTCCCACCTGTCCCTCCTCCCATGCTCAGCTGGGACAGACCCTCCCTGGCTGCCTGCTCACAGTGCTCTGTTCCTGGAGCTCCTCATCCTGGCCCTGGCCCTGTCCTGGCACAGATCCTGCCTCTAGCAGTGGGCAAAAGCCAAGGGGAAAAGTGGGAAGACCAGAACCTGAAAATCACAAAGTGGTTTGGGTTGGAAGGGACCTCTAAGGGTGACCCAATCCAATTCTCTGCCATGGGCAGGGACAGCTCCCACTATCCCAGGTTGCTCCAAGCTCCATCCAGCCTGGCCTGGAATACTTCCAGGGATGGGGCAGCCACAGTTTCTCTGGACAACCTGTGCCAGTGGTTTAACACCCTCATTGTAAAAATCTTCCTACTAAATCTCACCATTTCCTCTAAAATGCCGAGTACTGCCCTCTCCCATGGCAAGTTTCCACAAGCTCTGAAGGTCTCCTTGCTTACAGCAATGAGTTTGGGGCTGGCCCTAGGGCTGGCAGCCTGCAGCTCTGCCAGCTTCTTCCCCAAGCTGAGACCCTTCTGGGATCATGGGGACATGGGGACAGCCCCATGTGTGGCCTGCACAACACAACAGCAGTTCAGGATCCCACAGCCAGCTCCAGGCAAGCTCAGGGTTGGAACAGCAGCTAATTGGGACAAATTAGAGACCTTTGGCCAAGATGCTGGAGCAGTTTTTGCTGTTCTGGGGCTTAGAGCCAACTTGGAACCCCTGAGCCACATCGAGGCAGAGCCTGTGACACCTGGAAGCCTCCAATGGGAACATGGAGAAACCCGGGAACACCAACAAGGTGGTTCTTCTCTGCAGCCTTGTCTAGCAGTGTCCATCTCCCGGAGAAACCTCTATCCATGGCGGGGGTGAACCTTCCCCCTTCCAGCCCAACCAAGATTGGAAGATTTGGCTGGAATAAATGTCCTCCTTCTCAGCACAACCAAGGTGGGAAGGCTTGGTTGGGACAAATCTCCTTGCCAGCCCAGACGAGGTGGGAAGGTTTGGCTGGGGCAAATCTCCTCCTTCCCAGCCCAGCCAAGACAGGGAAGGTTTGGATGGGACAAATCTCCTCCTTTCCAGCACAGCCAAGGTGGAAAGGCTTGGTTGGAACAAATTTCCCCCTTCCCAGCCCAGCCGAGGTGGGAAGGTTTGGATGGGACAAATCTCCTCCTTTCCAGCACAGCCAAGGTGGAAAGGCTTGGTTGGAACAAATTTCCCCCTTCCCAGCCCAGCCAAGGTGGGAAGGTTTGGTTGGAATAAACGCCCCCCCTCCCAGCCCAGCCGAGGTGGGAAGGTTTGGTTGTCCACGGAGCGAATCCCTCCAAGCGGAGCCGCGTGTTTTATCCCGATGATACAATAGAAAATGCCTCTGAAGTCCCGGCCCTCTGGAGCATTTCCTTAGCTCTCTGGAATTTCCGTTTAGTCCTTCCTCTCCCAGGCTCTTACCGAAAACCGATGTCACCACACGGCTCTGGAGAGCAGCCAGCTCCCGGGGTCCCTTCCCAGGTCTCCCACCACCGTGCCGGGGATTTGCAAGGAGCGAGCTCCTGGAGGGCGTCAGCTCGTCGTGCCCCTTGATTAATCACCAAAGGCCACTCTGCCAATCAAGGAGAGATTTACAAGGCAGGCAGGAAGCTCTTGTTTTTACAGGAGTGCCTCAAACACACGCACACAGTAGGAAAAGCAAACATTCCAGGCATACCAAGGGATCCACGGGATAAAAATTCCACAAACAGCCCAGATTAAGATACTTGGCTGCACATGGAAACACTAAAACCTGGGCTCAAGGATTTAATTGTCTTATTTAGCAGCGAGCCCTGTGGAACAACCTGAGTGGCCTGGGAACAGCCACCCCGGGGGGCAGGCAGCGGGGTCAGTGGTGCTGCCCTCCCTACAATAAAGGTCAGGGCTGGCCCCCACCCCTCTCCCAGCTCCATATGGTCGCCAGAGCCTTGTGGCAGGGTTTAATGCGAGCTTTCCTTTGGAAAGGCTCAGCCCTGCTCCTGGGTGAGTCAGGCAGGGTCGCTCTGAATCAACGGAGTGCTGAATCCCAGCCCGGGGGAGCAGAGGGAGCCTCTGCTCCAGCTCCAGCCCCGAAACCCCCGGGCCCAGAGGGGTGCTCATCATGCTGTGTCCATACCTGTCAGCTCCCATCCTGCCCTGAAGGCTCTGGAGAGAGTGGGAACACTCCCATCTTCTCCAGTCCCATGTCCCAGCCCAGGAGAAGCCACAACTTTGCTGTCTGGCAGTGACATTCTGGTTTACAGATTTTACAGGGACCATGAGAAAGGCAGGAGGGAACTGATGTCCCTGGAAGTGTCCAAGGCCAGGCTGGATGGGGCTGTGGACAGCTTCTCCTGGGGGATGGTGTCCTGTCCCTGCAGGGTGAGAAAGCAAGAGGGCTCAGACATTGTTGTGAGCTGGAAATATCCTCCCTCTGAAAGGGTTGGGGGCTCCCAAATATCCTCCCTCTGAAAGGGTATAAAGGCTCCTGTCTCATCTTTCTGCAAACCACACAACAGAGAGTGGAATTGGACCTTACCTGTCCACTTCTGCTCCAAATCCAGCTGCCAGTGGCTTGTCCCAGCAGGATGCTCTGGCTTGCACTCATGGATGGTTTCTGGAAGAGCAGAGGGACTGGCAGGAAAATAAAACACCTGGTGAACGTGAGAGTTAAAGGGAAGCCTGTGCTTGAGATCACAGAATCATGGAATGGTTGGGATTAGAAGGGACCTTAAAGCCCATCCAGCTTCACCCCTTGCCATGGGCAGGGACACTTCCACTCTCCCAGGTTGCTCCAAGCCCCATCCAACCTGGCCTTGGACACTTCCAGGGATAGGGCAGACACAAGTTCCCCAGGCAACCTGTTCCTTATCCCAAACTGCAGCCCATGCTCGGGCATGAGTGGAGCTGCCTGCCCCAAAATCTCACCCCAGCCCCCCTCCTGCAGCCCAAACTCTCCCAAATTCCCCGTGGCTGTGGGGATGTTCCATGGGATACGATGTGGGATCATGGCTTGCATGACTGAGGGTTTGCATGGCAGCACATCACATCATTCCTGTGAGCAGCTCCTTGTGCTCCTCCTCTCTTTCCCCTGCTCATCACCAGCAGCAGTCAGGACCTTCCAACAGCCAGCTCATGGCTGGGACATGGATGCAGCCTTCAGGAGCTGGTTTTGTCCCCGTAAACATTGGCTTTTTCGTGGATGGTTTCAGCATTCTCTGAACACTGCCAGGGCTGTTTTGCGTGTGCAGCCCTTTCCCAAAAGCCAGCACTTTCCCTTTCCAGGGCTTTTCCAAGTGCTCTGAGGCTTCCAGCTTGGCAACTCCCATCTGAAGTCACTGGAGAGGCCATCCCAAGGGAGATGAGCACCGCACACCACCCAGGGACCAGGGATCCAGCAGCTGCTGGTGAAACAGCATAAAGAGCGGTGGGTCTGCAGGGAAGTGTTGTCAAGGATAATCCCTTGCTTGCACTGTAGAGGGCCAGGGATAAACTCCCTGGAGTGTGGGGATCAGGAGACCTGGTGTCAGGAGGGCCATTGCTGTCACCCAGCCCAGACGCGGGGCAGGCTGCAGGACTCTGTCTTCACACCAGGAGAATTGCCAAGGGCTCCCAGGTTCAGCGTGGAGATGCCTTTGGGCTCTTCCAGGAGACCTCCTGCACCAGGCTGCTCATCCTGGGCATCTTCTGCCCCTGTGGGCTCATCTCCTGGCTGGGAGGGCCCGGGAGTGGCAGGTGTGGAAATACTAAGGCAGGTGGAACTTCCCATCCTGTCCTCAGAACGGGGTTGGGAGACCTGCCCAGGCTGCTTCAGCTGCCCTCTGTCCTGCCTTGCCTTTCTTTACTTTGCCTTCCCATTCCTCCCCACCCCCTATCTTTCTTTCCCTTGTTTTCCACTCTCTTACCTTGCCATGTCTTCCCAGCCCTTCCCTTTCCCTTGTTTTCCCTCACCATGCCTTCACTTCCCATCCCTTGCTTTGCCTTCCCATCACTTCCTTTTCCTCCTCTTCTTTACCTTCCCATCCCTTCCTTTGCTTTTCTTCCCCTTCCCTTCCCTTCCCTTCCCTTCCCTTCCCTTCCCTTCCCTCCATCCAGGTTACCCACCCACCCTGCAGGCACAGCAGTTCCACCTGCACTCTTGTAAAATAAAGGGATGTAAAAGACAGATTAAGCCTATTTGTCTTTATATCACTAAAATCACCACCCATCACTTCCCAAATAAACTCCTCAGTGGAATTACTTTGTTATCCCAATAATTTGAAACACCAGGCTCTGGAACCCCACTGCTGTCACACAGAAGCTGCACTGAAGGTAGAGATGCTTTGAGCAATGCATAAATAATGAGCCAGCATTCATAATTATTTATGGAAATTCTCTGCTCTCGCCCTGTTGTAGGAGATGGGACAGATGTGATCCAGGTCTGTGCAGCCAGGAACTGGATTTTGGTTTGCGTGCATCAAATATCATCACTTTGAGTCACAACACGTCAGTGCTCTGAGCAAGATGCTCAGGGGCAGAATGAGGATGAAGTCATGGAGAGAACCAGCAGCTGCAAAAATACAGGGATTGGGAAACGCAGCCGACGTCAAACTGCTCTGGGAAGGCATGGCAGGAGTTACAACACAGACACTCGTTGTGGTTTTTTGGGGGAAAAAAGAAGGGGGGAACTTTTGCTGCACAGAAGGCAATAAAAGAAGGAAGTTTGCTCAGTCTGGTGGCATTGTTTTAATTAAAGTTTAATTTATTAATGTATTTGGTTATTGATGTTTCAGAGATTGTGAGTCTGCATATCAACACTGGAAGAGAGAACCAGCTCACGGAATTCCACGTTAGTTATCCTGTGTTTGGGATAAACTCTTCCAGCTGCACAGGTTACAGGGACTTGGATGTGCAGTGGTCACTCTCACCCCACGGACACAGTCCCCAGCTCACGAAAATCCAATCACAGGCGTTAAAAATCGTGGGGCAGCCCTAAAATCCTTCTCCTTGCACTGTCCCGGGAGGATGAGGAAGGGATCGGCGGGCGGCCCTGCAGCTCCTGCGTGGGGCTGCCGTGCCCTCTGCTGGGCTCCGCATCCAGCCTCAGCCTCCTTCCTTGGGGCCCGAATCCTGGCAATTAAACTGCTAAAACAGCCAGGAAGGTCGGTTAAATTAAAGCACACCCCCTCGGATTCCCTGCGGGACCTCCTGCTGGCAGAGCTGCCCCAAAACGCTTCAATCTGCCCCTTTTCCTCCCTGCTTTCCTTCAAACATCCCTTTTGCTCCTGAGGAAAACGCTGGAGCCAGCCTGGAGCGAGCAACTGGGAAGCAACAGGAAAAGCATTAAAAACCCCTTTTCCCACGGAAATTCGGGAATAAAACTCCTAAACACCGACTAATTTTTTTTCCAATTCAGGACCAGGCACTACTACAGGCTGGCTCAAGCTGCTGCAGGCATTTACCAGCCAGGCGACACCAATTTATCAGGAAAGTGTTACACACTGCCGGGCGAGCTGTTCCTTTAGGCCCCCTGGCCTGGGATGGGCTCCCAAAAGAGTTCCTTCTGGGTGATGCGGGGCACGCTGAGCGGCGGGGCCGTTCCGGGGGCTCCGGGAGCGAGCCCCGGGCGAGCCCCGCGGCGCCGCCCGCGCTGGAAGCCCCGGCTCGAGCCCCGCGGCCGCGCTCGGTCGCGCTTCGGCCGCGACAGCAGCGGGCCAGAGCCATGCGGAGAAGGAGGAATCACCGGCGGGAGCCCAGCGCGGCTCGGTGAGCGCCGGGGAAGGGATCCCGCAGCGGGGGCACGGAGAGGGAGGGCGGGAGACACGGGCGCCAGTGCCTGCTTTTCCTGGGATGCCGGGGGTTCTGCCCCCCGGAGCCCCGGGAAATGGCCAGCAAGTCCCACCCGCGGCGAGGTCCCCACCACAGCCCGACGACCGAGTCCCGGAGCTGGGAAAGCTGAGTCTGCGAGCGCCAAAGCTCCTGACCCTCCAGGGGGACAAAGCTCCCGACTCTTGGAGTAGGGAAAGCTCCTGACCCTGCGAGACGGCAAAACCTCCTGACTCTAGGAGAGGGCAGAGCTCCTGACGCAGCCGTGGCAGCGCTGGGGGACAGAAAGCGGGACGGGGCAGGAGCAGAATGGGCAGAAATAGCCCAAATTTTGTCCCGGGAGTGTTGCAGACCGCACGGCCGCATGGCTCCAGCCCGCCGGGCACGGGAGGGGCGGGGCGAGGCCGCTTGGGGGCGGGGCGTGTGGGGCTGTGGGCGGGGCCATCAGGGCTGTGGGAAGGGGCAGTCGGGGGCTGCGGGCAGGTCCATCAGGGATGTGGGCGGGGCGTGCCTAGCCGTAGGCGGGGCCATCAGGGTTGTGGGCTGGGTCATCAGGGCTGTGGGCGGAGTGTGTGTCTGTGGGCGGTCCATCAGGGCTGTGGGCGGGTGCGTGTGTGTCTGTGGGCGGGGCCGTGTGTCTGTGGGCGGTCCATCAGAACTGTGGGCGGGGCCGTGTGTGCCTGTGGGCGGTCCATCAGGGCTGTGGGCGGGGCCGTGTGTGTCTGTGGGCGGGGCCGTGTGTGTCTGTGGGCGGGGCCGTGTGGCCGCGGGCGGGGCGTGCCCGCCGTCGGCGGCGCGGGGCGGGGCCCGGCGCCGGAAGTGCGCGCGGTCCATGTACCAATGGCTGCTCGCGGTCCTCCGCGCCCTCCGCGACGCCGCCCGCCAGGCCCCGGCCCCGGCCCCGGCCCTCACCCTCAGCCCGGAGCCGCGCCCGGAGCCGCCACCCCGAAAGAAACCGGCCCCCAGGTCAGCCCTTCCCGCCGCGCCTGCTGCCCCGCCGCTCGGCCCGGCCGGTGTCCGCACGCCGCCGGGGCTCCGGTGCGGGTCTGTGAAAGCCCTGATCAGCCCCAGGTGTTCCCCGTAAGGCTGCCCGCAGGTGTGGAGCTGATTGCGGGGTGCAGACACCGCCGGTGAATGCCCGGTGCTGGCGGCTGTGGGTCCCAGGTGTTGCCGATAACCTCGGCGCGGGGAGCGGGGTGGGGTTGGAGCGGATGCCTTGGAGGAGCAGGGCACCCCCGCACGGGGCCGGGGCACGCCGGGGGTGTGCGGTGGATAAAAGCAGGCTGCCTGCCCTAGAGTTAACCATTTTGCTGCCGGCGAGGATGGCCGGAGCGCCTCCGTGCCTGCTGCTGTGTGGGATGTACGCCCCGTGTGCCCGCGGAGCCAGGCTGTGCTCCCCCCTCGTGTCCCACCCCACAGCGACACGCAGGAGGGAATGTCCCCGGAGGGAGCCGCCTGCTCCGCCCGTAGCTGCACTGAGAGCAGCCCAGAAGGAATTGGCTCCTGGGAGGGGGGGGAAATAAAAATAGGAACGTGCTTTGTGCTCTGTTCCCAAAGGAGACCTTTTTCCCGGACTTAGCGATGGTATCACCCGCTAAAAATCCTTGCGTTTAGGCTTGTGGGAAAGGGTGAGGCTGGTAATTGTTTCAAGGGTTTGCTCCCGAGCTGACTCAGCAGGAAGCTGCTGGGGTGGATGGATGTGAGCAGGACTGGCATTCCCACCTTGCATTTCCTGTTCTACCTCCGCTTTCCTTTGCAGCTCAGCGCAGTGACATGAACTTGGATGGCTTAGTGACCTCTGGAGTGCTTCTTTCCCGGAGGAAAGAGGGAAGCATTACATATTAAGGCATTTTTTGGTGATAGGAGCAAACGTAAAACACGAGGAGGCATTAACAGAAGGAGAAAAAGACGCCTGATCTGCTTTAGTGGGATGATCAGCTCTCTGGGAGATGATCCTGGGGAAATAGGAAAGCTCCCTTTGGAAGTTTGGGCCTGCTGGGAGCTGAATTGTGGTTTGAAAAACATTGTTCTGTCTGTTCTTCCCCCAGTGTTCTGTCACCTGTGGAAGATCCTGAGGAGATCCCTGCAAAGAG
This sequence comes from Pyrgilauda ruficollis, assembly GCF_017590135.1. NCBI lineage: Eukaryota > Metazoa > Chordata > Aves > Passeriformes > Passeridae > Pyrgilauda > Pyrgilauda ruficollis. The sequence continues at coordinate 4,660,772 of NW_024529821.1, forward strand.
GCCGAAAACAGGTATTGCCCCTCACAGAGAGGCTTAATACGCCTGATTTTCCTTGGGTTTGGGATTTTCCTTGGGGTTTGGGGGAGCTTTGGGGAGCTCTGGTTTTGGTACTTCAGTTTTGCTGCTGAAGCTGAGGGTTTCTGAGCCACTCTTGTGGCTGGAGGGGGTCTCATGGGGCCTGGGCCCATCGATGATGTGTCCCAGTGTTCATGGATGTGGCACTTGGGCACGTGGGGCAGTGGTGGCCTTGGCAGTGCTGTGGGAACAGTTGGACTTGATGCCCTTATAGGGTTTATCCAACCTTGATGATTGTGGGATTTTCCAACCAAGTGGAGGATGGGAGACCCTGGTCAGATGAAGGCAGGAAGAGAAGCAGGGAATGACTTTTTCCATCCTGGGAAGGCCATGTATTTGCACCAAGGATAAATCCTGTCTGGGGCAGGGCATGGCACATCCCAGTCTCTCTAGCACTGAGCCCTGCAGGGCAGCACAAAGAGCATTTTCAATCAAGGCTGCTGCTCTTCTGTGGGGGATGTGGAGCTTCCTAATTCCTGCTTGGTAGCAAGATCCCCAGTGATGGGGTGGGGTGCTGCTGGGCTGTTGCTGTGTAGTTGAAATGAGTTATCTGCTCCATGTGGGATCAGGGAGCAGGGCTTGGGTGTAAGCACAAGTCCCAACCCCTGTTTCCAGTCCCATTCTTTATGGCCTGGTGGTGTGGTTTTTCCAGAATGTGTCTCTGGGGCTAACAAGGAGCCTGAAGAGGTTTCTGTGGCTGCCAAGTTGTCACCTAAGGCAACAAGTAGAAGCCAGGAGACTAAAGAGAAAGATGACTTCTTCTCTGAGTCTGAAGATGAGGTGAGCAAGGCTTTTAATGGAATTCAGGGATCAGCTCCCACAATCCCTGCAGGTGTAAGAGCCTGTGTTACAGAAGTGGTGCCATCAGTGCCCCTGCCTTCTGCTGCAGCCCATGCAAAACCATGGGCTCTGAGTCAGAGCACAGCTGACTGAATTTCAGCAGGGGGAGGTGCTTGCTTGGATTCACATTCAGGTTATGCTCACTCTGGTGCTTGCTTTTATTTCAGGTTGTGTACATTTCTTCTGACTCTTCACTTGTAGCATCTGCAGAGGATGAGGACACAGCAGAACCTGGTAGGGCTGACAGCAAGTCCTTCACCTGTTCCTTTCTCCTGCTGCTCTGACTCTGGGCAGCTCTGCCTAGGTGGGGGGCTGGTTGCTGAAGGCAAAATGTCTGGGTAGCACCCAGGAATAGTGGAGTGTGAGCTGTTTCTTCCCTGCATCCTGGTATTGCTTCTGGATTGGAGGCAGGGTTGGGAACAGGCTCCCCAGGGAATGGGCACAGCCCCAAGGCTGCAGAGCTCCAGCAGCATTTGGACAATGCTCTCAGGGATGCACAGGGTGGGATGGTTGGGGTGTCTGTGCAGGGCCAGGGGCTGGACTGGATGATTCTGTGGATCCCTTCCAAGTGGGATATTCAGTGGTGTATCCCAAGATGCTTATGTGGTTGTGGATCCCAGATATTAACTGCCTTGGATGCAGTTCTAGTGTGTCCCACTGCTGGCTTGCCAGAAAGAAATTGTTGCAGATGCTGATTTTAGGTAGTAGAGCCTCAGAACCCTTTTGTATTAGGTGTAGGCTGGCAACATTCTGTAGTTGCCAATATGAAAATATCCTAAAGCAACATAGCACAAATAATATTAGAACGTGAAGGATAAAATGAGAGTAATTTATCTTTGGTGAAGCTCTTTGAACTCCTGTAACTCCTGTTTTCCTGACCAGTTGCTGATGGCTTGTGCTCTTCTCCCACAGACGAAATGCCTTGTGACACCAACCCGTGCTTGACTGAGGAAACACCATCCTCTCTTTGTAAGAGAGTTCCATATCTGAGGTAAAAATCCTTCTGGTTTTTTCACTTCTGCTTTGAAGGGTTTGTTGCCTTTCACTTTCATCCTTGAACTTCCTGTGTTGCCCAACATTTGTGTCCACAGAGCAACGTTTTTCCAGGGTGTTTTGGGGCTTCTCCTGGCTGCTCTACTGAGGGAGGTCTTCAGCTTTTTTCTTGCCTTTGACCAGTTTTAAACGTTCTCTTTAAATCCAGATAGTTGATGGACTCAGGGGATCAGAGAAAGATTAACAAATTTAGTCCTCTCACCTCCTGTGGTAGGAGGAAGTGTTGAACTTGGGAAGAGGCTGAGACCAGGAATGCAAACAGAAAAACCCACAACTGAAAAAAAATCCCCCAAAAACCCCAGAGAATTTCCACTTCCCCAGAGAATTCCATTGGGAAACCCTTTTATGTTTTTCCTCTGAGGGTGTTCAGCTACTGCCACCAGTCACCTGGAGAGATGTTGGAAAACCCTCCCCAGCATGGTCCTGGGCAGGCTGCAGTGCCTCCTTGAATCAGGAGGTGCTAATTAAAACCTAATTAATAAATCAGGAGCTTTGAATGGTCTCTTAATAGCATTTCTTGTGCCTTTGGTGTTTTCAGCCTGAGCAGGAATAACCACATCCGAGCTGCTCCGGAGAGCCCTGTCACACCCAGGCCCCCCATTAAGGAGCCAGGTCCCAACTCTCCAGGAGTCAGTGGCACCAGGAGGCCTTTGTGTGCTGCTGAAGAGGTAAAGTGGGGAGAAGGGAATTGTTTTGGGATGAAACAGCTGTGCATTTCCTGTATAGTTAGGATGAGACAAAAGGAAGGGCTGGGAATGCTTGCTGAAGTCTCTTTTTTCCTTCCCTTCTGCAAGGATGTTCAGCAAGCAGAAAATAAGAAATACAAAGAGCTCTTGAGTCTGTTCAAAGAAAAATATTCTGGAAGACTTACTTCTCCACGGTCAGCAAGACTTAACAAGTAATTATGAGCAAAATAACCTTTAACTTTCTGGTGGTGAGTTTGTTGTATGTGGAAGGGGAGGAGGATTGATCTTTCTCAGGGTTCTGGACAGAATCAAATGTAGTGGTTGAGTCTCTTTTGGAATAATGGAGATAGAAAATTTGACTCTTGTATGCTCACTATGCCTGGGCTGAAGTTGGCCAAACTTCTGTATGTAAACTCCTCAAAATGCCCTTTGCATCTTGCCGTGGAACCAGTGACAGCATGGTTCTGTTGGGGATTAAACAGCCTAATTTTACTTTATATATTTCTGTTGCTTTCGTTTAGCCGGTTGTGTACAAATAGCCGTGTCCTCTGCAGTGAATTGAGGTGCACTGGTAACAAATCACCTGTAAAAACTCTGTCCTTTTCTTCTGCTACACCAAAGAGTTCAAACCAAGGAACCAGGGATGACTGGGAGTCCCCTGAAAGAACAAAAACCCAGAGGTGCCTCTCCACCTGTGCCAGAAAGAACCAGTGAGTATCCCCAGGGCTGCTCCACTCTGTTGGTAGAAGTCCAGCCCAAACAGGGCATTTTCCTCATTACTGGCTAAACTGGGTTTGTGAGGGTTTTACTGAAGGGGAGGAACTGGTTTAAAATGGTATTTGAGAGCTGTGACTGTGGCAGTGCAGTTTGTAGCTGGATGTGACTCCACTGCACAGGAGAAGGTTGTAGTACCTGTTTTACCTGCTTTTTTTTGTACCAGGGGAGGGGGACTCTGTACCCTCAGAGCTGCACTTTAATCCCTTTTTAATGCTAGACAGGACTATTTCCATGAAAGCAGAGCTTTTAGAACAAGTAAACTATTACACATATGTTTAATATTGCCCCAGGGTTTTTTCCCCCATATTCATTACTTAAATACTTTTTCATCACTAATTCTTTTATATCTTGAACTTTGTGACATGATGATATGGGGATTGAAATGATTTCTGGGCAGGTGCCAGAGTTTGAACTTCTAAGTTGAAAATGCTGATGAAATGTCTGTGATGTCACCCAGAAACTGAGAGCTCTGTGCAGCTGCTGGAATGGGAAATCACCTCCCTGTTCTCATATTGCTGCTTTTCCTTGCAGGTGTCAAACATGGGGATGTTTTCAGCCCCCAGCTGCCTCAGAGAGGTGTCATGATCAGGTAAGAGTCTCTTCTAACCATGGCTCTTGTTTCTTTTGGCTCTGTCAGCCTCCAGAACACCAGTCCTGTTCAGTGTCTCAGTGCTGGGGGAGAATTGCTCACAGTTAGTTGTCCCTCAAATCCAGCTCCCCTCTCGCAGCTGGGCAGCTGTGGGATGTGCTGGGTGGTTTTTGGGAGAAGGAAGTAGGGGTGACAGCCCAGGTTGTCTTGGGTTTGCAGAATCTGGTTTTGCTCCCGAGTGTCTTTCTGCTGCATCATTAATGAGCTGACTTTGCATTTCCTGTGGATCCTGAGCAAAAGGAGTAGGGAGCTTGTAAAGCCTGGGGGGACTGAGGCAGTTTCTGAGGCTTGCAGGATGCCTTGGGTTGGAATAGACCAAAAAGGGAGCATTTCTGTCCCTCATCAGGGGCCAGTGGGCTCCATGGTGGCAGGATGGGAGTGCAGGAGTGAAGGGAAAGGAGCTTTTGGCTGCAGCTCCAGGGAGGGATTTTGGTGTGGCCCCTTGGTGCACTCCTCTTCCTCCCCTCAGAGTGCAGATGGGGGCAGAGAGGTTTGGTTGTGGAGGTGTGGTTTAGGGTGACTTTGTCCCTCTTGTCTTTCCCCCTTAGACACGAGCACTGTATTGAGCTGTGCATTTGTCCAGTTAAATTGTCACTGTCCCCTAAGCTCAAGGGAAGAGAGAAAATAACTGGTGGAGTGGCATTTGTCACCAGGAGATCACAAAGTACTTGACAGAGGAAGTGCTGGTTGCTTCTCTGTTTCCCAAAGATTAAAACTGAGGAAAAAATGGAATTGGGCACCTGATGGTGGAAGAAAGTTTGTGAAGCTTCCAGCTCTTCATCTATACTGGTCTGGCTGCTACAAAAGGAATGGGGAAGGAGACTGAGATGTTGTCATGTGTCAGAATCAGCCTTGAAAAAGCATTTCTTATGCAGAAGGCGAATTTTGGAGAATTTCATGGGGCAGTGTGGATATCCAGCTCACTTCTCTCCCTCTCCTGACAGCTATTACACACCACCAGAAGACTCTCGTGGACAGGGAAAACGAGAGAAACGAGCTGCTTCAGTGGTAAGCTTGAGTTAGTCACCACTTCACTTTGTTTTCTGAAAAATATAACTCACCTCTACTCAGAATTGAGATCCAAAATAAAATTTGAAGTGTGGAAATCACAAATACTTACCTTGATCTCAGCTTGATACCTGCATGTGGAGGCTTTGCTGGGGATGTTAATCCAAGCCCAAGGAAAGCCCTGCCTCTCTGGGCACAGTTGGAATGCAATCACCAATCAAATGTGACTTTGGGGATTGCTGCTGGGATGTGTTTACACAACCCCTTGCAGTTTCTTGCAGGATTCTCTGCCCTGTCCCCCAGCAAACCCCTTGTGCTTCTCTCTGACTTCTGTCCTTGTGCCTGGCAGGGCCAGCGTGAAGCTGAAGTCCCCCAAAGAAAGTTATTCCAGTTCCATGTGACACCTGTCCTGTCCAAAGACCTCTTTTTTGTGGACAGTGAGCCACTGCCATGCCTAGAAAAGCCAGGAGATGATCTGGCTCCACTGACAGAGGTACCTGTGCTCAGCAGCAAGCCAGTGCTGTGGCTGGTTCAGCAAAGGGCCTGCAAGGCTCCTTGCTCTGGCACTGGAGCTGCACTTGGAGGCCTTCTGGGGGGCTGTTCCACGAGCCCTTCCCCACTGAATCCTTTGTTCCAGGCCATGGAGAGTGAGGTCTCTGCTGCCTTTGACAGTGGTGAGCCTGAGGACATCCTGAGCAGGGCTTTCAAGCTCACTGTGACCCGTGAGGACATCTGCACCCTGCAGCCCCTGGGCTGGCTCAACGACAGGGTATGGGATTTGCACTTCCTGGGAAATCCCCCCTCCCTGGGCACAGGAGTCTTCCAGGAGCTCCACTGCAGAGCCCAGAAATAGCTGTACACTCCTTATTTTGGGTACTGTGTGGGCTGCTGTTTCTGGAAGCTTTCACTTGGATGATGCAGCTCCCAGGAGTCAGTCTGGGTTATTGGAGTGGGTGTGGGGGCTGTAACCAGCAGCACAAGTCCTCCAGTGTGAAATTCTGGGAGCAAAAGCTGCCAAGCTGGAGTTTTCTCAGCTCAAGGGTGGCCAGCAAAGACATGTTGCTGTCTTTTTAATTTCGTGTCTTATTTCACATCTCCCTTCGCCTCTCTCTGTTCCAGATCATGAATTTCTACATGGGTCTTCTGGTGGAAAGAAGCAAGAAGGAAGGATATCCAGCAGTCTATGCTTTTAATACCTTCTTTTATTCCAAGCTAAGCTCTACAAGCCACAAGGGAGTGAAGAAATGGACCAAAGGTGTGGATATCTTTGAGCACGATGTCATCTTGGTGCCTATTCACCTCAGAATTCACTGGACACTGCTGGTGAGTCAAACTGGCTTTTTATTTAGGGGATGGGGAGAGCAGAGCTAGAGGGCAAAGTCCTTTCATGTTTGGGGTGTGCTTTGTCTAAGTCACCTTTTAACCCCAGGTCGTAGACCTCCGAGAGAAAACCATCAAATACTTTGACTCCTTGGGACAGAAAGGAGACCACATTTGTAGAACTGTCTTGTGAGTAGCTGCTTTTTTTATCCCTTTTGGTTGTTTTTGAGGCCTTTTCCCCTCCCCACAGGAAGTGTTTCTGCCCTGTGCCTTGGTGCTCTTCACTTTGTACCTCTTTTGTTCTGGTCAGTGTTTTGAATCCTGCAGAGTGTCAGAGGTGCAAGTTTTCACATGTGCTGCACATCCTGACATGTCCTTGTCAGGAAAAACCCTTCATCCAGCAGCTTTGTAGGGTGAGAGAGCCCTACAGAGACAAATCCCAGAATCACTGAGGCTGGAAAAGCCCTCCAGGATCATTGAGTGCATCCCTTGACTGATCTTCACCTTGCCACCAGCCCAGAGCCCTGTGCAGAGCCTTCCTGTCCTCCACCACCCAGCTTGGTGTCACCTACAAGGGCACTGAGGGTGCCCAATCCCCTTGTCCAGGTCATGGATAAAGATATTATACAAGGCTGGGCCCCACACTGGGCCTTGGGGAGCCCTGCTCACAGCCTCTCACTGTGTCTCTAAGATAGGAATTTTCCCTCCCCATTCCTTAAATCCTCTGCTGTGAGGACCTCTGGCATTTCACTGTGATTTATCTTCCTGTCACCTTTCAACAGCTTTTTTTGTTGGTGTTGTTGTTGCCCTAAATCAGGGAGATGAAAAGTGATTTTTGTGTTGTTTTCTACAGAAAATACCTGGAAGAGGAAAGCAGGGAAAAAAGAAACATTGAATTGACTGCTTCTGAGTGGACCCTTCACAGCATGGGCACAGAGGTATGGGAGCAATGCCTGGATTTGGAATGGGAGCTAGAACTCCTTGTCACAGGGGATTTAACACTTCCCAGGCAAGCAGAGGAGGGAGATGATGTGCAGTTAACTGGGACTGTTCCTTGGGTTTGGGAGTGGTAAATGGATTATGGAAATAGGCTTTCAGGAGTAGGTGTGGGTAAAATGCGTGCTATGACCAGATTGCTGCTCGTTCAAGACAGATAAAAATTCTCCATGTTTTTGTATTCCTCAGGAAATCCCTCAACAAAATAATGGAAGTGACTGTGGAGTTTTTGTTTGCAAATTTGCCGATTTCATCTCCAGAGACAAACCCATCATCTTCACCCCGGTGAGAGGAGTGCAAACAGCTCCAGCCTTTCCCACACCCACACAAGAGTCAGGGAAGCTGCACAGCAGCTTGCTCCTCATGTCTGGTGTCTGCTTCTTGGGAAAGATCATGGATTCTTGGAATCCCAGGGTGGTTTGGGTTGGAATGGACCTTAAAGACCATCTCATTCCAACGCCAGGATGCTGCAGTCAGTGGTTTGGAATATCTGGCCTTTGTACCTCTTGGTGAAAGAGGTTTCCCCCTTGGAAAACTTCCCCCTGGTTATTTTCCAATGTGGTGGTCTTTAATAAATGTCCCTGTAAAGAAATGTGGGTGTTTGTTGGGTGGTTGTGTCACCATGGTGTGAAACCCACCTCATACCCAAATGGCAGGTGCTCAAAAGCAGCTTCCCACTCAAGAATTCCCTGGGTGTTAATGGAGATTTCCTGCCTCTTTCTCCCCTGGCTTCCTATGTGATGGATTTTTCCTGTTTCTTTTCAGGAACACATGCCTTATTTCCGCAGGAAGATGGTGTGGGAAATAATCCATCAGCAGCTGCTGGGTGACATGCACTGTTAGGAAAACACTGTTCTGTAAAAGAGTAGTATTTATTTCTTATTGTTTAGGTAAGATAAGATAAATATTAACTTATGTAAGAGCCTTATTGTATGGGAAGGTTACTTGTTAATAGAGTAATTTATTTTTTAATTGAAAACTGATCTGCTGTCTCTGTGTGGTTTCTAACTTGCTCCTCATCTCAAGAAGAACAGGGGCTGTCTCCTCCCCTGGTGGCTCTGGGGACATCCCTGTGCTGCTCTGCCCCAAAGACCCACAAGATCCATGCAGAGGGGCTTTGTCTGTCTTGGCTTTCACTGACTGGTTCAATCTGCCACAACTTCGGGGCAGATTCTCCAAAGGATGAACAATTCCAAAGACACTCGTGTTTTATCCTTGCAAATAATTAATCAGGGGTAATTAATCTTCCCTGAGGATGCAGAAGATCTGAGCATGAGGATGCAGCAGCTGGGAATGTTTGAGGTGTCCTTTCCTCCTTCCCTTTGGTTCCTCGTGTTTGGGGCTGCAGTTTTGACTGTCCCAGGTGCCACCAGAGGAGCATTCCCAGTGCTGGAGGGGTGGGAGAGAAGAGCCTGGCTCTGGGACTCATGAAGGAGCATTCCCTCGTTGTGGCACCTATCAGCATCCCAGGCAGCCCCATTTAGTGCCTTTCCCCACTGGATGTTCATCCAGGGATCTGCAGAGAGGGAGAGGTGGTGTTGTGATGGCAACACTTCCCAGGTCCCAGGGTAAAACTACACCTGGCAATGCCTACAACCCCCATCCAGCCCTTCCCTCCCTGGCAGCAGGGAATTGGGCACCAGGGAGGAACTCCCAGCCATGACCACCGCAAGGCACCCCAAAGAAAGAAAAGAGAGCAGGCTCAGGCTCTGGTTAGCTGGATATATTTCTCTTTTTTGTTGGTGTCTCAGGTTGGTTTTCACAGAACACTTTGCAGTAGAGGAAAACACGGATTCGCAGCCCACGGGAGCGGCGCTGGCACCGGCACCTCCGCTCCCATCCCTGCTCTGCCCGTCGGCTTTCACCGCTTCCATCCATCACTTGCATTTGCTTAAACCTTTTTTTTTATTGTGTTTGACTTTTTTATTTTTCCCTTTTTTTTTTTTTTTTTGTTCTTTTTAACCATTTCTCAAGCTTTCTCCGAAGGAACAGCCACTGGCTCTCGGCTTGCAGGAGACTACGGAAGAGCTCTGGGACACGGGGGATGGTTTCCTTCTTCCACCTCGCAGCTGACTTGGTCGAGATCATTTTTCCAACTCGGTTTTTTTTTATTACAAAAATAAAAAAATGCTCCAACTATCAGTTTTACAAGGCATACAAAAATCTCTAAAAGGGCAACACAAGCGCAAGGTGCTGAGGTACGAAAACCTGAGGTAGTTTTTCTCTGTGTGTGTGTGTGTGTTTTGGGAGGGTTATTTGGGTTATTTTTCATTTGAAGCCAATTTTGCTGGTTGGGTTTTCCAGCCCTGGGCTGACAACCTCTTGTAAATCTTATTTTTTTCACCCATTTCCCCCTCTTCTCCCTACAACAGGGATCTTTTCCCCAAAGATCCCAGTCCAAAGCGGGCAGGGCTGGTGCTGCCCATCATTTTCTAGGGATGTCAGTGCTGGGCAGTGATGGAGAGAGGACAGACAGACAGAAAGGGGGGACAGAACGGATGCAAACCCCACTTTTCGAGTCCAAAGCAAAGAGGAAAAGGTGTGTGAAGGAGAGGAACAATTCCTACACGAGGAATCCTCTTGGCTCCTACAGGCCCTGCTCTTCTCAAAGCCCTTCAGAAATTGCTTTTTAACACTTAGTACGTATTTTTTTCCCTGCTGGCGATCCTATAGCTCTGCTCTACGGTGCATTAGAGAACCAATGAACCAGCTCCTGCCATTAAACCTCTAGAAAAGCCTGCTTTTGCTAAAAACAAACAGCCCCCCCTCCCCCAAAAGTTTTTAAAAAGTGAGTTAAAAAATAAAATCTTACAAAACTTAAAAATCGGCGTTAGTTTCGTTACTGATATATTAATTCTAAATTAACGAGCGCCGCGGCCCCCCCAGGCCGGGCCAGCTCCTGCGGGGTGGAATGGGCAGGTTTGGGGAGAATTCCAAACTAAAAACCACCTCTCTCTGCCTGTGTTAGTTCCACTGACGGGGGAGCGGCGGGGAGGCGACGGAGTAAGGCGGAAGCTGCGGGATGGAGAGAGCCCCCCGTGCCCCGGCTCTGCGCTGCCGGGGGCTCGGCGCTCTTTGGTTTGTCCCCTGGCCTGCTGGGCTCCGGCGCTGGCGGCGGGGGTTACATTCGTCGGGCGGTGCTGGCGGGAGCCTCACTTGCTGTGCTGCGAGGCCGCGGCTCCCTGAGCGTGTTTGTGCTCCTGCTGCTTCACCTGCTGCACGATTTCCCTGATCTTGCGCTGGGCGGTCTGAGAAGGGGGCGAGAAACGGGGGTAGCCACACCAGAGCTGAGCCCCCACCAAGAACAACAGCACCACAACTCTAGAGATTTTAACACCAGGCCAAGCACCCAAGTGATTCTGTGATATGTGAGGAAGTGCTAAAGCAAGGGTTTGGCTTGTTCTTCCATCACTCAAGATTTTGGGGTGTCACCATGCCCTCGCAGTCATGAACCCAGCCTGGTTAGATGCACCCAGGTGGGAAGAAGGAGCCATTCCCACCCCGTGTCCAAGGCACAGATTTTGCCTGAATCGAGCCGATCTTTAATGTTAATGCAGCCAAAAACCTTTCAGTGCATCCTGGGTGCACAGAAACCACTCAGGGCAGCTCAGGGGACGCTGTGCATGGTGGCCTTCCTCACACTGGGAATGCTGGGGGAGCCATGGCCAAACCTTACCTGACTGGCAAAGAAATGCCCAATGATTTTGACGATGACCTCCTCGTTCTCGTCCGGGGTTTGGTCTCGCGGCACAATGACTTCTGCGCTCGTTAAGTTCTGCAGTTCGTTCACCTGAGCAAACGACAGAGATCCAGGTTTTGCTGGGGAACAGCCAAAATCCTCCACTGCTGGTGCCACCCCAGCTCTGAGCCATGGCACCAAGCTGCCGTGGCTTACACACTCTCCCCTTGGGATGGCTGCCATCCAAGAGCCACCGCCAGGACACGGGGCTGGGACCGAGACATCACTGATACCACAGAGCACCCGGCCAGAGGTGATGGGATGGACAGGGGATGGATAGGGGATGGAGAGGGGATGTCCAGCCCTCTATTCCCGGGGCAGGTGGAACCCCACACACCCCCACCTACCGTCTTGCCACCTTTGCCGATGACGCGGCCGGCGGCGAAGGAAGGCACCTTGATGTGTGCTTCAAGCTTCACTTCTTCTTTCGGGCTAAAGAAGTTTTCCTCTTTCAGCTTCCCAAATATTCGCCCCTGGGCCTGGAGAGGGCACAAAAAGGACATAGAGGTGGTGGGCAGCATCCTGGAGGAGGCCTGCTGTGCCCTTCATTCCCACAGGCAATGATGTGGTCCCAAAACCATAGTCCCAAACTGAGAAGCCCCCCTGGCACGGTGGGGACCAAAGGGATGCTCTCACCGTGCCCCTGCCCATGTCCCCAAGCCAGCCCCCACCCTGCGGCCCTCGCACCTTGAACTGAGCCTCAGGCGGCCCCGTGATGATCACCATGCGCTCGCTGGCCTCCGGACCTTCTGCCGGGGCGATCTGCGGAGGGACGGGGAAGGAGCGTGAGTGTGACCCCTCCTCGGGCAACACCTCCCCTCCGTGGGATGTGCCCCACACAGGGACACCCCGTGCAGAGCCACCTCCCTGCCCGAGCAGTGCTGACAATCAGACGCTCGCTGGCCTCCGGACCTTCTGCCGGGGCGATCTGCGGAGGGACGGGGAAGGAGCGTGAGTGTGACCCCTCCTCGGGCAACACCTCCCCTCCATGGGATGTGCCCCACACAGGGACCCCCCCGTGCAGAGCCACCTCCCTACCCGAGCAGTGCTGACAATCAGGATGCTGAAGGACGACGCCTCTACTCATTTGGGGAGCAAAACCATTCACCAAGGGCTCCCTTCTCTACCCTCAGCAGTGGGAAGGGGAAACTGAGGCACAAAGCCCTGACCCAGCCCCTCATTCCCGCTCACCTTGATGGAGGCGCCAGCAAACCGTGCCAGCTGCTTGATGTGCTGCCCCTTCTTCCCAATGATGGCCCCCACTGCCTGTGTTGGGATGAACAAGTTCACAACCTCCTGCTCCGGCAGCTGCAAAGGGCAAGGAAGAACCAGAGGGTCAGGGGAACAGCTGGAGCAGGGGGCTGCTTCCCCCTGCCAGCATTCCAGGCTTGAGGAGGTGCTGGGCTGGGTTGGAAAGGGTCAGGTTGGGTTTTGTTGAGTTGTGGTCCTGCCCTCCCACAAGGTGCCCAAGGGAAAACCTCATGGCAGGAGGTGCCAGGGCACTTTTAGGGAAGGGAAACTTACGGGGTGCTGATGGGGGAAGGCGCCAGCTGCGGGGGCTCCGTACAGACTCGACAGATAGGCTGAGGAGCCCTGTGGTGGGAGAGAAAATGAGGGGCAGTGGCATCAGTGATGTCCTCAAGCTGCCAGTCCCTTCCCAACACCCCCACTCCCACATGGGGAGTGTGTCACCACCAGGAGTGACACGAGGGACACAGTGAGCACCCCTCATCCCCTGACACCCCTCCAGGAGAGCACAGGCACATCCAAGGATGAGCTGCAGCCTGGATCCTGTGCCTATGGCACAGCACAAGGCTGCAATGGGGATGGGAGCTCCCAGCTAACCCCAGTCCCTCCCCACTGCTGTTTTTTTGGCTTTGTCCTGCTGATGTTTGTATCAGAAAAAAGATGTGGCCTCACCAGGGGGGTTGAAAAGGGCCACACAAAGCTTTGGGGTGAAGGACCTCACACCAAACACTGCCCTTCAGGAGACCTGTCCCACTCCTCTCCATCACACCCATGAATAATTCCCACAGCTATCTCCCAAAGGCTGTGGATACAGGCACAGCACCCTCCCTCCACAGGCTGAGAGTGACCAACCACGCCTCCTGGAGCCCTCCAGAGCCACCACATGCCCCCCACATCCTCCCAGGCACTCACCGTCCTCCTCCGCCCGCTCTGCTGCTGGCATTCCAGGGAAAGAAAACAGCACAGGTAAATTAACCCACAGCTCAGAATAAATTATTTAGGGACTAACAGAGGCAACCCATGGTGCCTGAGTGACCTGGGAAGGACCTTCTCCACCAGCACCTTGGCCATCCGGTTCTCCTGGCACTGCACCATCCCTGCCCAGGGGCTGTGAACAGCCGTGCCCAGGTTCCAGCACCCCAAGAACAAGGAGAACCCTCCCCTGTGAGCTGGGGTGGAGACTGGCTCCCCACACCACAGCCTCTGGGGTGCCAGGGCAGGGTGCAGCCTGATGGCAGTGCACGCACAGGGTGGGCTGCTTGTCCCCTGCACGCCCTGTGGCCACACCACGGGGCTCTGGTGGCCACCAAGACTCGACCCACAGGACACAACACAGTCCACACCATCACAGTCAGTGGTGGGACTGGGGTCAGGACTGAAGACCACCTACATGGTTTTTCCATGCTCTCTTCAGAGAGCAGCACCCCTGGGACACAGCCAGTCCTTAAACACTGGTGAAACCCAGCTCAGCACAACACAGGGATGCAGCTGATCTTCTCGGTGGCTGCCACCTTCATTCCCTGCCCTCTCCACTTTGCTGCTGTGATCAGCATCCCCCCAAAATGGCTGAGTCGGAGCTCCCCAGGAGGTGGCTCCTACAGCTACAGTGTCCACCCAAACCCAAGAGCTGCAGACACCAGGAACACCCACACTCACTGCAAAGGGGTGGTAGGGGGTGGCAGCTGCAGCCCCTCGGGCCCCTGGCGTGGACGGCAGCATGGACAGCCCTGTGGAGAAGATGCCCAAAGCACTGAGGTTCAGTCCTGGGATCAGGTTGGCCTGTTGCTGGGAAAGGAAAGACACGGATACAGGTGTGAAGGGTGGAGGAGTACTGGGCTTCTCAACAGAGGGATGGGCGAGGCCCAAGCCTTGCTGTAACACATTGACCTCCACTGTGAAGCTCTGGCCGCCGGCAGCGGGAGCAGGCAGGCGGGAGGGCTGAGCTTACGTTGACGGCCACCACGTCGCTCTCGTAGGCCTCGCGCAGCTTCTTCATGATCTCCACCTCGGCGCTGGAGCAGGCCTCCGTGCTGCCCTTCACCGTGATGGTGCGCTCGGGGTTGTAGATGGTCAGATCCTGCAAACTGCCCCACGGGGAAATCCAGAGACACGGTTACACTCCTTCTTCAAGCCAAGAAAAGCTCCAGGAAAACTCAAACCACAACTGAGGGCTCCCCCTGAGACAGTGTGAGAGCCAGGTGCCCTCGACCTGTCCGACACCCGGGATGAGGAACATCCACCCAGGATAGAGAATGCGCATGGGAGGACACAGCTGCTCTGTTTTTTAACTCCAGCACTGCTTGTACCATGTTGGACAGAATGGGATGGCCTGGTGTCCACCAGGACTTAAATGAATCATTAAACCATGGAATCATGGAACGGTTTGGGTTGGAAGGGATGTGAAAGCACACGACTTAAATGAATCATTAAACCATGGAATCATGGAACGGTTTGGGTTGGAAGGGACGTGAAAGCGCACCCAGTCCCACCCCCTGCCATGGGCAGGGACACCTCCCACTATCCCAGGTTGCTCCAAGCCCTGTCCAACCTGGCCTGCAACACTCCCAGGGATGGGGCAGTCACAGCTGCTCTGGGCAATCTACTGCAACACTCCCAGGGATGGGGCAGCCACAGCTGCTCTGGGCAATCTATCACCCTGACAGGGAACAACTCCTTCCCAATATCCCATCTAACCCTGCTGTCTGACCGTAGGAAGCCATGCCCCTTGGTCTGTCACAGGAACTTACGGGGAGATGGTGATCTTTGTGCCCGTGTCCTGCTCAATCTTCTTGAGGTTGCGGCCCTCCTTGCCAATCAACCTCCCCACCAGGCTGTTGTGTGCCAGGATTTTCAAGGGAATCTCTTCTGCTCTAAAATGGATTTAAAAAAATCAAATCTAAAGGTCCAGCTAGACAACACAGAAATTTCCAGCCACAAGCAGTAAGGATATGTTGGGAAGGAGAAGGACCACCGCCACCACGGCCCACCACGCTTTGGCTGAGCCAGGAGCACTCACGATTTCGTTTCATCAGCCTCCTTCTGCATGATATCCAGGATCATGCGGCACGCTTCCGAGCACCCCTCTGGCGTGGCGTGGATGGTGATGGGCTTCTCGGCAGCGCCGGCGTTCTCCTTGCGATGGATGTCAACCCTGCGGCGAAACAACCAGCAGAGAGGAGCCCTCAGATGGGCCTGGGGTCACACAGAGATTTTTGAGAGCACAGGAGCTGAGAAGAACTCATTTCAACACTTGCTCAAGCTTTGGGGTGAACCTGGGTCTCAGCTGCATCTACCATCACCTGGCTCACGCAAGCCCAGGCAGCGTTTGGTTTCGGGCGGTTTGGATCGGATTTGGACCGCGTTCGCCTGTAGGACCCGAGGTCCTGGAAGCTGAGGGGTGTCACAACATCAACCAGTGCATAGAGGGGGCAGAACAAATCCTCAACTGGACAAAGCCCTGAGCAACCTGGTCTATCCTCTCTGACGCCAGTCCCGCTTGGAGCAGGAGACCGGATTGGAGGCCCTGCCGACCTCCGCCTCTCTCCGCACAACACCCGAGGCTGTCCAGCGACCACGTCCTTCGGGACAGAGAGCACTTACCCGTGGGCAGCGTCTGTCACGACACGGAGGCACCCGGCAACAACAGCGCTGGTACTCACGCCCTTCCAGGGGAGACCAGAAGGCTCCCGTGCGCAGCGGCAGGGACCGTGCTCTACTCCTCTGGTCCTCCCTCAGCTCATGGCGGGAGGAGGCACGGCCTCCAGCTCGCTCCTCACGCTCAACCGTACCTGGCAAAGCCCTGAGAGAGAGGGAGAGAGGAAAGCAGGGTAGGAGACTCCCGCACCTCAACCACGCGCCTTGGACAACAGGGGGAAGAGCCTTTCTGTCTTCTCCGCGCGATCCACGCGCTCTTCCCACCGGAGGGTGATGCCGTGCGGCCATCCTGCCATCGGCCACCACCTTGGTGTCCCTGTCACTGCTGCAGCCAGGGCCAGATCTTCCGAGCAGATGTGGAAATGGCAGCTCAGTCCCTCTGGAATGCTGCCAGGGCTCAGCTCCGACACGGCGGGTCCCCTCCGGCCACGTCTCCCAGGTCCTGTCCTGACAGGATCATCCAGGGCGCTGCTGCACATGCCAGGCCAAGGGCTGCGGGGCAGAGTCACCACACAGTGCCACGCTGGGATGCTGCGGGGTCCAGCTGGGTTTGCACAGGTCAACTCTTGAAGAGCCAGCACTTTGGAACACAGATGGTGGAAGGGGAGCAGCTGGGAAAGCTTTCCCTGAGAGAAGGGCAGGGCCAACCCTGCTCCAAAGGGACCCCAGAGTGGTTCCATCCGAGCACTGAATAGGGAGGGAAGACAGTGTGATTCCCTTTCCAGGCTCCATCTCTCCAGATCTCCCGTGGCTTCAGTTGGTGCTCCAAGCCATGGAGCTCCCTCAGGCTGGCCTGGAGGGTCCAATCCCAGCACGTACAGGGACACTTGCTGCCACCCCTTCACTGGGGACAGGGTGAACACATCACAATGGCCACATGAGGTGATGACAGACCACGTTGATGCTCCCAAGGTAGGGGGAATTGATGAGGAATCCCAACAAACCCCACAGATGGGAGCCACGCAGCTCCTTGGACCCACAAGCAGCTGAGGCTGGTGGAGAGGAGAACACGGCTGAGCCTTGGTGCCAGAGAGGGACCAGGTGCCATGAAGTGCTGAATGGAGGCACCGAGGTGATGAGGACCTTGCACAAGCCTTGGAAAGGGGAACAAGCCAGGTTCCTGGCTGACCAACCCATCCCACGTCTGGATGTGTGGGCTCACTTGCCAGAGAGAAGAAGGGATGCCAGGAAGAGGCCACTGCTTTCAGGCACGTCCCACCCCAGAGAGCTGGAGAAGGGAGAGCTCTGCAGCTCCCAGCACATCCCAGTGCCACTGCTGAACTGCTCCTTCCAACAGGAGGATGGAGAAGGGGACTTTCAGTACCTTCACCCCATCACCAGGTGCTGCAGGGAGGGATGACCAGGGCTGGGGGAGACAGGGTTTGCCAATGGTGCAGCAGGAAAAGCTTCCAAGAGACCTTAGGATGGGCTGGGAATGCTTCAGGGGGTGGCTGCCATGAGGGACAGCCCTCTCCAGGTGGACAGTAGTGTGTGCCTGCAGGGTTATCCCGGTCCCATGGCTGCTGGGTAGCCATGATCCACTCCTCATGGAGTTCCAAGGGCTGTGGAAGGTCACCTGCTGGGGTGGGCTCTTGGTCTGCGTTTCTTCATGGAAAAAGATGGTTCAGCCTGGGGACAGTTTTTCCTCCTGGGGCTCAGAAACATCTTTGGGATCTCTGTGTGTGGAACCAGGGGTGATATCCAACATGACCAGAGGAATCCAGAAGCCAACATCGCTCTGGGGAGGAGCAGGGGCCAGGCAAAAGGATGCCACCCTCGGATCATCACCGGCGGATGAGGGTGGCCTGGGCAGGGACAGAGTGTGGGCTGACACCCAAAGTGAAGGACAGGGGCTCCTGTGACTGCCTGGGATGGATTCCTGAGGGTTCCCTTCACCCAAGCCTGAGCAGAGGTAGTGTCTCACTGCAGGCAGGGCAGGAGAGGGCAGAGCACTGAGCAGGACCTTCCTCCACGGCGCCGGCTCTTCGGGGCAGGCACACGGAGCCACCCCACAGGGAGGGACAATTCAGTGGCAGAAACTGCTCCAAGCAACAGCCTTTGGTTTCTTGGTCTGGAGAAACTGGCACCTTCCCACCTTCCTTGCTAGGCTCAGGGTTTGGAAAGGGCAAATTCCGTTCTTGGGTGGTGAGGACACAGCTACACCTGCTGCTCATCCCACCAGGACTCACCTGGAGAAGGGCTTGCAGCCAACCAGGATCTGCTCACAGCTACCAGGTGGCCACGCCCTGGGGCGAGCCAGGCTCCAAGAGCTCCTCTCCCTACTCCTCCTCTGCCCCCTTTCCGTACAAACCTCTTCCTGCCAACCCAGGCCAGGGTTTGGCTCATCTCTCTACCTCCAGCCACACTACTACCAAAGATTTGCCTCTAAAAACTCCTCTGAGAACTAGGATGCTCTGGGACAGGAGTCCTACGTGCCATGGGATCACCAGGTTCAGGATGATGAGCACAGGAGAAGACAGCTTGGGGTTAAACACAAACACACCTGGGCAGGAACAAACCATGCAGGAAAACCATGCAGAGAATGAGCGGTGAGATCAGGAGA
Organism: Pyrgilauda ruficollis; assembly: GCF_017590135.1. Classification (NCBI taxonomy): domain Eukaryota; kingdom Metazoa; phylum Chordata; class Aves; order Passeriformes; family Passeridae; genus Pyrgilauda; species Pyrgilauda ruficollis. Next base: position 4,679,380 of record NW_024529821.1, read on the forward strand.
ATAGCAACAAGAGAAACATGGAAAACTTTGGCAAGACAACCCCGCTTTTTGGGTTTTTTTCCTTTTTTAGTTCAAAAATAAACACATTAATAGCTAAAAAGGGCTTCAAACAGTTACAAAAGCCCATCCTTCTTGTGGCAGTGCTCCCACAGCGTCCCTTTCCCCTCAACAGCTCTAGCCCATATGGGATGCTGCAGGATGGGCAAATCCCAAGAACAAAGACCACTGCACTGAGGATTCACCTTTAGGATTTTATCCCCAGGCTTGCCATTTCTCCCTGAAGCCTCATCCCCAGCTGTTCCCATGAGGCTTTAGGAACTCATTCCAGGCCTTTTCCAGCGCACATCCCCCTCTTGCCGCACCCAGACCACCCTGGCCAGCAGGAATGGTTTAGCACCTGAGCTCTGCCACCACCCCCTGAAGGCTGCACCCCAAGAAACCAGCAGTGGCTGGCACTCCAAAGCCCCCCAGCGCAGGGAGAACCCCAGCTGGGACCTACAGCACCCTAGGGAAGGAAACAAAACCATCGGAAGTACTTACTTGGACTGGGTTTGCTTAGTAAGGTTCTTTATGGTCAAGCCCTCCTTTCCTATGATCGCACCAACAAACTGCGTGGGCACCAGCATCCGCAGTGGGAAATCGAGCTGTTTGGGCTGCGAGGAGCCCCCCGGGGAGGAGCCCCGCTCCCTGGAAGAGTGGCCCCCGCGGCGGGATCGCTGGGGGGGCGGAGGGGAGCTCACCTCTTCATCCGGGATGTAGGAAATCTTGAAGGAATAGTTCTCAAACTGGTGGTCGCTCAGCTTCTCTATTGCTCTGCAAGGTGGGGAGATGCAGGGGGTGGTGAGGGGCTCCCCGGGGACGGGTTCCCCTCCAGCACTCTCACCACACACAGAACATGGTTCCCACCTCGCATCTCCCTCCCTCCCTGCTCTGGAGAAGGTGGCCATGGGAAGCCAGAGCCCCACACTTTTCCCATGAGGAGCAAGCCCCATAGCCCGGTGGGACGTCATCCCCTTCCACGTGGGCCATGCCAAAGCTGGCACATGACTTTTCCCCCCAGCAGAGGAGGGATTGCAGCCCAGGGACCTGCCCTTCACCTGGGCAGTCCTTGCTTGGAGCTACCACGCAGCATGGGAATGGTCTCACAGGCTCTCTGGACATGGCAAAGGTGGCAGAGCGGCTCCGAGCCACCAGGGAGAAGGATGCAGCACGTGGTGCCCCCTCTGCTGGGAACCCCAACTCCCTTCCTGGCTGGATGAGGCTGGGAGGCAGCACCTGGACTCCTCATCCCCCAAGCCCCTCCTCAGCTGTGATATTTGGCCACGCTGGCATCTGCCATGACCCTGCCTGGCTTCAGCTTTCCCTGCTCCTACCACATCCCACTGCTGCTGCTGACAGATCACAAGCAGCTCCTTGCCAGGCCTGAATTCCACATCCTCTGAGGGCTTCTGCAGTTTCACCATCCTTTTCCTAAGTCCAAAAAAGCCTCTTATCTCAAAGCACTGAGCACTGCTGTGTTGGGGAAACTCTTTACCTTTATTGCCACACCTCCCAAGACCACGGTGGGATTTTTGGGGCTGTCCTGTGCAAGACCAGGATTTGGACTCAGTGATCATTTTCAGCTCAGGGGACTCCATGATTCTAAGACACTCACGCCATGTTTATCTGTGGTCCACAGCACATCCAGCTGAGGCTGGAGGCACCAGAAGGATTCTCCTCTGCCCTCCTGGACCAGCAGATCACTGTCCCCATCTCTGTCCTCACTTACCCAACACCATGATGGGTTAACTCAGATGGGAAGCTGGTAGAACATCCATCAGCAAATGGACTCACAAAAGCTCTTTGGGGCCTGGGATCTGCTCTTGACCATACAAAAAACACCCTGGCCACTAATAATAATAAGCTCACTACTCACTGGCCGGTCTCCAGCACAGGGCTGAGGCCTCTACAAGACTGGAACAAAACGTTTTGTTTGGAACCATGCTTCCACTTCTGAAATAACCCCTAATCTGTACTACCCCATCTCCCGTGCCAGGGGAGAAGGCAGAGGACAGCCCAGTGGTGGGACAGCTTGGAGAAGCCTGGAAGATACCTGGGATCCCCTGGGAAAGCTGGTGTGGTGTGAAATCAAGGGCAAACCAAAACAAACCCCACTCACACTTTTGCCTCTTCCTTCGTGGCGTAGGTCACGTTGACAACGGCAGTTTCTGTGTCTGTGTTCACTGCGGGGAGCAAGAGAGGCAGAGTTGGAGCAGGGATGGCAGAGGTGTCACTGCTGCTCTCAGCATGCCCCAGGGCAGGGGATACAGCTGGGATGGGGGGGGGAGATGCCTGTCTCGTGGCACACCTGGGCACCCTGTGTTTTCCCCCAGCACAAGGACTGGGCTGGATCCGAGGCTGGATCCAAGCAGAATGCAAGGCTGGACATCCCCGACCCACCAGTGGGTCCCAAGCTACGCTCAGCTCATTTTTGCTTGCAGGGATAATAGTTTTTTCAATTTTTCAGGGACCAGGAGCACTCCTGGGAATGGTGGATGGACGGCTCATATCATCCCATCACCGGAAAGGGGGCCCCACCTCCACCAGCAGGATTTCTGTCCAAAACCCATTTCAGACCAGTGCTGCCAGTCTGGTTATCCAACTAGGTTCCAGCCCAGTGGGCTTCCTGCAGCCTGGGTGGAGCTGGGGAGCAGCACTGGGAATTTTGCAGGGATGAGGACCACGCTGGACCATCTTACCTTGCTCTACATTCTCCACAGTGCCATACTGAGCTAAGAGGCCATCCAGCACCTGGGGACAGAGCAGCAAACCGGGCAGGTGAGGCCCCAAGCAGGCAGGGCAGGGGCCCACTCCACCCACAAACACCCTGCAGCACCACCCACCTGCATCCCATCGTCCCAAAGCTGACCCAGCACCCACAGCCGGCCCACAGCCCTGCTGCCCAAAAGCAGGCAGGAGCTGGAGCCCAGCTCAGGCTCCCTCCTGCATTACTGGGAAGTTAAAGGGTGGCCCACGTGCAGACCACGTGCTCGTGCTGCTGGAGAAGGAGATGAACGGGAAGTTTTTGGGATCAGCCACTTCTTACCTCCCACTGTAGGTGGGGAGGGATGTTTCGGATCTGGATCTTCCTGCTCCTGCAAAGACAAAGCCCTGGGTGAGGGTCTGCAGGCACCTCACAGCAGAGGGAAAAGCCTCTGGGAATCAGACAGCAGCTGTTGGCAGCTTCCCAAAGCATCCCGCTTCTCCACACCGAGCCAGGGCAGCTCATCCCCAGGGAAAGCCATTTCTCCTGGCTGTGCCCTGGTCACCACTGGGTGAAGCTCTCTCTGGAATGCTCCCTCCTCATGCTGGCTGTCAGGTTTCCAAGGAAACCTCCTGAAAGGAGCCTCTGCAGAGTCATGACCGCACAGGGATGCACAGACAGCCCTGCCCACGCTGCTCTGGGCCGGGAACAGGACCCCAGCCTGCCAGGGCCAGGCTGCCAAACCTTGAGGGGAACTCTCCAAAAGTACATCCAGCTGAGGCTCACCACTTCCCAGCAACGTGGGGCTGCTTTCCTTAGGGAAACCCAAATAAATATCCTTGTAAGCCCGAGCCTGGAGATGGCCAACACTCCCAGCCTTGTCCAGTGGCACTTCCAAACTCACATGACAACATGGCTCACTCCCAGCCTGGTTGTTGCTCCATTCCCAACCAGACATGGTTTCATTCCCAGCCTTGCTATGGTTGCATTCCCAAACTGTGGTTGCATTCCCAAGCTGGCCATGGCTTCGTTCCCCACCTGGCTGTGGCTGCACAGGAAGCCCTGCCAAGGCTTCCCAGGGCTAAGAGCCCCCAGACATCTCCCCAGCTGGCTGTGAGATGTGCTTGGGCAGTGACAAGTTGTGACACAGCCCAATCCATGGAGGATCCAGCCGAGCCATGAGCCACGAGCCACCCTGCTGCTGGAAGGTAGGAAAATCATAAAGAAAGGCTTCATAAAGCCAAGCCTGCTCTCCTTGCCAGGCCAGCCCTTTGCAAGTTCCCATGTGAAACAGTCCTAGTGAGAGCAGTTCATTAGCATAACAATCTATTTAGGTGAAACACAACTAACACCTGTATAAACTGTTTTTAGACTGTTAGACAGAAAAATGAAAACTACCTATCAATACAGGGTAACAACTTGTTACTAACCAATAAAGTAATTGGCAAGAAAACTACTGACCAACTGGAGTCACACACAAAGTCTGTAAAACTGTATAAAAACACGCTATGTGAATTAAGAATGGCCTTTTTCCACCATAAAGAAAATGGAGTCTCACATTATTTATTCCAATACCAGCCAGATCAGCATTCCCAATCCTGCCTGGAGTCAGTCAGCTCTGCCCAATGTTCTCAGCAGGTCCAGCTGCAGGGCCCTGAGCAGAGCACAGCTGGACCACCCCTCCCAACACCAGGGAAGGCCCTCCTGACCAAGCCACCCCCCTGCACACAGAGCCAGGTTCCAGGAGCTGAGCAGCTGCTGCAAGCTGGTTTTGGGAAGTTTGCCTTTTCCCTGGGATGAGTTCAAGGAGGATGCTTGGAAGGACAGGTCCCACCAGCCTGAGAGCTCCATGGGGACACAGAGGCAGCTGCAGCTGATGGCCACCAATGCCCAGGGAATTTGGGCCAAATCCTGCAGGACAAGGAGGCAGGAGGAGATGGAAGAAGACACCAATAACCTGATCCCACCAGGAATCTTCAACCATTGAGAAACAAGACCTTCCAACTCTGGTCCCTGCTCTCACAACTCATGGCACAGACAAACCCTGAGCCCCTGACAACAATTTTGGCAGATAAAGAGTTCCTTGGGTAGTCTGGGGCCAGACACCGGGGCAAGCAAGGAAAAGGCAGGGAAAAGGATGTTTTCTGAGATGTGGGCTGTCAGGGCAGGACAAACCCCACAGCTCACCCTGAGCAGGACCATGGACAAGCAGGTGAAACCACCAGGGAGCCAGGTGCCTCCTGGGGCTGCTCAGCCACGGTCAGTGGGACAACAAACCCTGTGCTGGCATCCAGTGAGCAGGTGTGCTCAGGAAAAGGCTCCTGTCCCCAGCTGCCACCAGGGCGTTCACAGCTGGGAACCCCAGAATCCCTGCGAGGGGAGGAGCAGGATTTGTCCTATCCCAGCCCCAGCCATGCCCACCCAGGCCAGGAAGGAGGCAGGAAGGAGGACCTGGCCCAAGGGAGACCCTGGCAATGATAATCCTGCTCTGCTCACCTGAACAGAGCCTGAACCCTTCTCCTGCCACTGTCACCTGTCCGTGGCCAACGCTGTTCCCAGTACAAACATCCCACGGGGACCACTCCAGAAAATGGGATATGTTTCATGGTTAAAACCCACCAGCATTTCCCAGAGGGTCTATTTTAAGATGCCCAGGTCCTGCCTGGATACTCAGCTCCCAGGAGACTGCTCCTGCCTGCTCCACGAGACACATCTCACTCCTGAGCTGATGGGTGCCAGGCCAGAGAGCCTGAACAAATCCCAGCCAGTCCCAAACCACGGGAGAGAGCTGGACACGCTGGCCAGGCACCCCCACCACTTCCCAGAGCCAAACCCCGGGGGGCACCTTCATCCCAAGGTGCCACTGCTCAGCTCCAGGCCAAAGCAGCACCACAGCCACCCTCCTCTCCCAGTGTGGGACGCCTGGGATGCCCCAGGCTGGACCACAGAGGAGCCCCTCTCCTTTTGGGTTCATTTGGCTCAGCCCACCTGTCACCAAAGCCCAGGGGACACAGGGCACTTGGAAGGGGCACATCCAAGAGAAACCAGCACAGCAGCTGGACACGGTCCCTTTGCCACTCCTGGAAAAGCCCTGCCTTGAATTTAATTGCTCCAGAGCCATCATTTCCCTACTCCTCTGCCAAGGGAGATGCCAGAGCAGCCCTGGTCTCCCCAGGTGCTCCCTCACCCTCCTGGCCCACCTCCCAAAACACCCAAACAGAAAGATCACAGCAGGCGCCACATAACCCCACTTCCCAACGGGACACAACAGCATATTCCCACTTCCAACATCCATCCAAACCAGTGCAGAGCATCTAAAGACACCCAAAGGGCACCCAGCTCCCATGGGCAGGACTCCCAGCAGCTCAACATCACCACTCAGCATTTAAGATAAGGTTACTTATGTTAAATACTCCATTACTCCTACTGGGTGTGCTTATGGCTCTTGTAATTCCACACCTGGCTGAAGCAGTGCTGGACCACACACAGCCATCAGTGATGGAGCCAAGGATGTACATCTGGAGCCATGACAGATGGATGAGTTATCCCCAGGGGCATGGGAATAATTCATCCATTCCCAACACCACTGCCAGGAAAACTTCATGGCAGAAACCCCCTTTATTTTGATTTTTGTTTTTCTTTTAGTTTCATTTTCCCAAACCCCAGGGATTGACTCCAGGGCACACACAGAACACCAGCACAGGAGCTCATCATGGCCACGTTTCACCCACCCTGTTTCGTAGCAGACCGGTGGGAATTTAAGGAATGAAATAAATCCTAATAAGCAGATGGGGGAAAAACACTCAGCTGTGTGATGCAGCTGGCCCTGCTGTAGTGAGTGCCCTCAGATAACCTGGAGAGCTGCATCCCTCTGGCTCTTCCCTACCTCCACACACCCACCTCGCTGCCTCAGCAGCTTCAAGGGCTGAAGAAACCAGGCTCAGCTGCTTCTTTCCCTTCTAAACTGATCCCAAACTAGTCCTGCTCACCAGCAGCTCGAGGAGGAAGCAGCTCCTCCACCCCGGAGCAGGGTTTGGGGGCCGGAGCTGCCGGCAGCACAGGGAGGATCCAGCAGGGAGTGAGGAGGTGAAGTGGGCTCATGAAACAATCCAGGATGGAGCTGTGCGTCCTCTCATGCATCCATCAGAGCAGAATCATGGGGAACCAACACAATCCTGCAGGGAAAGGGGATGGAAAACCCCCAGCCATCCACGTCCTGCCAGCATCACCACTGCCAGGCACCTGCTACCTGCACTCACTGAAATCATGCAGTACAACGGAAAGCCTTAAAACTGGGGCTTTATTCCCCAGAATCAGGAGGATTGAGGGGGTTTTGGCACAATCCCCCGCTTTTCCAGCATGGCTTCCAGGGAAACAGTGGGTAACAACCCCCTCAAAATCCTGGGACACAGAAGGACAAGCATAAAAATTTCACAAAGTTGTGAAATGAGAATGAGCCACCAACTCCCTGCCCAACATCCACGAGCCCTTCCTGGATTTTCCCTGCTGGCCCCATGGATCACCCACCCATCCCTTAGTCAAGGTGAAGCTCCAGAGGGATTTTGTCCCCCACAAGAATTTGGGAACTAGAAACAAGCTGGCTTCAATATAAGCTCTATAATATAATAATAAAACTTCAACAAAACAATCCAATAATAAAATAGTATTGTGATATAATGCTATATAGTAATATCATACAATAATATAGAAAAACAATATATAATGGTATATAATTAATACAGTGGAATATGAGGGATGGTTTCAGCAGTCTCTGTTCTAAAAAACACAGATTTTTTTCCTACTCATGCTCTGTAATATCTTACTATAATAAAGCTTAAAGGGATTTTATCACCTTCCACCTTGGATCAATGCTGAGGGCAGAGAAAACACGCTCTGCCACCTCCTGTTTTCCATAAAAATCAATTTTCAAGAGAACTGGGGGGAAAAAAAGCAAAGGGAAAACACGCTGAAAACCCAGTGGGGGCTCTGCCTGCTTTATGAGATGTTTGTCCCAGGCAAGAAAACATCTCCAAAAAAATTACTCCCACCATCGGACAGGGACCAAACTCTGTCCCAGGCGAATTTTCCAGCCCCAGCAGCTCGGAGCCTGATCCAGCCACAGCCCCCTGAGCGGGCAGGGAAGGAAGTGGCTGCTGGATTTGTGACTGCCCGTTATTCCATCTGTTTTCTGGGTTTACTGGGGCTGTGCTGGAGGAGTTTTGCTGTCGCCCAAGCCCACCCAGCAGCGGATCCTGCGGAGCAGCAGCTCCGTGAGCATTCAGAGAGCTGCCCCAGTTTCCACCAGTTGCCAGGAGCGTGGAGGCTGCGGCTGCTCCAGTTCCCCTCCCGGCCCGGGGGCTTTGCTCTTAAGGAATTAAAATCCCTGGCTGGAAAAGGGCCGGGCAGCAGCGGAGCTCCGGGCCCGAGGATGGATCAACAATGGGATGGAGGGAAGCGCGGCCCATCTGTCACCGGCCCCGCAGATTAAGGGGGAAACAAAAGAGGGTGGGGAGGAGGAAGGGGGAAAGGAGAAGGTACAAAAAAGGAGGGGGAAAAAAAAGGAGAGGGGGTAAAAATGACGGGAAAATAGATAAATGGGAGGGGTGAGGGGTAGAAAGAAAGGGGGAAAGAAAAAAGGGAAGGAAGGAAGGAAGGAAGGAAGGAAGGAAGGAAGGAAGGAAGGAAGGAAGGAAGTTAAAAGATAAGGGGGAAAGAAGGAGGAAAGGAAGGTGGGGGAAAAGGGGAAAGGGAGGGGAAAAGAAGGGGGAAAAGAAGAGGGGAAAAGGAGAGAGGGGAAAGGTGAGGGAGAAAAGAAGATGGGAGAAAGGAAAGGGGAAAATAAGAGGGAGAAAGAAAGGGGGGGAAGAAAAAAGTGGGGGGAAAGAAAGAAAGAGGGAAAGAGAAGATGGGGTGAAAAGAGGGAATGAAGGGGAAAAGAAGAAGGAAAAGAAGGAAAGGGGATAAAGATAAGGGGAAAAGAAAGAGGAAAGGAAGGTGGGGAAAAGGGGGAAGGGAGGGAAAAAGAAGGGGGAAAAGAAGACTGGAAAAGGAGAGAGGAGAAAGGGAGAGAGGGGAAAAAAGGGGGAAATGAAAGGGGAAAAGAAGAGGGAGGAAAGAAGAAGGGGAAAAGAAGAAGGGAGAAAGAAGAGGGGGAGAAGAGGGGGAAGAAGGAAAGGGGAAAAGAAGAGAGAAAAAGTAAAGGGGGGAAGAAAAAACAGGAAAAAGAAAGGGGAAAAGAAGGTGGGGGAATGAAGGGGGAAAGAAGGTGGAAAAGAAGAAGGGGAAAAGAAAGGCAAAGAAGAAGGAAAAAAGAAGGGGGAAAAGAAGAGGGAGAAAAGAAAGCTGGCGGAAAGAAGAGGGGAGGAAGAAACAGGAAGAAATTAATGGGGGGAAAGAAGGAGGAAAGAAAGAGGTGGGAACAAAAGGGGGGAAAATGGGAGGAAAAAGAAGGGCGGAAAAAGAAACCAGGGAAAGGAAATGGGGGAAGAAAACAGGGGAAAGAAAGGATAAAATATTAATGGAAACAAAGACCCACATGGAAAAGAATCTAAAGAAAACCAAAACTCAAACACCACCAACTCCCAGTTCACCCACACCTGCAAATTAAAATAAAATAAAATAAAATAAAATAAAATAAAATAAAATAAAATAAAATGCACTGGCGCCACCCCTGTCCAGAGCCAGCACTGGAGTCTGGGAAAGGATCAGTTCCAAGGGGATTCTCCTGGCCAGCTCCATTGTGAACAGCATCCCAGACCTATGGGAAACTGGGCACACATCCAGTGGGCAGCAGGAGGGGGGTTTCCCATCCTGGATGTGACCAACATTGCCCTGGCAACTTCCTACGTATGTCTATATATAAATATATATATAAAAATTCACTTTTTGTACATAAATATGTCTTATAAAACTTTATGTACTACATAGGAATATTTTGTGTATTTTATGCAATTTAATATCTTTATATAAATGTTTTATATACACACACATAAATATAGAATCATGGAATAGTTTAGGTTTGAACTCTAGTGCTCATCTAGTCCATATATCTCATAGAAAAAACATGTATCAGAAGTATATTTTTATACTTATAAAATATATACATAAGTACCTTTTATATAGTGTCTTTATACATGTAATATCTTTTATTTATATCTACATAAAAGATAACAAATACTTTAAACACACCAGCACACATTATTCATTTGTATCAACATGTAACACATTAAAAGTTTTTAAATGTATCTATTTAAGGATACAGGACCAGGTCTGAGAGCAGCCCCACTCCTAGCGCCCCAAATTCAATTTTCTGCTCCCTGTGAGCATTTCCAGACACACGTGGGGAGGTTCCCAGGGCTTTTCCTGCCGAAGCAACGGGAATTCCTCTCTGCTAATTAAGCAGCTCACTAACGACGAGCAATTATTGATAAGGAAATCAAAGATGGGGTGTCCGGAGGAAGAACAAAGGGCCTGGATGTTCATCCCAAGATTTAACATCACCAAAATTTCTGGGTTGAAAAACACGGGGAAATAAGTAAAATAACCAATAAAGCAAAACCACGCAGAAATGAGAATTGAATTGATGCTCAAAAGAGAATTATTTAAGGGTAATTCTTTCTGAAACAGGAGAAAGTGCCATAAAATCACCCCCAGCAAAGCCACTCGGGCAGGCACCGGCACCTCTCCCCTTCCAGCCACCCTGATCTGGGACAAAACCACCCGAGTTTTAGACACAATGAGGTATTTGTACATAACCATTTAATTTTACAGTGATTTCCAGGCTCCCCTCACTGCTCTTCACATCTCCCTCATGCTTTCCTTTCTCATTTCTGACAATTACGGCACAAGCAGAAATTAAAAGGCACCTTCACAACCAAAACCCCCCAAATTTGACTGGTTTGGGGACAACAACTGGAGCTCTGCTACTTTTTTAAATTCCTCATATTAATACAATTCTTGTATACAAGTCTGCCCCGGGTTAGCTGAGTTTTACTTCCCTTTTTTTCACATTTTTATTTTTCTAAAATGCTCTTTCTTTATATAACTTTGTATGTTTTTTCTTTTCTATCTTTCTTTTCCATTAACATGATTTTTAAAGATTTTAGGAAGAATACACAACCAATCTTTAAGGGGGAAGATGCTGCTGGTTCCCCTACAGCCACGCTCCAAAAGCAAAATACTCTTGGAGTGGGATTGCTCCGAGCAAATAAAAAAAGTATTCCCTACTCCTGCTGAGTTTGAAATAAATTTTTAAAGAATTTAAAAATTATAAGTGTTGATTAAAATATAAAGTGATTTCTTTTTCTTTAATTCCCCAAGGCACAATCCAACACATACAAGGGAAAACAAAAAATTGTGAGGCTGTTGGATACTTCCTAAGCCCAGACCATTGGGATGGCAGCAGAAGGGCTGATTTCAAACCCGTGGGAGGTGAATCGATGGGCTGGGCAGGATTCAGGCTCCTTCCCACCACTGTCACATTTAATTCCTGCCTTCGGAGAAACAGAAACAACCCCTCTGCCAGCAGCACCCCTCGAGGAATTCCCTTCCCAACTTCCCGTGGCCAGATGTCCCAGGGGTTTTCCAGCCAGCTCCTTATCCAAATGTATTTATATGTATACAAATCTATTGATGGCATAGCTCTGTATTAGAGCTATGTAAAAATTTTTAATGTAAATGTAAAAAATGTAAAAATTAAGCATTCCAGGTGAAGTCGGGCACGGAGGGAAGCATCGGCACCTCCTCACATCCCCGTGACGCAGGAATGCCGAGGGATGAGAGCCAACCCAGCTCGGGTTCTCCAAGCCAATAACCCCAAATTCATTTCAGCAACGGGGGGATTTTTACCATTTCACTCCCTGAAATCCCAGCGTCTCTCCAGGACTCAACCACCACCATAAAAATTGGATTTTCTACAAATTTAAAGAGGGAGGGGGGGAATAAACACGACCACGTGAGGCTCCGTCCCCTGCCAAAAGTCACATTACAAAAATAAAATCTATAATCTACCGAGTCAAGGCACAGCCCCCCCAAACTGGAGATATTAATATAAATTAACAGGGCAGATTTTTTTGAGCCGGGCATAAAAAGACACCGGCTTAAATTAGATCTCAATAATCGGAAGAAACTTGGGAATAGAAAACTTGGAGCCAGCTGAACACAGAGCAATGTAAAATAAATCAGTATTTATTTCTGGGCCGGTTAAATGGCTTTTTTACTCATTTTAAAACTTGGGAGGAAAAACAGGAGCACCCCAGCTCCGACGGATGATTTAAAGATGAATTCCTTGTTTACATCCCCGGCTACATGGTAAAGGTCGAGCCCTGGCTCCGTACTATCGCCCCAAACTCCCGATTTCTGGCTCCATCCCTCTTCCAAAGTCACCGCCAGCCCAACCTGAGGCTGCTGCAGGGGTTCAGCTCAGAAATGCCACACCTGGGGATTTCTGGGGGGCTCGTTTGGAGGCTTTTCTGAAGGTAGGGAACGTGCGATCCCTGCCGAAGACGAAATCCCACTCCGGCACACGTGATGCCGGGCACGAGCCATTCCCCCCCCGTAAGCCTCAATTACACAACAGCATTTCCAACCCCCCCGTCATTTCCAAATTAATACCCCAGCAGCAATCCCGGGCCAAATCCGTACCCCACCTCCCAGCCCAGGCCAAGCCTCCGCGCCGAGCGGCGCCAAATTACCCGCCCGGAGCAGCCGATGGGGGTTTTTTTTGTTCCCTTTTATCCCGAGACATGACGGGGGGGAATAAACCTCGGGATGAGGCTACGCCACACGGTCCCGGGGTTTGTTTTCCCTGCGGAACGCGGGCGCCCATCAGCCCGGCCTCGGGCACCTGATGGAAGTGAGAGGGCGCGCTCGCCGCGATGCATTAAATAGAAAACGCTTCGGGTTTGGGGGTTCTCCGGCTGGATAAAGGGGGGATGAGGTGTTTGGAGAGGGAAAACTGATTAATTGCCGACTAAAAATAATAAGCTTAAGGGTGCGGGTGGCTGCGCTGCCGGGAAAACCTCCGTCCGCGGCGCGGAAAGTGGGAGGAAAGGGGTTTTCTCGTGTTTTCCTGCTAAATAAGAGGCTGTTTTCCCCGGGAGCGGTGGGGAGCGTGGGGTGAGGGGGCATGGCGGGGGTGCCCACCCGTGGGAACGCGGCCGTGGGCCGGCAGCTCCTTCCCCCGCCGCGCTGCGCTCCGGAGCGAAAGTAAAACCGACGGGGCTCCCCCGCCCCCCCCGTCCCCCGCATCCCAGCTCCCGGAGCGCCCGGCGCGCCCCCCGTCCCGCCGGAATGGACACGGGCATCGAGGGGAGTCTGGGGGTGACGGCGCGGGGTTACCTGAGCTTTTTGGGCACGGAATAATCCACTTCCATCACTTTGCCGTGCAGCTCCACTTTCCCTGCGGAGACAGCGGGGCGCTCAGCATCCCCCCGGGATGGGGCACAGCGGCATCCCCCCGGAAAATCCCGTCCCGCCCCATCCCATCCCATCGGATCCCACCGCATCCCAAGCCCCCGGCCCTCCCGGGCTGTCCCCGCGCCCCCCGCACCCCC